>NC_133438.1:21880589-22184964 GCF_011762505.2 Arvicanthis niloticus
AGATATGCTATGACAATGGTGGCACAAAGCTTGTGGGAGTGGCCAACCACTGTCTGATTTGACTGAATGCCCACTCCACAAGATGGATTCCATACCTGACACTACTTGGGTGACCAAGAACCTGAGACTAGATAGCCCAGAGACCTATGGTTACTTTTTTTTTTTTTTTTAAGTAACTATAAAATGACTTCTAATGATATTCTCCTATAGTCATAGATCAGTACCCTATTCTGCCATCATCAGCAAATCTTCCAGAAGCAGAAGGGATCAAATATAGAGACCCATAGTCAGACATTATACAGAGAATGAGAGACCTTGGAACATAAAAGGCATGTCTCCAACAAACTCCCTCTCAGGACTCACGGAGCTCTGAAGAGCTAGAAAGAGTGAGTAGTCAGTGGTGGTAGAGGTGGAGGGCATCAAGAAAACAAGGCCTTCTAAAGCAACAGAATTTATACACATGTGAATTGACAGACACTGTGCTAGTGGGGATTCTGGAGATGAAACACATATTTTTTTCCCTAACCCAGCAGCTATCTCCGACTGATAACCACCTGCAGATTAAGATTTAGTTTCCTCCAAGGAGTCTCGTTGGGGAGATAACTATTCTTAAGGGTGGGCTACAGGCCCAGAAGTAGGTAGCCAACAGAAATGAACTCAATGACATCTTTGGAGGCTCCTTGTCTCATAATATTGTGTCAGGGCTTTTTCTTTCTTTCTTTTAAAAAATTTGATCTTATTTTTGATGCGCGTGCACACACACACACACACACTTTCTCTTTCTTACTCTACAGTTTCTTTGTGTATATATGTATATATGGCTTCCATTTTAGTGGTTTTTGATTCATGAGTGTGCCGACTAGTGGGCCTCTGTCTTATGTCTGCTTCTTGCGCCTTTCCTAGGCTCCTTTCCTTCTGTTTCATTTTTTGTTCTATTCTGATGTGTTAGTTTTGTTTTATCTTTTGAAACTTTTATTTCTGTTTTCCAATGAGACACAGAAAGGGGGTGGATCCAGGTGGGAGGAGACAGGAGGAACTGGAAGGAGAAGCCGTAATCAGATACATTATGTGAAAAAAAAAAGGCTGTTTTCAATAAAAGGAAAAAATAGGAATCTTTAAGAAAGTTTATTATACATGCTAATTTTCAAATTTTACCCTGCCGGTTAAGATAGGAAATCTTTCATGACTTTATTATCGTGAAATGAAATGGCTTTAAGAGGCAACTTTGATAAAATCACAGAAAAGCAAACACACTGTTTTACATGTGAATACACTGATGTAAATCATTTCTAGTTCTGCTAACTCTGCTGAGAATTCAGGCCCCATCCCACACCAGACATTCCTGAAAAATTATTTGGAAAACCACTAAGTTAAATAAAAAGATTTGTTCTATTTTTCCCCTAAGTTAGAGTCACCCTTGTTTATGTGTGTGACATAAGAGATTATAGATTTACTCAAATTCAAAGCTGAGAATTTAGGAAGTTTTAATCAAATTGTCTTATGGATTTAAATATTAACCAAGGGTTTTTTTTTTTAATCATATTTGCTCTTTACCTTTGTCTCTATTTCTTAAATTTCAAACTATAATCATATTATAGTGTTTTATGATAAACGTCATTTTAAATAAATATAAAAGAGTAACTATGAGGCAGTGCCATTTTTTCTCTTATTATGAGAGGAATACATATTCTGGCAGGGAAAGATGGAAAGAAGAAAATGAATGTCATCAGGCAATGAGCCGTGTGCGAACGCTGGCATGTTTTTATAAATGTATGTGAGATCTTTTCAAATACGTAATTTTGTATTCAGCCTCTTTTTGTTTAATCGACTACAAACATTTGTGAACCTGCCTCTGTCAGCTCTCCTCACAGGAAATAACCAGTTCCCTCTAGAGAAAAAGAAAGCAACTGGTGGGAGATGCAGATCTGACTCTAATTTGCCACAGTTGTGATTCTATTTCCTTCTTCTTGGGGAATCAGCTTAGAGTGACCTTAGTCATCACTTTCCTCTTTATCAAAGGACACAAGGTCAGGCGGTGTCATGTGGTACCTCCTGCCAGGGCAGCAGAATATTGAGAAACACTATGGAAATGCTATAAGTTAAATACTTTCAATGTTTAATTACAGTATCTCTTCACAACAATATAAACCCTAAATAAAACATATTCCATCATGGCTAAGACCTCGTATTCTGGCATTCTGCTACAGGGGTTTGAATTCTGACTTCCAAGCTAGAGACTATGAGTGAATTATTTGTTCTTTGTGGGTCTCAGTTTCTTCATATTAAGCAGCAGTGACTACTTCATAGGGATTTTGTGTGGGTTAAATGAGCCAATCGTTACAAAACATGTGAGGCAGTATATAGCACCTATGGATGTCAAACATGCTAGCTATGGTTATTATTATCATTATTATGGGCTGTACTGTGTGTGCACTATGATTGAGACACATGAGCAGTTCACAAAATCTAACAAAAGGCTCAGAGCCAGATTTGGATTGCCTTATGACAAAATATGCTGGGCTCTATGATCAGATCCCATGATTTTTAGTCAGTGTGACAATTTCTTCTTAGAGGTAAAATGGGAACACTGAGTAAATGACCAGTTAGGTCCTTTGGAAGATTGAAGTAGGGTCAGAACGCCAAAGGGAAATAAATGTTTTCCAGGAGAAGTGGCTGGAGAAAGGGGCACTCAAAGTTCAACTTCATTTATAGTGGACTTACTAGAAGCAAGACAAACTACTGGGCACATTTATTCATGCATGTTTTGTTCAGACAGTAAGAATGACATAATCTTCTCCCATACGTGTGATCACATTAGGTAGTTTGAGCATCTTTTCCAAAGCTCACAAAAGAAGCAGTTTTAAACCCAGGTCTGATGTCAAAGCTGACAGTTGGTTTCTCTGTGCGTTTCCTCTGTAGTGTGTAGAGAAAGGAGTGGAGAAGGATGCTATGAACCCAGAGCTCTGGGCAGAACAGTATAGCTGGGTTACAAACTGTTTTCCAATTTCTAGTGCTTATAGTTGATTATTCATAAGTGTTCCAGTCACCTATTACCCAGAGTTCCTTGCCTACGTGTGTTACAGATCAAGAATCATCATCCTGTGACAGACATTAAGCCTCAATCATCTCCAGTCACTGTGGCAGCAGTTGTTGGGGCAGTGGCATAGGCTGCCTTTCCCTTGGGACTTTTCTTCATAATTGTAGTGATTGCCTCCCCGCCTCCAGGTTACTTAAGATTAATAAACCATTCTGGAGTCACAAAGCAACTTGATTTGCTGGTTAGGACAAAAAGATTTTGTTGATTGTGCTAACCCTGACATCCTAGTTTGGCAACACAAAACTGTTTAAAATGAGATCCATGTATATAGGAGGATAAGAACCATATGCATTCTTAAAACCAACCCCCGTTTTAACTATGTTTGAAAGCTCCAGCTAAACGAACTAGGGACAGACACGGAAGAGATGAATATCTGTGAGAGGGAAAAGCAGCACCTATGAGAGGGAACCCACCACCATGATGCATCTTTTAGATCTTCCAAAACGTGAAGAGGAGGGAAGCGATAAGAGGAAATAACCCCCCATCGTGTTTATTAATGAAGTCACAAGAGATAAGCTCTGCCCATTGTGGGTAGGAGGTTGAATTTAATTCCATTGAACAAATAAGCCATTTTAGTTCAATGATTCATAAAACAGCTCCAGTTAAAACAAACCCAATTTACTCTTCCGTCCATTTACATGGCACTGTTTCCAGAACCCATGGAGGCCATTATGTCAGAAATACTCCAAGAGGGTTTGAGTTTTGCTTAAGATGAGGCACAGTGAGAATTTCCATCTCTCTGTGCCTGTGCTATGAGCAGGCCAGGTAGGTGTGGGGTAAAGGAGCCACTTTTGCATTAAGTAGAGGCCCTGACATGGCAGGGGGTGCGATCTATCTGAAAAGGAGTGTCTAGGTAGCTTCTATCTAGGGGACAACTGACTGCTGGTGAAACTCACTTTGTGGGCACATAAGCCATGGTTTTCTACTGCTTTCCTATATTATGAACTGGTAGTAGCCCCTGAATCAAGTAAGCACTGATCTTGTGATATGTGCTGTGACAGATGGCTCATGGGTATCTGAAAGTCCCAATTGGAAGAAACTTTATATGTGTGGTGTGTGGACTGTATGGTCACAAGTATGTGGATGCGTGTCCTCATGTGTGCACATGAGGAGGCTACAGAATGACTTTGAGTGTCTTCTATCACTCTTGGCCTTATTGCTTTGGGGCAGAGTCTCTAGGCTTGCTGTTGTTTGGCTATGCTGGCTGGCTAGCGAGCTCTCAGGATTCATCCCCTCCCCCAGTGCCAGAGCATATAGCCATGCCTGGATTTTTATGTGGGCACGGGACATTCAAACTCAGAACCTCATGCTTACAGAGCAAGTGCGGATACCTACTGAGCCACCTCTCCAGCCCCCAGTGGAAGCTCTTAAAGAGGCTTCTCATCTGCACCATGGTTCCTTATGTCCAGCATTCTTCCAAAGACTCTTTCTTTGGAACTCAATTGGTCCCACCCAAGCTCATCATCTCTCCCCAGCTTTTCTTAATGATGATCCCATCTCCGGTATTTTATTTCACCCCATCCCTGGCACGCCAACTGTCCTCAGGTTGCACTTCGGCCTCCACACACCACCTCCCATTTGTGCTTTGATTTCTTCTGCACCATACTCTGCCACCTGCTTCACTTCCTCTTCACTCACTGTCTCTCCTACACACATATGTCAGTCATTTTCAGAGACTCTCTTGTGATCATGCTTGGCCTTTTTCTTGAGATTCTTTAGCATTCGCTTGGCTTAATGGGTCAAGTTCAAATTCCTTTTCTTGATGTTCCGAGGCGCCCACTTTCTCTCTGGTCAACATGTTTTCTTTGCTCATTTTTAGCCTCTGCTCTAACTTAGTGACCTCGGTGTCTGTGTGTCAGATCAATCTTAGTTGTGGTTATTTCTTAGCCAGTTAACCCTCGACCATATGTTCCAGAGCTTGGCATGAGTCTACATTGTTTCCCTCTCTTGTTTAGGACACTTTATTTTTATGTCAATCATTTTAGAATAAGGTTATTAGGTTACCTGTTTATTTATATGTCCCTTCATGTAATGTGTATGTGCCTGTGTGACAAGATGGTTAGCTTTTTGAACATAAACATTATGGCTCAGGTTCTTCTCCAGCCTTCCGGAGAACCTATTATATAAAGGTTACCTCATGCCTATGGTTGTTGCTGTGGCCACGAACTCATCCTTCTTAGCATAGAGTGGGTGTTCTGTGTGTTAAGTGACTGGATGATAACTGTGAGGAAATACTGGGCTCTAAGATCCAATTTTCTATTTTCTTTCACTCAGATAAGAAAATGAACTCCTTTAATGAAGTTGGCTGGGCTAACAAGAGGCAATGGTGCCTTCAGTCCCAGCTTAAGAAGGTGAAAGCCATTTGGTTTTAAAGATGGCTTTTGTTCTGACAGCTGGGTTATCTGGAATGACTTTTCCTGACGTCTCTGCTCTGATCTTACTTGAATAAGGACTTTCAATAACACTTTCATTTAGTCAAGTTTGGCCGTGGCAACTCTTTCCTGGCATTATGTCCTGAGGCATATTTTATAATGGCAATACAAGTTGGCCCTCCTCTTTGCTTCTCTGTCACTTCAGTTCCTGCTCTCTGGTTAGTCCTCGGTTCTTGTTGATGTCCCAAGACAAGAGTTCTTCACTTTAGTCTGTAACACTTCGGAATCATATACAATACATATGTGTCTTATACTAGATCTACTTATTATTACATGTACATGTATACACGGGTATCATGTCAACATCTATTTGTACTTGTCTCTGCAAACTGCTCAAGGGTAGTACTTATGTCTCATTCATCTTTGCACCCTGGTACACTGCCTCCTATAGGAGCTTTTCCATGGATGTCCACGGATGAAACCAAGATGGGGAAGGACTGAGACGACATTCAGGGCCCTGTCACCTCTGGCTTCCACCACGAAGTGGCACTTTGGTGGCTAACCATTCTCCTGGTCTGGTACTTCCGCAGCTGAAGAGCTGGAGAGTGTGTGGCCAGAAGCCCCGAGTGCCCATCCTGGAGCACCAGCCAGCTGAGCCAGGAAATACCACAACCACAACCAGAACCCCGCCTTTCTTCTGGAGGAAGGTCAATATTGACCTTTGAAATTGTGGGGTGTTAACTTGGCGCTCCCTGGAGTGAGAAGCCTCAGAGAAGCCCAGCTCAGGCCTCCCTTCTCTGCTGGGGCAGCAGCAAGCTGGAACGGGGTAATACTGCTTTTAGACTGACATTTTAGGTTGGGGGACTTTACACATGTTTGGCTCTCCTAGGTGACATTAAAGGGCACAAGATTACCACAATGCTATCAACATTTCCTGGGAATTCCTTCTTAGACATCAGGCTTTGCATAAACTGCCTTTCTGTCTTTACAAGGGGCGGTAGGGATGCCACTTAAGACCAGACGGTTTCTAACATGGTTGGTGGCTTTTGCCTAACAGTCCTTCAGTAGGTGAATGAAAGAGTGGTTACAGGGTGTTAGGCAACATATTTTTTTTAAAAGCATTTGAATATTTGGGTAATTTCTAAGTAAAATGGGTAATATACACATACGGATATTTTGACTCTTCTTTGGAAATAATAAAGCATCTACTTTTGTAACTCTAATAAAATGACTTCATGACTGTCCAGCTGAAATGGGCCAGTCTGGAGAAGAAGCAAATCCAGAGGAAGAGAATTTAAGATCGAGATTAGCAAATTAACGGGCAGGAAAAGCCAAACAACCAATTAACCTACCGCTGCTGAGCCCGGGCTGGTTTGGAGCATCAGGCTGTCTGGTGTCTGAACCCTGTGCTCTGAAAGCTCCCCAGAAGCAGAAGCATTGAGTTCCGTAATGCTTCCCAGTCCCTGGGAGTGCTTTGTTTGCACGCCACTTTCTCTGCTGAGCGGGTGTGGAAATCACATTGTGTTGTTCTGAGATGGTTGCCACGGGAACATCTCAACCTAGTCATTATCTGCTCAGGGTACTGATTATATTAAATCAGGAGACTAAGCTGTGGAAGGGCTGCTGTGGGAGCCAGGAGCTGCTTCCTCTTCCAAGACTGCGATTCCTGGGCCACTGTACCCTCTTGGTTGGTGTCTTTGAACACACATTTTTCTCAACACTGTCTCTCCTGTTTTTCTTTCAACAGAGCTACTAAATGAAATCCATCCACAAGAAGTCGGCTTTGGATAATAGAGCTGTTACATTTCCTCTGCTCCTGCCTTCCTACAGTTCTCTGTTTTAGCTCTTCCCTGGACATAAAAATAACTGCCTCTCTTTTCTCTCTCTCTCTCTCTCTCTCTCTCTCTCTCTCTCTCTCTCTCTCTCTCTCTCTCTCTCTCTCTGTTTTCTCCTCCATGCTTAGGTGTAAAGAGAACTCTTCTTTAAAGATCCATGCTCCCTTTGTCCCACACAACGGTGCTAGAAACCCCATCTCCTGCCACTTTCTAAGAGAAAGTTCTAGAAACTCATACAGATGTTTCTCGTCTACTTGTGGACATAGAAACAAGAAAAAAAAAATTGGCTTCTAACAAATACTTTTGTCCCAAGTATTTCAACTGATTTGGATGATCTCTTATGAGGAAGAGTTTGAGATTCTTATTCCAGGAATAAAATATTATACTCTATTGTTGCCATTATTGTTGTTGATGATGATGATAACGATGGGTGAGACGTATGTTTAGGTGACGCAAGATGATGATTTGAATTGAATATAGATTGTGGAAAGGCTAAACCAGGCCAGTTCACATTTGCATTGCATACTGATTTGTCTGTGTCGTGAACACTTTAAAATCTATCCTCTCGGCAATTCCCATTTGATTTTGAAAGATTTGTTTTTATTTTTAATGACATGGATGCGTGTGTGTACATATGCATGCAAGGGTATGTGCTCGCAAGGGCGGGTGCCTATAAAATCCAGAAAGTGATGTTGAATCCCCTGGAGTTGGAGTTAAAAGTGGCTGGAGCTGTCTGATGTGGATGCAGGGTAGTCTGTAAGAGCAGCATGCACTAACCACTGAGCCATCTCTTCAGCTTTTGAACTTATTCTTACATAATCATGTTTGAGTGGCATTGTATTGAGGACTCTTTTGTGGGCAAATGTTTACAACTGACTGGTCTGTAATTTATTGTTTAGACCAGGACAAACTGGAAAGGAAGATGCTGTAATTACTAAGAATGTCCAGACCAAAAAACAACAACAAAAAATCAAATTAGGACCATGAAAGACTAATCAGGTACTTAACCACCTGATTATATAGGCAAGAGGACTGTGGGCACGAGAAGGCTGTGCTTTCCTACCTATGCATGGAAAGGGATTTTTTTTTTCTCAGAAGAATGTGTATAAGATCTACAAGGGAGGGTAGTTTTATACTATTGCTTCTTTGTATGCAAATTTAGTCAATGTTAAGTCCATTCTTGAAAGTAATGAATGGTTCTAGAAAGTGGAAAGAAAATGACAGCAACAAAGAAAAACAGACTGGACTGAATGTGCCTATTGAGATGTCATAAAACTCTTCTAAATCTACTTAGACGTATCTACAGTAGGCGTTGGTAACTTTTCCCTATGAGGGCACAGCGGCAGGTAAGTTTGGCTTTGTGGATCATGTGGATTTTACTGAAGCCACCTGCTCATGTAGGCCCACAGCAGCCTGAGATGGCCCACAATCAGAAAACAGCCACAGCAGTGTTCCAACAAGAGTGTATTTACCAAAACAGTCATGGGGGCACATGTGGTGCATGGGCTCTCACTCATGACCTCTGTCCCAGTGATCTGTTGTAATATCCACAAATACCACTTGACAGAAGACAACTTGTTGTAGGTATTGATTCTGATGTCTCCTGTCTAGTATGACAGGTTGGAATCATGACCAATGAACAATGTGGAAATGCAATGGGCCTTCCTATTCAACACAGGTTTTTTTCTTTTTCTTTGCTTTATGCATAGGCCAGAGGCTTAAGACCAGTGTTGAAGGAGGTATAGAAGAGAAGCAACCAGGAGCATTGTGGGTAGGGAATGGCAGTTGTGTGAGATTCATTAAGTGATTTAGTAGGAAGGCTGCAGAAATGCAGAACCGGGAATGGGAGTCTAGCTACTGGTTTGCTTCTCCTAGATCGAATTAGTTTTTAAGCTTAAATTTATAAATGATTTACTTTTTAGGGCTTATATCAGAGTCTATCTGGGCAGAGAAACCAAAACTGCAGCAATGTGAGTAAAATGGTTGTGTGTCTTTGTCTGTCCTTGAACAAGATGGACACAGAGTAAGGGCTGAGGAGAAGGTAAGTTAACTGTGTAGTTACTGAGTAGCTACTAACTATAAAGAGTTACTGGCCGGGCGGTGGTGGCGCACGCCTTTAATCCCAGCACTTGGGAGGCAGAGGCAGGCGGATTTCTGAGTTCCAGGCCAGCCTGGTCTACAGAGTGAGTTCCAGGACAGCCAGGACTACACAGAGAAACCCTGTCTCGAAAAACCAAAAAAAAAAAAAAAAAAAAAAAAAAAGAGTTACTGAGTTTAGGACCTTTGTAGTTGACTTAGCGACATAACTTATGCATCTAAGCAAACTGAGAACACTTACAAAACCACATATGGTGCAGGGATGGGGACTGTCTCTGTATGTTACGTGAAAGGAAAAGATTGAAAGAATTATCCAGAGAAGTCCTGCGGAGAATGGATTTCAGGCCAATATTTTTATTGGATGAGTGGATAGCTCTGAGTAACAGGTAGAAAATGGAGGTGACGAGCATTCAGAGCCTGAAGAGACCTGAGGAGACCAGGCAGGGCCCAGGCACCAGGAGGCTCCTTAAGGGACCACCTCCAGAGGGTGGGAGGGTGGCAGCCACTTGCAGGTGATTTTTCAAATAAATAGGACCAGTGCATATAAATGATGGCTACATGCAATCTATGTACACATTTGTAGATCTCTTCAGATTTAAAAAGAACAGCAAATGATTATTTTAAAAATCCAGCTGGTTTTCACATGCAGATACCTATGACATAGACAATTAACTCATCTGTACAGAGACCATCACGATTACCATTGATGCTTGTGAGCACTGGGTTGAATTAGAACCTTGGCCACATAAAGACCGACCTCCCAGTTTCCTCATTTGTTCATGCATTATATTAGAAATCATGAAATAACATCTATTGTTGAGAACAGGCTTTTGGGTAATTTTCTCCCTGTGACTCTGCTGGAGAGCTCTGGTGTAGACAAATAATGTCCTGCTTTGTGAAGCTTTGTGCTACTGTCCCATTCATTTCTATAGTCAGAAAATTGCCAGTGGTGTAGCTTCCATGGGGAAACTAACACAGCATGCATGGGGTGGTGAGGAGAGGTCAGAGGCACTACCAGAACTCCCACAGGCTGCATTCAGTGTCACACTGGTCATGAGGTGGCACAGTCCTGAGTTTTAAAAAGTAGTCTTAGTGGGTATTTGTTTCTAGTATTTAAAAGTTATTCTGTGTCTGTATCCTCGGAAGAGCTGAAAAGGAGACACCGAACAATACTAGGAGAAACACAAACATGTCCGTCATCTCCTGGCCTTTCAAGGATCTAAGGATCAAGAAAGAGCAAAGTCTAATTTTTTCCTTGTCATTTCCAGGGGTCGAGGCAAATCAAATTTCCTCCTGTGTGGTGCTTGCTGATGTCAAAGGAAAGGAATACTCTGCGGATACCATCCAGCACTTTGAAATTTATAGACCAGAAGCAATACGAGAACCAAACAGCAGAAACCTTGGGGCGAGTTGTGAAATTTATTATTGGTGCCTCCTTCCATCCAACCATGAGTCCAAGGTGAATGGTCACCATGATAGAAGTTAGGAAATCTGGAGAAACGACTGGTCCCTGGCTTGGATTTCCTCAGGAATGTAAGATGGAGTAGCAATGGAAGAAGAAATATGGGGTGGGCTAACAGCTTCACCACAGAGGAGGAAGCAGCAGACATGGGAAGGTTCCCCTTTAATGAAGGGTCACCAGGAATGTAAGGAGAGACCCCAGGGTTTTCAGGAGACTGAGCAGAGAGTTAGTAATAGGGCTGTCTGAGGGCAGAAGTCCGTGGATTTACCTGTTAAGTTTTAAAAACTAAATAGCATCTCCTCCCTCCTCTAGCTCAGCCCTGGCTGAAGAGATTGTGTTAGAAGACAAAACGAGCGCCTTATTTAAAGGTCACAGTTGTGAAAGGTTATGTTTTCCTTTCTTTTCTTTCCTTTTATTTTTTTCCCCCTTGGTGACAGGGTCTCTCCACATAGCTATCCTGGAACTCACTACATAAATCAGGCTGGCTTCGAACTCACAGATCCTCCTGCCTCTGTCTACCTAGTCCTGGCATTGAAGGCCTGCCTCACCATTCCCACCAGGGTTAGAACTTGTTTTCAGAGCTGATGTGAGAGACCACATGAGGAGCTTGGGAGACCAAGTTTTAAGTTCCAGTTGTGGAGACAGAGGTAGAGGAAGGAAGGCCGACCTTGCAAGGTTTTGAAGTTCATAGGGAAGTGAGTTTTCCCCTCAAAGAAAGCATTTGTTCCTTTCCAGGTACCCGTGGTTACTCACTGTTAAGTAGACGGAAGTCAATGAATGGGTAGGAGCCGCGGCGTTCGGCAGGAACCCCCGTCTGACCCCTTAGTCGTACATCTCCTAGAAAACAGAAAACCCAAACGCATGTTTGAAGACGGTGCCAAGTATATTCACGTTTTTTTTTTTTTTTTCAGGAAATCCTCTTAACCAGTTATGTTGGTGGAACCAACCCAGGATGTTAGGAGAAAACCTGAAGAGAGTGCTGGTGGGAACCGGTGCTGAGTGTAACGAATCTGCCAAGACTAAACTGAATTGTATTTACCTGCAGAAAATGTGGTTCATTTACACAAGAGAATACTACTTGGCTATTAAAAAACAAGGATATCATGAATTTTGCAGGCAAATGGATAGAACTAGAAAATATCATCCAGACCCCAATCCAATATTTTCTATTGAGGGAACCCAGACCCAAAAGGACATGCATGGTATGTACTCATTGGTTAAAAAAAAAAAAGTACAGAATACACATGATACACTCCACAGACCCAAAGAAGTCAAACAAGAAGGGAGGCCCAAGCAAAGATGCTTGAATCACATTTAGAAGGGGAAACAAGACAGTCATGGGAGGCAGAGGGAAGGAGGGAACTGGGTGGGAGAGGAGAGGGGTATGGGGAGGCAGGATCAGGTGTAGGGAGACAGAGGGAGAGGCCCAGAGGGCCAGGAGAATGAATGGAAATCTTCAGCTGTTGGGGATGAGGGGATGGTGGGTGGGGGGAATCTCCAGGAAGTCCCAGAGACCTGGGGTCGGGAGGCTCTCAGGAGTCAGTGATCTTAGTGGTGACTCACAACGTTGGGGACATGAGACCTGAAGAGGCCACCTCCTATATCCATCCAGTGGAGGGATACGGGCACCGGCCCCTCTACAAAACATTCAACCCAGAATTTGTCCTGTCTAAAAGAAATGTACGAACAAAGATGGGGCAGAGACTAAAGAAACGACCAACCAATAACCAGCCCAACTTGAGACCCATCCCATGGGCAAGCACCAATCCCTGACACTATTAATGATACTGTTGTGCTTGCAGACAGGAACCTAGCATAACTGTCCTCTGAGAGGCTCTACCCAGCAGTTGACTGAAACAGATGCAGACACCCACAGCCAGACATTGGACGGAGGTTGAGGACCCTTATGGAAGAGTTGCGGGGAAGAATTGCAGGCCCCGATGGGGAGGGGGACCCCACAGGAAGACCAACAGAGCCAACTAACCTTGGACCCCTGGAAGCTCTTAAAGACTGAGTCACCAACCAAGAAGCATATGTGGGCTAGAAAGAGATCAAGGCACATGTGTAGCAGGCTTGCAGCTCAGTCTCCATGGCTGCCTTATCTGGCCTCAGTGAGAAAGGAAGTACCTAATATGGCAGAGACGTGATGTGGCAGGATGGGGGGAGGGGGGATACCCAGGAGGTCTCACCCTCTCAGAGGAGAAGGGGAAGGAGGGAGGGACTGTGTGAGGGGGGCCAGAGGGAGAGCAGCTTTCGGGATGTAAATAAATTAATAAATAAATAAATAATAAATAAATACTCCCTGGGGCTATAGGGATGGAGTAGCCAACCCTGGGAGCATGGATTGTGTTCTGGGGGTTGTAGCTCCTCCTCCCTTAGTAGAGGTAATGGCCCAGAGTATTGTTTTCTGATGGTGTCCACTCTCTCTGCCTCTAGGTTGTGCTCTTGATGAACATCAAACCCTGTCTGGAGAGTCTCGTGTATCTCAGGCTCCTAGCTACTCTCGTTCTCACGATAGTCTATTGCACTTCCAATACTGAGCTCTCCCTGGATTCTTCCAGTGGCTGCTTCATTCCTTCACGCCCCTCTTTGGTGTGCATGCCTTGCCTTCCCAACCCAGAGAGGACAGCAAATAGAGGGACATAGTGGACTTGAGAACAGAGCAGACCTTGGAGAGACATAGTCTGAACATTTGCTTCCTGTGTTATCTTGAGAAGTGTATTTCTCTCTACTTCAGGTGTCCCATCAAATGAAAAGAACTTGTTTCAAAGTGCCTGGGTCTGAACATCAGAAGTAACACTGGTTACTTAGTTACAATGGTTGTTAGCCTGCCTTCTAGATTCCTGCAGAGCAGGAACATACACTTTATGTGATCTGCATCTCCTCATTGTGCTTTGTGTACTGTTTGGTACTTGGTAGACACTAAGCAATTGGTCCATCAATTATTACATTTCATGTTGACTCCAAGGAGATGTAGAAATCTATGAGCTGGTATGTGCTTCTGGAAGAACTATGTCAGGGAACATTCTAGAAGCATCAATTTCAGGAACAACTAGACGCCTTCTGTAAGCCATTTTCCCCCAGACCTGCTAGCAAGGGGCCTCAGCCTGGGAGCAGAGAGGAGAGACAGTCTCTTTACTCTCTAATCTTTGGGGTTAGCCAGACCCAAGGGAGGGTTCCATTCACTGCCATTCCTGCCACCGACAAAGTGAAAGTTCTCTTACAGGCCAGGCCTGGAATTGTAAGTGTAAGCAGGAGCCCTTAGAACAGTCTCTACATTAGTGTCCTAGGTGTAACTGATATTCATTGTGTTTCTGAAGGGGGAGATGTTTACAAGTTCGGGACTAAAGACTAAAAAGAGATAAGTTAATTATTAAACCAGGAAAAGGAAAGTCAGAGGACATAGGAGGAGATGAAAAGTTAACTTAAAACTGTGGGTGTTATCTGCCCAGGGCAGTGGTGCATGCTGTGCTGTCCTGGTACCCAGGAGGCTGGAGCAAGGAGGGTCATGACTTACAAACTAGCCTGGGCTATGTAGCAATGTCCCTGTAATAAAACACACAAATACACACACACACACACGCACACACACACACACACACACACACACACACAGAGAGAGAGAGAGAGAGAGAGAGAGAGAGAGAGAGAGAGAGAACAGTTAAACAAAAGCCACTCAGCCACTCAGAAGTAAAAGGTTTTTTCCTCCTTGTATTATCTTGAACACCTACATATGTAAGATTTCTGGTTTCACAACGCGTTTTCAAAGACCACTGCAGTGGATTCATCGGCATGTGACTTTCATTGGACATTTGCCTTGTGAGGAGAACAAGAACTTTATTTTTTAACTGAAATATACAGTGTCCCTGGGAAGAAAGGCAGAGAGACCACTACTGTTTACACTGGATCCTCAGCTAAGGGCTGAGTCCCCTAACAAGCTCCCGGGAAGAACACACTGGTTTTCCTCAAGTTTTTGGTGCTTTTCTCTTGCAATGGGCAGAGCTCTGTCAGGTCTAGGCTCTCAGATTTTACATGCATGGCTTTCTCTTCAACGCCACACCTAACGGCGTATAGACTTGGTTTTCAAAATGAAACACAAAGGGAATCTTAGATCCCCACACTGTGGGGTTTGGACTTTGTAGTAAGTAGCCACTGGGGGAAATATAGCACATACATCACAAACTCATTCAGTGCTAATGTAAATGAATGTATTATAGCTTATAACTCTGCATGACTGACGTGTGCTTCAAAAAATCTAGATCACAACCAATCAAAATGCAGAGAACGGATGACCATGTGATGACCAACCCAACTGATACATCTGCAACACAACTCCTGCACCTAGCAGGGCTTAGGGGTCATAGCAGAAGAGGTGAAAGGTCATGAAAGCTGGAGGGACAAGAGTTTGCCATGAGATTTTGTCTCTTAGAAATGCCAGAGAAGCCACACCCAGGAAGTCTCCTCAACATGGCTGCCTACACAAGCTCTGAACAAAGATGAAGCCAATAGACATGCCAACATGGAAGGGAGAAGTCTTACCAGGCCTCAACACTAGACAAAGAACACTACATGCATCTAAGGAATGCTGAGAACAGGAGAAATAATGTTCCCCAGGTAGAGGCCCCTGGGATCGTTTTCCAATACCAAGAAATAAGCCCTGCAATTATACATACAAGGAAAATTGTGTGGATCAAGCAGGTTGTATTTCTGTTTTTAGGAGTATGTGTGTATGTGTGTATGCATGTGTATGTGTGTATATATGTGTGTGTATATGTATGTGTGTGTATGTGTGTATAAAATAATATTTAACCATGATCCAAGCCATGAACATGAGATAGAGCAAGGCAAGGTGCATGCGAAGAATTGGAGGGAGGAAATGGTATAATTATATTTTAATCTCAAAAAATATTTTAAAAATGTATGCATAGGTGTGCTGGCTAGTATTATGTCAACTTGACACACAAACTACTGTTTCCTTGGAAATGAGGGAACCTCAATTGGAAAACTGCTTCCATAAGACACCGCAGTAAGACATTTTCTTAATTGGTGGTTGTGGGGGAAAGGCTTAGCCCATTTGGGGTGGTGCTATCCCTAAGCTGGTGGTCCTGGGTTCTATAAAAAAGCAGGCTGAGCAAGCCATGCAGAGCAAGCCAGTAAGTAGCACCCCTCCATAGTCTCCTCATTAGCTCCAGGTTCCAGCCCTGTTTGAGTTTCTGTCCTGACTGTCTTCAGTGTTGAATAACAACGTGTAAAGGTAAGTAAAATAAACTCTCTCTTCCCTAACTCTCGTTGTTTGGTCTTAGAGTTCCATCACAGCAATAGTGACACCAACTAAGAAAATAGGTACGAAGCTGTCTGGGTCTGTGGCTTTGCTCACCTGATGTCCTGCTTTGGGCTTTTCTCAGAGGCTTGCTAATTGAATTGACTTCTCTCTTAGTATTTTCTCTTAGTAGTCAAGGAATTGCTTTTGAATTTGTAGGTATGAGAGCGCCTACCATTCTCTCAGAAATTATCTGTTTGATATTGACGCTGATTTTAAAACCTCGGACAGAGTTCATTTCTGTTGCCCATCTAAGAATGAAAAACATGGGGTGCCTTGCATGGAAGACCTCAGATTTAAGGAAACTGGAGAGAGCATAAGGTAGGCGAGCAGACTGAGAGAAACAGCACACCAGTAAGGAGTCCCTTACTGACAGGACCAGTATTTTGTCATAATGAAAACCATTAGATAAGTCTATAATGGCTTTGAAGTTCATATTTATGACATTTAACTTACACAGTTATGGCAAATTTGCCCCCCTTTACAAGATTTATTGTGAAGACATTGTGATATGTGAAATAATATTTTCACTAACTATTTTATTCATGATTATTATTACTTTATTATTATAACTATCCACTAACTATATTATTAATAATTTATTGCATTATTCTTCTTCACTGACATTGATCGGCTACTTAGACTGTGTTGAGAGTTTATATGCATTTGTCATTATCAATTTAACAACTTGAAGTAGGTATTATTTATTACTATTGTCATTAGAACATTTTGTGGCAGAGGAAGTGAAGGCCTATGGAAATTCGATGTGCCCAAACTTATACAGTTTATTAAGAACTTGTGCTTAAACTCAGAGCTGCTCCAAGCCCATGTTCTTGATATCTTTCTCATTGACTCTTGCTGCTTTGGGGACCCTGAGTTGTCTTACTGAGTTGTCTTCCTCAGCCTTGATCTAGGTTTGTGCCTAGTTGTATTGTAACTTCTTCTGCTATGTTTGTTGATATCCCTGGGAAGCCTATTTTTTTCTGAAGAAAAAAAATGGAGATGGAGTGGATCCGGGTGAAAAGGGGAGTCAGGAGGGAAAGACTGGGAGCAGAGGGGGGAGGGGAACTGCAGTCCAGATGAAACTTATGAGAGAGAAAAACGAAACAGAGTTGACAGCATCAACTCGAGTAATGGCCCAGGTTGACCACATACCCAGCAGTTCCAGCTTCAGGGCTTCCCTTAGTGAAGCTACAACTATAGTCTGAGAAGCTGGTGGCTCTTAAACCTCTGGATAACCCTCAGGGGTAGTAAATGTTTTAAAAAAAAAACATTTTTAATGTTTTAAAATATTAAAAAATATAGTTTTTAAAGAGGATAAAACCATGGTAAAAGCACAAATATGGCAAGAGGAAACATGTATCTTAGAAAGTTTTCAACATGAATCCGAATGAAAGCAAACCAGATATGCTTTACCATGGGCTTTTTTTCTGTTGGAGGAAGACGGGTATCATATATATATATGAACCCACAGAACAAGTGCCGCCCTTGTATTCTCACTGGCCCCTGGTCTGGACAACCATCTGCTTACCTAGGGCTTTATATCCAAGCTAAACAATTATTTTGACTATTCATTAAACCCTTGTTTAACATCAGCCGCTTTTTTATTTTATTTTATTTTTTTTCCTGGCAAAGGAAAGGTGCGGTGGGAGCCGGGAGGAAGCACTGCCGGCTGAGCCATGTCCTCCGACTGTTCTTATTGTGTTCCAAAAGGAAGCAAACAGCGAAGGAATGCTTATTTTGAAAGGACTGCTGCTCTTTTGCTCCTTCAGAGCTGAAAGCATAACATGTCGTCCTTGGTCCTGAAGGCTGCAGCCGCAGGCAGAGCCCGAGCTGAGTCATTCATTCCGGGAGCCGAGACCCAGAGACAGTCCCCGGCCCTCCAGGGGACATAGCTCCGGATGGACCTATTGCCCACTTGGCCTCTCGTGTGGTGTCTGTTTAATAAAAGCCTGTGTTAGGGAGCAGACGTTGATGTGGCCTCTTATGTAACTGGCAGAGAGGGTGGAGACTCTGACAGTGGTGACAGCTTACAGTGGCTGAAACATGGACCATATGACAAGAACCAGACTCCAGCCCCCTCAAGTGGTTCCAAGGTCGTTTTGGGGTGAGCAGAAGGCCTGAAAAAGGGAGAGGGCAATAGCTGCCGTGTTCCTGTTGCATCGGAGGAGAAGGAAGATGGTGATGATGATCTTTCTATATACATGTTTCAGGGACTACAGGATGAGCTCTCACTGCAGGAGTGTCAATAATATTCTGAAGAAGATAGCAACGGCATCAAAAGAAAACGAAACTCTGGAGCAACCAAAACATGGTGGACAAAATGATACTCTGGTAGACAGCCATTCCCTCAAGCTCCCTGTGCAGCTTACCAAGTCATGTCACTGTTGTTTCGTGTAAAAAGAAGACAGAAAGAACCAGGTCCCCACACCTCAGACATGACCTCTCATCATGATACTCCAATACAGCGGTGTTTACTAAAGGTTTCAGTCAGTGGAGGTTTGACCATGCTCTGATAAATATACAGGCAATACAAATTATACCTGGTATACTTTAAAAACAATTGGGGGGAAGGTGGACTAAGAGGGAATGGGAAACTGAGTATGATTGGGGTGCATTGTATGAAATTCACAACTAATCAATAAAATATATTATATTGGGGGAAAATAGAGTGAGTTCTCCTTGGATACCTACCTAGCTTAACAGTTGTACAATTTAGTCATCTGTAGACTTATGAGATAGTGTAAACAGGCTGTACTTAACTCAGTCAGAGATTATTGTCTGAGTAGTGTTGTCTTATATGAGAGAACCAGTGCAGCTGACTAGACCCAACTTTTCCTCAGAGAATTTCCGTTTTCCACACTTCTCTGGGATAGGGTCTCACTATGTAGCTCAGGTAGGCCTAGAACTCATGCATGAGAGCCTCAACCTCAGGATGTTCCTGCCGTATCCTCCCTACTACTGGGGTTATGGGCATGTACCATTGTATTCAGCGTCAAGTTACTTGACTGAGGCAGGCATTGTCTGACCACAGAGGACTGTCTATCAGATCAGCTAAGTAGAACAATCTAGTTTTTTGGTTGGTTTGTTTCAATAGCTTTGCATTTCTGGGTCATTGTTGAAAATCACTTACGTAGCAAAAAAAGTTTCCAGAAAGCAGGCTTTTGACAGAAGCAAAATAATTTCTTTGCATGCATAAAAGAAAGAATAGTATTACTAAACAATACACTCTGCAACCTTAACTTAGGGCTATTAAATGCCTGGTGACAAATGTGTGTTTTGGGATTTGAATGATAGTCTCCAGAGCAGGTAAGGTAGGTTCTCACCCAGACTAGTAGAAACAGGAGTTGTCCTCATTTTTCAGCTTGATAGTGTTTCAGAGGAAAATATGAGAAAAAAAAAAAAAAAGTTCCAATCTCTGAGACTACAGGAGCCTAATTTTAAAAATCTATTGGAAAGAAGTATCAGGATTGCCTTCTGAAGGTTCCAAAGAGCTGGTAAAGAGTTCAAAAGAACGCAGAGAACAGGTCTGCTTTCAGGGGCCGAGAAGGGGAATAGTCTGAGGGACCAAGCCACCTGGATCTGCCCTAAGTGGCAGTGTTGTAAACTGTGCGCTATTTCCAGGACGATGCCTTTACC
The DNA here is from genome assembly GCF_011762505.2 of Arvicanthis niloticus. Lineage (NCBI taxonomy): Eukaryota > Metazoa > Chordata > Mammalia > Rodentia > Muridae > Arvicanthis > Arvicanthis niloticus. The sequence goes on from NC_133438.1 coordinate 21,900,412, forward strand.
TCCAGCGTCTCTCCAAAGCCACTTTATGCTACTTTATGTGGATAATCTAGAGACAAAGTGCTCAGCACGGTGTCTCGTATGTAATAAGCACCTCGAACGTTAGTTTTGGGGGGAGGGGTTCCCATTCTGATATTCTGAGGTCCCTCCTCTTCCTCCCCTGTGACTTAGGATTCCCTACACATCAATAGCTGTCTGGACAACTTGACACGTCTGAGGTTCCCATAACAACCTCCCCAGGAGCTGGTCGGTGACTGAGTCATCTTTATACCAGGCAGCCCTAAGACCTTGGTGTCACTACGTTCAATGAAGATTACCCAGAATGCTATGCATAGTAACAATCTGAGCTTGGTCTGCCTGGTCTGTATTGTTTCCTAACATACCTGGTTAGGAGAGATAATCATGAGAACTGTGTCCTAAGGAAAGCAGGCCGTGGGCCCTAGCGCTTTTTCACGGGCAGTGGTGGAAATCCATGGCTTGCGTCCTGTGGCCCTTGGCCCAGGAGTCAGGACTCCTACTAGCGCGAGTTACGTTACCTTGGAATTTGCAGCTAAGTACTGCTTTTAAGGTTTGAGCGTCAGGCAGCCAGTTCTAAAGCAGGCTCAGAGGAGATTCTAGTCTAATTTGGATCATTTCAACAAATGATCACTAAATATTAAACAGTGAACCAAACGTTTGAAAGTAGGAGGGAAAGTGGAGACACAAAGCTATGTAAGCTTGCTTCTTGGCTCTCAGATTATTGACAGTCCAGAAGAGAATCAGGCCAAGGAGAAGATACAGCAGTAATCAGAGACAGTCTCACAATTATCCCAGACTATTTGGGCTCAGCTTCCTTTCTTAGTAGCATTGGGAAACTTTATGAAATTATGTAGAAATACATCTCACAAATACTCCAGTTTAAAACAGTTCTCCACCATTTTTCATCCAAATTAAAAGAGAAAAGTCATGTGACATTGTTGATATTTAATTAAACACAAATTTTGTATTTAAAAGGGAAACAACGGTTGAAAGTATAAATTGAATCTTATACCAGGTTTCCAGAAAGCAAGATTTCTGTGGATACAGATAAACAATTTAAATCAGAAGTGTCACTTTCAGAAATGATCATGGTAGCTTTCTGGAAAAAAAAAATACTACCAGAGAAGACAGACATAGGGGAGGAGAGAGATGAAAAGACCAAGAAAGGATCCTGAGAAAGTCAGTGAGCAAATTAGGGAGAGCAGGCTCCAGGGTAATGTCTGTCTGTCTGTCTGTCTGTCTGTCTCTCTCTCTGTCTCTCTCTCTCTCTGTCTCTCTGTCTCTCTGTCTCTCTGTCTCTCTCTCTCTCTCTCTCTCTCTCTCTCTCTCTCACACACACACACACACACACACACACACACACGTCTGTAATGCATAATTAAATGGTCTGCCAATCACAGAAAAAGAGAATTCTCAAAAAAAAATTCTCAAAAATCAGATAGTTCTTGCCCTTCATTTTGTCAGTCTCATTTGATGTAAGTGACATTGATGCTAGCTGATAGCTGTGCTAAACAGACATAGCGGTAAGGAGCCCTCTAAGCAGTCTTAGGCTACAGAGCTCTGGCGACTAGCCTCTTTAAGAGAACAGCATGGTATACAAAGAAACCCTACCTCAGAGAGAGAGAGAGAGAGAGAGAGAGAGAGAGAGAGAGAGAGAGAGAGAGAGAACGAACAGCATGGGATAGTCCTATTCAGAAACTCAGCACTGCAACTTGGGCTAGTGGGACAAAAGCAATTAATTTCATCTTAAGACGTGTATAAGGACTTCACCTTGCCGGAGGAAAGATGACTCACTAGGGGACTGCAGCAGTAGGCCAGGTGAGAGAAGATGGTAGCGGAGAACGGTAGGGTGGTGTTAGAGATGGCCCAAGCCCAGTTTAGAGATGTCAGTAGATAAACAGACACAATGCCATGAGGAACCGCATGGGAGGTGGAAGGCAGGGGGAAATATTGAAGATAATTCTTAAGTGGTTATCACAGAAACAGAAAATTCTACAGGGACCTAGTCTCACTCACTTGGCTGGCTGCTCCGGACACACTACCATGATTTCAGAGAAAAATGTGCAGTAGTGTGGGTTCAGAGACGATGTTTCAGATGAAGAGGTAACTTTATAAATCAAAGAGAGCTATGGAATAATTAAAGCAATATATTTGAGAAATACCCATAGAGCCAACAGCATAATTAAAAAAAAAATCACAAAAATAATATTAAGTAAATGCAAAAAGAGAAAGTTACAGGCCTACACAAAGTTGCTCTCAGAGGGAATGAGAAGAAAGAGGAAGAGGAAGAGGAGGGGGAGGGGGAGGGAGAGGGGGAGCGGGAGGGAGCCAAGCACTCAGCTTTAGGTAAGCCAGTAGCATTGCAGCACAAGGGGTGAGTTAGCAGGAGGACACCAAGGGAGGACCTGGGCTCAGACTCTGGGAACCCGTGAAGAGTGGGTCTGTATAGCACATACATCTAGTCCCAGTGTGTTTACCATGAGAAACCAGCACTGACAGAATTCCCCGGTTCTCCTAGGCTAGCTAGCCTGCTGTACACAGAGGAGAAAAAGAGACTGTCTCAGATGAGGTAGAGGCAAGCAAGGACTGACAGCTGAGGCTGTCCTCTGAGTGTGTGAGGACACACGTGTGAGCACAGATGACGTTAACACAGGTAGAAATTATTTATGAAAGTGTTACAATGAAACTGGCTACTTCGTTTGCTATTTTAAAAGTATTCAAACTAAAAGAGCCAGTGGGCCAATGATTGGATAGGGTCTGTCTGCTTCTGTGGACATCACGTCAAGCGGGGGAACTGGGAGGACTATGCTCAAGGGGGTGATGTGCACATCTCCAGTGATAAGGGGGTTACTATTTTACGCTTTTAAAAATTAAAATTTAACGACATGATTTCCCTCCTCTCTACCCTTCCCTCACCCCTCCCATGTAACCCTTTTTCACTCCTTCTTAAATTCTTGGCCTCTTTTTTTGAATTTTTATTGTTTGCTTTTTACATTAAGAAATTTTATTTCTATGTTTATGTATGTGTATGTGTGTGTGTGTGTGTGTGTGTGTGTGTGTGAGAGAGAGAGAGAGAGAGAGAGAGAGAGAGAGAGAGAGAGAGAGAGACAGCATGTCTGGGGAGGTCAGACAACAACTTTGGGGCTTTCTTTCTCTTCCACAGTGTGAGTCCATGGGACCAAGTACCTACTGCCAGTGCCTTTATCTGATGAACCGTCTCACTGGTCCTGATAAGCTGAATGAAGATAATTTTTAATGAGCAGTGTTTCATCTCTACACAGTAACAGTATTTGCTTATAATCTATCCAGCTGTGACAATTGAAATTATGAGCATTTCAGCAAAAAAAAAAAAAAAAAATCATGCTGGCTTTGAGAACAATGTTAATCTCTATGAATAATAAAAAATATAATTTGAAAATTGCTCTGAGATAGAAAAGTCCAGGTCATAATCATGTCTTTGAAATTTTGCAAGATATAGTAATAATTTGTCTAATTACTTCCAAAAGTTAGATATACATCAAGAAAAAAAATAGCTTAATGGAAATCTCTGTCTAGAAGATTGTTTGATGGGAGGCAAGAATTAATATTATTAGTAAAATAAAACTCAAACCAGTATCACAAACTGTATTAAAGAAAATCATTTCATGCATTGTTTGTGTGTGTGTGTGTGTGTGTGTGCTTCTGGACTTCCTGGTTCTGGCCAGGAACAAGGTCAAACTTGCCAAAACACTACAAGAAAAGATGTTGATGATTATGGATCGGAAATACTGTTGGTCCCATGAGATGGCCGCTTCTTAGGAGACTGCCACACCGAGTGTACCACCATGAGAAGGAACATCAGGCCACCACATTCTGCCTTGGCGCCCACTCAGCACCAGGGAGCATCTGAGGCCCAGCATTCCAGACCTCTGTGGCACTTGGGGTTCTTTGAAGCTCCACGTGTTGTTCATTTGTTTTGTTTGTTTTTCAGAAAGGAAACAGATGGAAAAAGCCGGACTTGGTAGGGAAGTGGTGGACTCCATCCTGTTATAACCACGTTATAGAACAGCATGTTGTTATTAAACACAGTGACTGATATTTCCATAGTAACAGCTAGTGCTGAGCGAGCCTTCAGCTGTGAGCTGGTTTGTGCTTGAAGTGTTTTCCATGAATGAGCTCATGTAATTCCGTAATGACTCCTTTAGATAAGTTCTAATATCAGGGCCATGCCGTGAGAGACAGGGATAGGAATTTTTTTTTGCTCGTGGGTAGGAAGCATAAAGCCAGATGTGAAACCAAAGGGACTAGCCCAGCAGTCTGTGACTAGCTAATGGGAACATTCCCTGTTCAGAGATGCCTTCACCTGAAGTGGCAGCTGAGGTTCACTGTTACAGAAAGTTGAGATAATTTAGTCTGCAAAACTTTATCTCAAAGGAAATAGCTTAGCTGGCCTGAAAAGACTGCTCAGTAGCTGTGGCCTTATGAGTTCAGAGTGTCATTAAATTTCATGTTTTGTTCAGTAGGAACAATAAGCTTTGCTTTATACCTCGTAGGAGGTAGAAATCAAATGAACTCACATCGATTAAGTGCTCTTCCAAGGATAGCTTTCTTATTAGGAACATGCTTATTAATATTACCAGGTAAATGTCAGACATATATAACATATAAATTCCACTGAATCTTGTACTTTGTATATGAAGTAAATAACAGTATTGATATTATCATAAAAGCCTAGGAGAGTGTTTTAAAGTCAAGAACATTATTCTTTGATATACAATTAAACAGTTTATGAATTACAAGTTCTTATAATCAAATGTGTCGGAGAAACACGGGGCTTAACTTTTTTTCAATTGTTGGGTTTCTTAGACTTTTACTATATTGATGTACAGTACATATTCAATGGTGTGAGATCAGACAGCATTTCCAAAACATGGTTTTCTATGAAACATATTTTCTAAGTATATTTGGAGATGACTGTTTAGAGAATACAGCAGCTAGTGAAATAGGAAAACATGCCTGCCCTTAAGGGGCTGAGATTGCAGGAGTGTAGAGGGGAGAATGATAATAAACAACACTCCGCAAGTAAATGACCTTCTACGGGGAAGTCATGCAATGCAAGAGGAACAGTGGGGGAGGGGTGAGCCCGGGCATGGTGGACTCCAAGGTGCCTGTGAGGTGTCCAGCTGCAGTTAGAATTGGGTGGGGTCTAAGAAGGGCAACCTAAGGTGACTTGAAGCACAGACTTGAATGAAGTCTGTGAGGGTCATCGAAACTCTGGGACGTGCATACCACCTTCAGAGAATGGATGCAAGACTACACCTAGTGTGCTGTAAACATAGCAATGTGTTCAGCATGCTAGAGCAGAGAGAGAGAGAGAGGAGGAAGATAGATAAACAGGAGGGCAGGAAGCCGAGAGAGTGGGGTGGGGATAAACAGAGCATATTGGCAGACAAGAGTGAGGAATACGGAGATGCAGGGTCTAAAAGATCATTAATTAATTAATTAATTAATCAATCAATCAATCCATTCATGACCTAGTTTTCTTTTCAGTTGCTGTAATAAAACACTGACCCAAAACAACTTGAGAGAGGAAGGGGTTTGTTTGGCCTCCAGTCCCTCATAGGGAGAAGGTAAGGCAGGAACTCAAGGCAGAAATTTGAGACGGGAACTGGAGCAGAGACCACTAAGGCACACTGTGTCACAGGTCATTTCTAGGCTCGCACTCAGCTACCTTTCTTATAGCACCTGTCCAGGCACGACACTGCCCACAGGGGGGTTGGGCCCTCCTTAATCATTTAGCAATCAAGAAAATGACCGACCACAGACCTGTCCACAGGACGACTTGATCTGGATAATTCTTTTTCTTTCTTTCTTTTTTTCTTTTCTTTTTTTTTTTTGACATTCCTTCTTCCTAGGTGTATGAAGTTGACACCAAAACTAACTAGGACACCTCCAAAACTTCATGTTGAAGCCTTATGTGCATTGTGGCGGTACTGTGGCATGGGGCTTTTGAGAAGAATCAATCACTGGAGGCAATGCTCTAGGAAAGTAACCTTGTAAAAGAGGTGGACAGCAGCTACCTGGCCCCTTTCATATGTAAGAGCCTACTGTGGAAGGCGCCGTCTGAGGAGTCAAGAGAGGCCTCACCAGACGCCATCTGCGGGTCCCTTGATTGTGGACCTTCGGCCTCTAGAACTTTGGGCAATCCGTTTCCAGTGTTTCCATTGTTGCTCAATAAAAAAAGTTTGAAGATGAAAATTGCCCCCCTGGGGTCATGTGTTTGAACATTTGGTCCCCAGCTGTCGGTACTGTCTGGGAAGGTTGTGGAACCTTTAAGAGGTGGAGCCTTGCTAGAGAAAGTTGATTTTTGAGGGTTTGTAGCACCGCCCCCCTTCCTTTCCTGGCCGCAGCTAACCTACTGTTCCTCTGACCATGTCTTCTCTTCTATGATGTAATGCTTCCCCTGGGACTGAAAACCAGAATAAACCTTTTCTTCATTCAATTGCTCTTGGTAGGTGCTTTGTCACACCATCAGAAAGCGATTAAGAGGCCCAATTACAGTCTGAATGGATGAAGCCTGACGGGTAAAGAGAGGCGAGTAGCAGCAGATAGTTGGGAATTCACAGTGGTGAGGTAGGAAGAGGTAGAAGAATTTTGGGAAGGTGTGACATGAACTGACTAAAGCTTTTAGAGAATCCGGCTGTGGGGAAGGGTGTGATCAGGGGGCTCTTTACAACTCAGAGATCTCCAGAGGGATGCGTTACTTACATTACTCTGAATTTCTTATGCCATTGATGACAGGTTCAGAGAGTTAGCACGGCTGGACACTGTGCCCTTTCTCTCTCTCCTCCCTACCCTCATACGTGTTTTCCTCATTAAATAGTTACACACTCTCCTGAGAACTGTGTGAATGCAGAGACCCCTGGGAAAGGGTCACTGGCTGCAAAGAGAAGGCAGAAGGCAGAAGGCAGATCATAGCGCATGGATCATGGGATTATGTTATTCATCTGTCTTGTTTGCCACTTTCCTAAGTATGCAAAAGACACATGCAAACTGCATACACAATACTTGAATTAACTGAATGTTTACCCATCATAATAATTTGTCTTTTAGAGTTTTAGATCCTTATCAAGCAAGTTGTATATCCTTTTAGAATCTGCATTGACGAATCCATACATATATTATCTTGCTTTTAAAATAAAACCCGAGAAAGCCAAACATTCCTTTTTGGGTGAACTACCCCACACCATTACACCCCGTGTGACTGATAAACTCAGAAATTCTTCAAATCTAAATCCCGATTATGTCATGGGTTTAAACTGTTTGAGTTTGAAAGCTGAACATGTCTGAATTTGAGAAGAGATGATTCCAAATACATGAGAATGTTTGTTTGTCAGATAAGAAATCAACATTATTGTTTATTCCCCGTTGTTCACTGAATAGTATCATGAGTCTATTATACTCATATACTTTATTACTAGAAATTAATATCAATATAAGCAATATAACATATTGATAGTTTATGCTACCAGAGGATATCCTGGAGAAAAATTTTCTTACAGTGCTAATTGTTTTCATGTCTGATACTGCCGCTTACTGTTTTACTACTGCATATATCAGTGTAACTTTATGTTCAGTTTATAACCTTTATAATATTTGGTGTGTACGGTCAGCTTTTTGAAATCAGATACTCTGATTGAATTGGTTGGGAGTGAGTCTCTGTAGCTTTCCCAGTGACTTCAATGGGGAGGTGTTTCTGAGAACTACTGAAGTCTAACCCACTTTGCCACTGAGCCCGTGTTTTAAAGAACACACACCGGAAGCACAACCATTTTACCCAATACGAAGGATATAGGGGCCAGGCAGACGTGTGGGCTGTGCTACCTTCAGCTGTAAATCCTGTCTTGGAATCTGGGCACTTTGGGGGAATTAATTCTAGCTGCTCTAGTGAGTTAGTTTTATGGAACAAACTGAGTTGCAGAGCGTTTTTTAAAAGGAGGAGGTGATGGAAACGTTAAGCACCGACTTCTTATAGACGCACAAAAAGAAGGGCCAGAGGACTGGAGAAAGAGTGGCAACGTGGTTTGTTTAGTGAAAGGAACTTCGGGAGCGAAGGAGTGGGAGACGGAGACAGGAAGGGTAAATCATTTGTGGTACAAGGCAAACTCTTGGCCTTCCAAGGAGAAGCCAAGCTGTGGAGCAAAACTCAAGGCCCTCCACGTGTGGCTGGCACAGGTTTTCTCAAATTGGCCAAACCTGAGCTGAGGGATGACTTCAGCAGCGACGACGACCCATCCTCGCTCAAAGTAAAGCCATGACGATAAATACGATGCACTAGCGCTGAGAAATATTTACTGACAAGACTAAAAGCACGGTAAAGTACAGGTCTGTTTCCTGTTATTTACTATAGAGAAGTCACAATTCAAATTCCAAGGGAACTCCGGTACTGTCAGAAAGCCTAACGCTAGCACAGGGTCTGTGAAACCATTTCAGGAGGCTGCGATCCTTTCAAGTAAAAGTATGAATTCTCCACATTCAGGAGGGGAACCTGGCCTGAGGCACACACCTCCACCATGGATTCCTGACTTAACTGAATTCTTTCTGGGTATTTTCTGGAGCTCTTAGCATAGCTTGCCCCAAACTCTGAAGTTCTACACAAGTTCACCTTTCCTCAGGGCCCTGCAGAGATAGCTCTGCTATTCTATCTAATAAAGGACACACAGCATCTCTGATGGTAACTCTTATCCGAATATTATCATATAAAATCAGCAGTCACTTCTGGATCACTGAAGGTTAATACTAATATAGGTTGTGGTTTTTTTTTTTTAATTAAAAATTAAAAAAAAAAAACAACAGTGTCTTGCAGTATCTCAGAGAGCCTCCATGATAACTAGGACTCATTATGTATATCGCTAAGATGGACAGTTTGGTAAAACAGTGGCTGGGAGATAAGAATATACCTAAGGCTGGGCGGAATATTTGTAGTTCATTCTGAACAGCTCAAGGTATCTTTTATTAGCAATAGGGATAGAATATTCGGATGAGGAACACACACACACACACACACACACACACACACTTCAGAATGTGAATCTTTAAGGGTAAGGGCTCTAAGTGTAATAAATATATTCCACTTGGGAATTTGCCCTGTATAAAGATGCAGAAAATGTTCGCTTCGGTTTGCATTCGTTTCTTGTCTTCCAGCATTCAGAAAATCTACAACAGTGTCAACATAACATTCTCATTATGCTTTTCAATTTCGCCATTCATTTACTTGGCTTTATGCAAAAATAATATTCAAAAGATGGCCCCAAAGAAAATACCTTGGGCACCAGGGTCATCAATGGAACAATTGCATCTTTCTCTGAGAAGGGAGCAGGGGAAATGGACAAAATTGTAGGAGGTAGAACACTTGTTTGTAGTCTTCCCTGTTCTTCATTTTTTTTTAATAGCATGGAACCATTTATTTATTGACTGCCTGAAATAAATTCAAACAGAAAAACTTTATAAATGTTCTAGTCTCTGGCAAGGCCTAGCTGGTGCCAGTCTTTTTTGTTATTTATGAGACAGCCTGAGCAAGTTTGAACGGCTGCTCTTTTTTATCCCAGAGTGTGTGTTGTTGTAAGCGGAGGCCCCTTTGTCTGGAAAACAGGGCAGACTAGAAATGAGCCGGTGAGTTTCCCAAGCTCTGCTCTCCCAGTTGGAATTCCGGCATCTCACATCAGTAGGCTTTGACTGCTGCGCGTGTTTTCCTAAGACGACAGACAGCTCAACAGCTCGTTTGTCACTGTTTCTAGTTCTCTGTGAGTCGGTGGGGAAGGAGGACAAACTGGGCCTGGAACCTGGAGGAGGAAGATCCACTCCCCAAGTATTTATTTCTTCTTCCATTTTCTTGGCTCTCTGTCCCTACCACATTTTATGACCTCACATTTTTTCAATGACAGCTTTATGGAGATCTCATTTACATACGCACACAACCCACCCATTTAAAATGTACGATTCAATGGCTTTAGTATATTCACCAACATGTGCAACCACCTCCACCAGTCAATTTAGAACATTTTCATCACTTTGAAAAGAAACTCTCAGCCTCTTAGCTGTTACCTTCCTATCCCCCCATACTTGAATCCAAGGTACCACGCAATCCCAACTCTCAGTCTATCCGTAGATTTCCCTATCCTGTATGCCCGTTGTCCAGTTTACTTAAATTCCAGTTTACCTTTTGACATTTGTGATGATGAGCGTTGAACTTTGGGAATGTTAATGTGTTCCTATCAGTTTTCCTCACGTGGCCTGTCCTCTCTCAGGGTCAGCGCATGTAGCGTAGCACAAATATGGTGGATACCCACAGTTACTGCAGGCAAGGTTCTGAACTAATTGCTATTGTGTTAGATGTTTGCCTGCTCTATTCTTCTAGAGAAGGCCACAGGGTTTCCCTCCCCACATTGCAGGGCATCCTCTCGTGTCTGCGTAACCTGCAACCCGAGAGGACTCGGTTCTTAACTCCCTGCACCGAGCCTGATTACACCAGTCTCCATCTGCCTTCACCTCCATTCAGTCCAGTTTTCAGGAATAAGTCTTAGTAGCCTGCTGGCTTGGTTTGAAGCTGTCCTCAGCAAAAGAACTGGGAATCACACTTATCCTTAGGTCCGAGGGACCCTGGTATATTGGTAGCAGGAGAGATGCCCTCACAGAATTGCCTCTGATTGCCTGTAGTTCCTTGTGTGACTCAGGGGAAAAGGCATTCTCCTATTGTTAAGGTCTTGTTAAAACCATGGAAAATATAATCCTTTTACTTATTAATTTATTCAAATTCCTAGGATAGCTCTAAAAGCAAAAAGACTAAAAGCAAAAGACTCCCCAGTTTCAATCATAACACAACATTGTTACTTATGCTCATTGTATTGCAATCGCTACAGGAGCAAATAACAAAGTTGCCCTCAAAATAGGCAAATGAGGAGTGTGGATGTAGGGCTTTTTTGTTGTTGTTGTTGTTGGCAACCTTCTGGAGAAGACCGCATGATAATGGACGCTTTGGAATTAGATCTTCTGAACTGAAGCTATTCTGTTCTTTATGTGTATGTGTTGTGTGCATGTGTGTATATATTTGTGCATAGGTGCCAGTGTGTGTGTGTGTGTGTGTCTGTGTGAGTGTGTGTTCTTGTGAGCACAATGCATGTGTAGGCCAGAGGTGTCTTCCTCTGCCTTTCTTTATCTTTTGTTTTCTTTTTTTGAGACAAGCTTGCACTGAAGCTGGAGCCAATCAACTGAGCAAGAAGAGCTGGTCTCTGAGAGATTCTTTACTCTTTGCTCTCTCACCATCACCCAATTTTTAACAAGGGCGCTTGACATCTGAACTCAGCTCCTCCTGCACTGTACTGACTGAGCCATCTCCATAGCTCTCTGAAGCTTATCACTTTATGATGGTCTAGGCCAATGCTTTTGGATTTAAAACCAAACAAATAGTTACATATAGTAAAAACGAAAGTTAACTAGGACTCTCTTTTCTGGAACGGACTTAATTTATGTTAGAATAATTCTGAGGTTTTCTTTTTTCTTCTTTGAGGTTAAACCAAGATCAGGCATGAATGCCTTATCCTTTCTCCCTGCTTGGAAGTAACAATGTTTCTATGGGATATTTTGAAGTATGATTTTTTTTTTTTTGTCAGTAACACATCCAGTTCACAGAGAGCTTTGTGAAACTCATCCACCTCAGGTGATGAATTAGTGGTCCTCATTTGTCTTTATGCGTGCACCGTTAATCGGCACAGTGTGCCTCGATGTGCCACAACTAACATGTAGATAGCACAACTATTGGTGACGGCAATGTAAAATGAAAGACGAAGCAATCTCTACTCAGAATCCTTTCTCAGTCCAACCTCTGACGGGAGAATGGTGGGGAGTTGGGGGGGGTGGGTGGGAAGGAAAGGGCACGTAACTAATGGTAGACAGAATTTTGACACAGGAGAACAACGAGGCCCTTTTCTAGCTGGTGTGTGAAGGGGCCTGCTCCTCAGACGCCGGCATCTGCTTCCCACAGTTTGGGCGGTGATTGGCACCTCCTTGTGCCAATGAGAGTAACAGCTGGCTTAGCATTCTCCTTTCGAAACAGCTGCTCCGTCTACCTTGGCTGCAAGTGCACATGGCTTGACTTTGCTGGCATTTCCAAGCCTGCTGCTCCGTCCCCACAAACAGTGCTTTCCATTTTACTTTTTTTAAAGTTCTGAGTGAATTATTTGTATCTTTAACTCTAAGGCAAGACAAGGTAAATAGCGCAGGAGGGTAAGACGCACACTAATAGTCTGATGCGTTTCATGCTCTCGTCAGTGTAGCCGTGCCGTGTTAGTGGAGAAAAGAGACTAGCTTCCAACATATACCCACACTGGCTTATATGCCTTTCTGTAAAGTTCCAACACAAGACCAAAGTGACATCAAAGTTGGAAAGTGTAGGAAAAAGATCATAAGGGGGATATTTTTAAACCATTAAAGAAAGAGTTAGAATACTGAAAACACACGTTGCATCACGCTGGAACTAGAAAGGAAAACTAATCTAGAGAAGATTATTCAGATGACGAGAGAGGACTCAAACTTTCACTAAGTACTCATGTTTTATCTCCAGATACCCAGACATATATTCCAAGTACAGAAAACAGAAGCTTAAGATGAGCCTACCTTCAGCAAAGAGGCATTGTGTGTGTGTGTGTGTGTTTGGGGGGGGGGCAGAGAACACTGCAGAGCAACAAACGGTCTGTTGGATAAAGGTTAGAAGTAACTAGGTAGGAAATGAGTGGTCACAGACTTACATGATCATTGCTGCTGTGAGATTCTTGTGGGCAGACACCCCGAAGCAGAGAATCTAAAATCACTCGCCAAGCTCCAGACTTAACTGATCACTGGAGATGGGTGAATTTTAAACCACTCCTGTGCAGTGCTGGCTTGCCTCTGAAGCTTGGTGGCCCTTGCTTGTCAGTGTACCCTTGTGGTTAGAATACCACAAAGCTGGAAACTTACAGGAGGTTGGGGACACTCAGTAAATGCAACTTCTAACAAGACTTCCCAGGATCAGAAGTGGAGATGGCCTGAGAGCACGAGAGCCATTGATTTCCCTCTTCTTAGCTGACTTCTGCTCTGTACCTTCCTTTCCCTTCAGCTCTGCACTCCCCAGATTGTCAGTATCTCACTGATGGAAGCTAAATCTTCCCCTATTTGCTTGGCAAATATCAGCCAAGAGTCAGTCAGACACAGCGAGGTTTCTCTGGATACCCAGTTGCCCTGTGAATTTTCCAAAAACAAAACAACCTGGCTTAGAAAGTGGAGAAGGTTGTGTCTTTGCTTTGCAGAAACCCTTATCAGTTTCAAGACAGATTAGTACTGATATGGTAGTTTGTGTATACAGGCACCGAAGAGCATTCCATGAAAAGGTAGCCAAAAAAAAAAAACAAACAAAAAAAAACAACAACAACAAAAAAAAAAACAAACAAAAAGCCCAAAACCAAACAACAGCAACAACAAAAAAAACCCAACCCAAAACAATAACAACAACAACAACAACTCCCCATCCTCAGAACAAAAAAAACTGGTGTCAGCAATGACCATGGTAGAGCCTCTAGAATGTGTTTGATGTAGTACATCAGTTTTGAAAGATTTAGTGTCAGGATCAATTGGGGTTGGCAACAACATGGAAATGAACATTCAAGTCCAGGAGGTACCCAGCCCGGCCCATGCATTCGTGCCAGAACAAAACCCCAGGGCCACAGTCACTGGGAATGGAGACCCAAAAGGAAGGCAGTGTAGAGAGGAAGGGTGGTGGTAGCAATGGATCCTTTGGCAACAAAATGAGGCCATAGCAGAATTTCTAGACTCTTGGAAATGAAGTTTACCCCACCCTTAAACTGACTGGAACTAATTTCACTCCAAGACTGATGGATTGGTGCATGAGAATTTCTTCTCTTCCTAAAGAGGGAAGATGACGCTGTGCCCCCGTAGATGCTCCTTTGTGCACTGATCCATGCAAGTCCACACTGGGACTGGCAATTTGCTTTTTATAACTAACACTCGCTGAATGCTACACTCGTACATCTTCCTGGTTCTCCTTTCAGCTAAGCTACTGTCAACCCTCTGACTCAGACTACACGCATTTATCTCAAATCACAGAAGCAAGCCTCCCTCCGTTATATGGTATATTAACCACCAACTCCATAACGCTGCCTGTGTACCGTCATCAGATGGTTTGGGATTTCCCTTCCCTAGTATTATTTTTATCTTCTTTGCATTCCAATTCCTCAGAGCTCAAGCCGAAAGCACATTCTTTATGCAGGTCTCTTTAGTTCACGAAATCACCTCAGGTGAAACTTAAATCCACATTAACTAGAACTTTCCAAGGTCTCACTCAATTTAGGGTGGTGTAGATTTGTCCACTGAAAGTTTCTGCACGAATTTCTGCATTCAGTCCTATGGAGGTTCGTTTAACTTTTAATAAATTGGGAAATTTGGCTTTGCAATCCTCTCTCAGAGGGCTAGGGTGCTTTGTATAAATAGGTAACTTGGAGACGGAGGATCTGAAACAATTTCCCAGAGACTTTCTGACACACCTCAGGAGCACTGAAGTAGGAATAGTTATTTACGGTTTAACTTGCTAAGTCAAATAAAATTGTTACATAGGAAAATCTGTCATACTTAGAGTGGACTGAAGGTGTGGTTACTACTGGTTTCTAGTAGGCAAATTTTGGCAGCTGAGTATTGGTTGATGAAGGAGAGCCAATCACAACCTGGCTGTTCCAAGCCGACTGAAGCATCTTTAATTTAGTACACTTCATTCTAAAAGGCCAGCTTGTTTACACTGTATATTCTGAGTTATTTCAAATATCTCCTTCAAACCATTGGGTTTCCAACTTCAGGAGAGGCTTTTGCATGCGGCTGGAAAGTATTCCCACACAGCATCACATGGCACCAAAGATATGGGAAGAAAGAGAAGCTACAGGCTTTCAATGGCAGCTAACACACCACTGCAGACTGCTTTACTATGCTTTTCTGAGGCCCCAAATCACCCCTAGTCCAACCTCGAGACCATGGAATAAGTCATATTTTCTCTTCAGGTATGTGTATGCAGACGCAAAGTCATGGGTGCTTTGGGAGTTTCTGCAGGGTTCCAGCCTTATGCTGTGTTCCAGAAGTATCACTTACACTGAGCAGAAACATGAGGCTGGAAGTACATGTTTAAGGAGCTGTTTGTTCTTCTGAAAGGAATATTAGATTCCTTTACTCAACCCTCTGACCTTTCATGGACACCATCTTTGAGATGAGATCACCACTGATAAGGCCTCAATTATCAATTCTTAGTAATGATTAGTAAGGGTCTCCAAATACTATCATGTAAATCAACATTTTCACCAAAATCCACCTGTCATGGCTTTGCAAATATTTCAAAAACACCTTTATTGTTTTGAAATAAAACAATAAAACAGGCTAATGTCACCAGGACATGCAAAATATAACTCAGTCTTTTTTTTTTTTTAAACAAGAATAAAATCATTCTATAATCTCCATATTTTGGGAACTGATGTCATCAGTCTCTTGAATAAGGCAAGCAAACACACAAATCCAATGGTATAAAACTAGGTCCCCCACCCCACCCCAATGATCTCTTCTTGTCTCACCAGCTCTCTGCTGGAGGAACCTAGTCTTTTATTATTTGTTTGACAATATTTTTAACATTTGTCCTGTCTTTTCACTACTGTTACTTTCTTCATTTGATACTTGAATTACTTAAAAACTTCAAGCTTGAATTTCTCATATGTAAAACTAAAACAGTATATACCTGAAGACAAAAACCAGGAAAAACTGAGTATTATTAAAAAAAAAAAAGGTGTGGGGGGGGGAGCAGATTGCCTACACAAGAACCATGATTTGAACCCATTGACAGAAAAAAAAAAAAAAAAAGAATTTACAAGCATAGCACTTTCTGAACCATTAGATTCCCAATACTACTACAAAGCAATTTCTTACCCATTTATCTTTATTGTGGTCCAGGCTAAGTGCATGACTGGCCTTAAGCTGACCACCACAGCCTCTTCAGAGTCGTTAATACTCAGCAGTTCTTGCCTCCCTCTCCAGATGGTTAGGAGACTAGTTTATTCATCCTTTAAGCTCAGGGAGAACAGAAGTTCAGATAGAGGAACGTTTGCTCCCAGCTGGCAAGGCTCCCCAGCGGGGCGTTTGACCTCATCAGGAGCCGTAACTGCAGCAACTTAAGAGGAAACAGCAACAGCAGTACCCATTGGGGAATGCAACTGAAAAACAGGAGGCCGGAGCTGTGTGGGGAGGGGCGGGCATACATAAACACTTAAGGCCTCCGCATGACACCTTTGAGGGCTATGCAATTCCCACTGACGTCAATTCCATGCTGTGGCTACTGTAAGACCACGGGAAAGAGCCTGACATTGCTTCACAGTTTCTCTCTCAATCTTGCAAAAGGATGCTTCAGAGTGTAGCTCTCAGGCTAGCCACACGGGCAACACGAGAGACTGCCAAAGACGCACATTTATGGCCCTTCTCTGATAGACCTCGAGAGTCAGGGACTCTGTCAGCCCCTCCACGCAATTCCTACTTCCGCTACCATTTGAGAACTGCTGCTGTGACGAATAACTAGCACTACAGTAATAAACACTAAAAATATAAATTCATAAAAATACACAAATAGGCTGAGAGTTTGAATTCTGTCTTTCCTCTCCTTCTTCCTGGTATTATTTTGGTGGTTGAGAGCAAGTTTTATTATGTGTCCTGGGAAGGCCTTGAACTCAGAACTGCTTCAGCCTCCTAAGTACAGGAGTCGACCTCCTTTCTCGCTTTCTGTCTGTTCTACCGCTGGTGCTCAACAGAACAAACCTCAGTAAATACAGGTGCTTAAGTGGATGGAAGTGACCAGAGACCAGAACACTGACCTGAAAGGCGACTTTTTGTAATGAGGATTAACTGTGCCACATGTAGAAAAGCCACTTTTTCCTTTTCTGAGAATATTGATGCATACTTTAGGTGGGGGTAGAGAGTCTACTAATAAGTATTCTCCCTCAAAATGAATCTCAAATGAGTTCTTCATGTTTTAATTACCTAATGGTCTTTTAAAGCCTCCCAGTCATTAGTCATCATCATCTTGACGAGTTTACTTCCTAGCATCCTTGACTCTGTGTTCAAACCTTCAGTGCTTCCTTAGCTAAGACATTAGTGTATGCTACAAGGTATCATGTTTCTTCTCGTTTTTTTTTTTTTTTTTTTCCTTCACATTCATTCCCGTTCCCGGCAGCTAAGCCACGGGAGCCTCCCTGAAAAACGACACACTCCATGTTTGAAACCCTTAAAGAGTTTTGCATTGCAGTCAGCATGGACCAGAGGGCTTGCTCCATCTGACCCTGTCAAACTCTGTGGCTTGACTGCCCATCACTTGGCTGAAGCCCAGAGAACAGCACACTAATCTGAGAGGCAACTTTTTGTAATGAGAATTAACTGTGCCTCACTCGTTTTCTCCTCTCTGTCCCTGTGCTGAGAGGTTCCTACCTCACAGTGAGATGAACTTACAGCTACTTTTAAACTCAGACCAAATGCCTTCTCTTGGAGGGAGCCATCTTAGACCAGGAGCCCATCTATGCTCTTCTGTGTATGCCTCCTTCCTGGCACTTGGTCCTGGCACTTGCCACATGTTACTTCTCTTTCCCATTAGAACATATTAAAGCCAGGACTCTCTTCTCTCTCCAGTCCTCTCTCCTCTCCTCTCTTTCTTTCTGTCTCCTCCTTCTCCTCACTTCCTTCTCTTGAGACAGGGTTTCATTATGTACCTCATCTGGCCCTATGCTCCTGGTTCAGCCAAGTGCTGAGTACACAGGCCTACACCACTACGCCTGGCTAACAGGAGCCATTTCTTATTATTGTTTGTAAACATGGTACTTAGCTCTTCCCCCAGCACGTAACAGCTGCTGAACAAATGTTTATTAAGCAAAGACATGAACAAATTGAAAATAAAGGCCGTATTCCTTCCAAAGGGTGTTCCTGAGGATGACAGTTGGTTAACTCCATCACAGATTGGTACCCACAGAACAAAGAAGGCTTGTGAGTAGAGAAAAGTGAGAGGTGAGTTCACATCTTCCTGCAGACTTCACATCGAACCAAACTGTCTGGAAAACCCATAGGAACTGAAAATCTCTCTTCATTCTGCCAAGTCCTTTTCTGTTCAGCATTTCGGTGCTTTCTCTGGGAAAGTGTGTGGCCGTTTTGGGGGACATGAAATCTTAAGTGGAAGAAGGAAGGATAAGAAATCTTCTCTGGGAATGTTTGTTCTCATTGCCAAACTTTTAACCTCCAGAGACTAGGGAGTTGGGGAGGGGAGACTTCTGTGCGATTGGAGAGCATGAAACGTCAGGGGTTTATTCAGATGGAACATAAACTCCAAAAAATTGAAAGTTTATCTTCTCAAATTAATGGAAAAAGTCTGGAAATTGATTTTGTGTTCCGTTCTCCAGGGACACAGGGACTCACGAAGAGGGAGGGTTGTTTGCTCAGCTTGAGAACATCACGCTAAACACATGGAGATTTATTTCTTCATTGTACCCCACCCCCCACCATTATAGTGTTAAAATCCAGGGAACTGCAGGTGGGTGGGTGGTTAGATCCGGTTCCCAGACCCTGCTGCTCTCTAATTGGCCTTGTTTTATTTATAATCTGACATTTGGAGTGATTTTCCCATGCTTATGTGTGATGCATCTTAGTCTAGTGGGAGCAGGGAGCTTATCCTAAATCTTCACACTCAGTCCCAGTGAGCAAGGGCTGTGATATCTCAAGAGAGTGTGGCCTTAAGGAGAGAGCTTTTCTGGTCACCAGAGCAGCAGGAAGTCATGCTCCCTGAGAAATCCCTGCAACAATGAAGGCCATCTTTCTTTTTGCCTCTTCATCCAAGTGGCTGTGATTTCTGGCTGCCGAAGTTGAGATTTAACTATATGTAATGTTGGCAAGACTCAAATTTTGAAATACTTGGGAGACTCTGGTGGATAAATAAAACCTCAGCCTTTCAGTGGTCCGTGTCTGAGGAACATCTGTTTCGAATACATCCCTCACCAGTAAATCTCTATAGTGATTCAATGACTCTGTACTGTATAGTACCATACCTGTCAGCCACACTACTGAGCTACTGAGAGGTGGCCAGTGCGATACAGGAGCTGAAAACTTGATTTTGATCAATTTTCGTTAATTTAAATAAACACATGGATAATGACTACTGTATCAAGTAATGC
This sequence comes from Arvicanthis niloticus, assembly GCF_011762505.2. Lineage (NCBI taxonomy): Eukaryota > Metazoa > Chordata > Mammalia > Rodentia > Muridae > Arvicanthis > Arvicanthis niloticus. Next base: position 21,919,683 of record NC_133438.1, read on the forward strand.
AGTTTGAAGATATGATCTTAATGTATAAAACAGATATATTGACTGGACAAAATAACATTTTTAAAAGCCAGGACGAAGAGTCAGAGTATTTCCAAGCCTGATCAAAGCTTGTCAAACGATTTAAGAGTTTTTCAGTATCCATGTTAGACAACAGTTTGACCAGCATGGATCCCATTTACATAGAATTTTATGTGTGTCCATTCAGACACATCTAAAAAGATACTAGCAAAATGGTATTTTTCTGGGCCCTGGGATTTTGCACTTTATGTTTTTATTTAAAATAAATTGAATAAATGCTCACAAACTTAAAACTTTGATACTATTGCTTAAAGTGTATATTAAACTTCTAAGTATAAACTTTGTTATCCTTACTGTATTATCTATACTGCCCAAAGAAGTGTATTTGAAATCGGGGCAGGTTTTGGCACATAAATGTGTGTAGATATTGCTAATTAAAAACAAACAAATAAACAAACTGCAGTACCTTTACTTCATTTCATTCGTATTCTTTATGCACTGGCTCTTTTTTTTTTTCTTTTAAGATCTTTCTTTTTTTTTTTTTTTTTAAGATCTTTATAATTTTTTTAATGGCCATTTGAATTCTAAGACAGTCTTGTGATATCACCACATTCCTGGAGCTGAGATGCTCAGATATCAAGGTTTTCTTTGATACTGATCCGTGTCAGAGAGTTAATGAGGAGAGGAGAGGGGTAAGGACGAGTCACCAAGCTGTCCACTGTCCTGAAGTCAGATGGGCTGTGATAGACGCCTTGTCTTAGGTATTGGAAAGACACACTAAGAATACAGTTCCCCACTGAACATCTAAAAGCGGTGGAGAGTTCATAGTCACTCTTCCCTTCCATTGGAGTCTTTCCCGTGAACTCTCCTTGGAAATACAGTGAAAAGTTCTATCTTCCTGGTACCAGACGGACAACTCTCAGCTGAGTATTTTTGCAGGAGAGGATCACAGGCCACTGCTAAGATGAGTGTCAGCTTCATGTGATCTCTCTCTCTCTCTCTCTCTCTCTCTCTCTCTCTCTCTCTCTCTCCAGTTCATCACCTGGCATCCTAGAGCATGCAGCTTACATGAAGCTTGGAATCAGCTCACATTCAACTGAACTGAACATTCCATCCAGTGGCTAACCTTACTTCACCCTGGGATGAGATTAGAATCCAGAAGCCTGGCCAATTTTGAATTAGCAATGGATGACTCCATTGGTTTTTAATGATCGTGGAAATCTATGTGCCAGACTGAAGTTCCAGACACACTCAGATTCATTTCAGATAATAGTAAGATGAAATATCCTGTACTTTTAAGTCATAAAAAATCCAGATTGGTAGGACCTGCTCAACAAACAGAGGCATGGGACTATCACACAACTTCACAATTATTTTCAAAACCCACTTATAAAGTCTTGCACTTGGGAAGACCTTAGTAGGAATTAAAATACTATTTCATGCTGGTGCTAGGAATTGATCCAAGGACCTTTAGAAGAGCAGCTTAACTCTTAACTATTGAACTATCTCTCTAGTTGTTGCGATTTTAATTTTTAGCTAAGTGACTGAGTTAGCTCACATTTCAAGACACAATAACTCAAACTAGTTCCCGTTCTCAATACTTCTCCAATTCCCGGACACACCCACCATTGGGAATTAGTTCGGCAGACTGAGATTTCCTTTGTTGTACTGGCTTTCTTGCTCATAAGGAGAATATTTACATTGCCATTTCCCCATTATGATACTTAAAGACTAGGAATTCACACTCTGCATGGCCATCCTGCATACTTTCCCTAATTCCACAATTTCTAACACCCAATCATTATAATTTTGAGTCAAGTCCTAAATTCATGATAGTCTTAACCTTTTACACCTGAGCTATATTCCTATATTTGTATTTTCCTTCCTCATTTTGCATAATTTCACTTTTGCTTGCTTGTTTTTTCCGAGTGTCTGAAATAACATGAATCACACTGATACTGTGGAACATACCAAGCTTGAAATCTGCCTACTCATGTTCATCTGTGTATAGACCTAAATCTGTTTGTCATGGCTATTCTAGTCACCTGTTCTTCCTTCAGTGTAAAGTTCTGTTTGTTTTTTTTTTTTTTTTTTTAACTTCTCCCACATTTTTTTATTCTCTGTTTGCTTCTACCCCATGTCTGGAAGAATACAGCTTCTAGATGATCCTGACAATGGCACCTGAGAGCAGGGTACAGGCCTGTGTGTGGTTTATTCCACACTCACTTCTACTGGGGATATGGGGTGATTTGAGCACTTTGTCAGGGGTTCACCAAGTGTAAAGACCTTCGTGTAATTTTCCTGGGTGGCTACAGAGCTTAGGTACTCTCACTTTACACATCTCCATGACATCAGGATGGTGCATCTAAGTTTGTCTTAGTCTCCACATATTCATTTGTTCAGAATTTCTCTAGTTTGCTCTCCTTTGAAAACAAACATTCCTGCTGAGATAGAGTAGTTCTGCTTGGAGGTGTGAGGTGGAGACCTGGATGGACCAGTGCTGTTTACTCACGTCTCTGGGACCCTCCTTTACTGTCCTTATTGCCTTCTGTTTCTGTGAATGTCTAAGGATCAAAGCCTGGGTCTAGGCTTCCCCTGAGTCTGGGAACTTAGTGGTTCCCAGAAGTAAACAGCTCAATTCTGCCTGCAGCCTCACATCCTTCCAAGTGTGCCTCTTGCTTGATAATGTCTCCGTTTCATCCTTTGATCTTGAAGGTTTATTCGATTTTTATTGCTCTTTGTCCTGGGCTGGGGGTGGGGGTGGGGTGGGGGGGTGGGAACAACCAGGTACTTTCAACTTTCTGTATTTATCTGCCCTCTTAATAATAATGACCAAGGTGTCACCACTGCATAGATGCAGGAATGGAATGCAAAAAGTAAGATGCACGATCAGAACGCCAGACAGAGAACCAGTGCAGTTGGTGTTACAGTTGGTTTTCCTTGCCTCCGAGTAGCCACGCCTCCTCTAAGGTAGCATCCCATAAAGACGTGTCATGTCTCCTAGGTAATGCTTCTCAAAGAAGAATCATGCTCAGAGGTCATTCTAATGAGAGGTGCATCTCAAAGAGGAAAGATAATTAGAGAGAATGTGTAACTGAGCCATGAAGACTAGGCATGACAGGAACCTTGAATGGAAATATATAGTCACACCTTGCCCAGTATTAGATGGCTTGTTAGTTTGTTTATGGCAGGGACTCAGTCTGGAGCTCCTTAATTGACTAGCTTGGCTGGCACTGAGTCCCCCAAGATTCTCCTGACTCTGCCTCCCCATTTCGGGATTACAAGCATGTGCCAATACATCCAGATGTTTATGCAGCTGCTGAAGACCTGAATTCCCATCCGTATACTTGCACAGTAAGCACTTGCCACTTCCCAGCCACAGAGTGAGGTTTTTAAATGATAAAGCATCAGCATTGCAAATCCGAACACTCAGACACCGGACAGATACATTAAATACAGCACAGAGCTGATCCGGGTGAGTCTGAGAGAGAGATAAAGGAGCATCGTTGTCCTTGAGTGGGTCACAGCCACGGTGCCATCTCTAAACCATCTCATTTAGTATGTACAAAGAGAAGTCATCACCAGTCTTGGGCAATATTAATTTATCAAGCTTTGCCTTTTGTTGAGAGAAGTTGCAGAGAACTGAGCCTTGGTCTAACACTTTTAAATGTTTAAATATTAATAGGAACTTATGTCATCTTCTAGATCTCAGAGAAGATCAAGGTAATTGTGTGGTTTCCATGGTCTCTTGATACTCTCAACAAGTCAAGCTGAACAGCATCTCAGACACACTCTCATGATCGGTACACAAAAGCTCGCAGGAGAGAGAAAAGCAGGAAGGGCAGAGTGAGACTGTGGTGTGAAGGGATCAGAGTCATCAGGAAAGGCACTGCTGGAATTTCAAAGTTGTTTTAGGACTTTTCCTCACCAGAGTTAATGAAGAATTAATTTTATATAGAGGAAAGAAATTCAGCTTTGTCAAATTCTCTCTTGTCCCAGGAATGACAGGGGAATGAATTCTCCACTGAGGAACGAAGACTGTGAGACGTTTTCATTTACCTCACGTGCAGGTTTTCTGGTTAAGTTTCATTTTTTTCTCTCATTTTTCACAAGTTTTTATGAGATGTGCTGGTATATTGATGATGTAACATAGACTTATGTTATCTGTGTCTTTGGTCTGAACCATCATCACCTCAGAACGTGGCTTATTTGGGGATGAGGCCTTTGATATGATAAAGAAGATGACCATCTAGAAGCCAGAGAGGCCACAGGAAGTACTGCATTTCAGATAACTTTAGCTGAACCTCAAGAAACAAATGCTAAGCTGTCTGTGGTATTTTGTTATGTTATCTTCAGAATATTGATGGAGATGCCTTTAATCTTGTGCACAAGGAGATCAAATATCCACTTTTGATGAATTAACCCAACTACATTCTTTAAACAAAAAAAGAGAGCCTTTAATACCTCAGGACCTAACATTTGCAGGGCACACAGAGACTCTCAGACATATACTTACACATGATATTACTATCTCTTTTACATTATTTACATGCTAGACGCTGATTGTGGCCCTAGCTGGGTGTTATTGAGATACACAAAGGGCACCAGGACTGTGAAAGAACACCACTTTCAGCAGAGCATGACACACATAAATAAGGAAGAACCAGCCATGTTCTTAGAGCACACTGACCACAATAAACTATTGTGAGAGGTCCTTCAAAAAAAAAAAAAAAAAAAAAACAAAAACTGAGAAGGACACATGGAGCAGCTCTTAGCTGTCCCTCTCAGGATGTCCAGGTGAGCCAGCAAGAGTCACTGCCAAGCCTGAGAGATCAAAACCTGACACCTGACCCATGTCTGTTGTTAGGACACCATCCACCATAGCAACCAGGCTGACTTCCCTGTAGAATGTTGGCCTCCAGCTCAACTGAAGCCAGGCAAAGAAGTCAGGATTCTAAATATCAACAGTATCACGCTGTCAGAAACTCTCCTGTGACCTTTCTCAGAAAAGGAATGCAATGACAGTTTGAAAGCTGGCCAAGCCATCCATGTTCAGAACTGCCCACAGTCAGTCCAGTGCCTTTCTGAAACACTTCCCCGGGATTGTGGATAGTCTTTTCAAAGGGTAATGTAGCATCACAAACCTCATGTAAGATTGACTCAGGTCAAGCCCAGTTGTTATAAGACGTTCTTAAAAGCAGTAGAAAAACAGACGGCAAAATTAAAAAGTCAGCTAATATTCTGAGCTGACCTTCCCTGAGCTGTTCCCCTATCTCAAGCCCTGTTTGGTGCCATCTTATCACCAATGGCAATTTTGACCTCTTTCTTCTCTCTTGTACCTTCCCCCCTCCCTGATTTATTTTCTGTCTTGCCATCAAGAGTGTGGGCTTTCTGGAGGCACGAACTGTATTCCTTGTATTCATCAACTTGTGTTCAAAAATCAGGTCTGCTTCATAGAGTATTCTCTGTCTCTGTTTCTCTGTCTCTCCTCCCTCAGCCAGTGTGTGTGTGTGTGTGTGTGTGTGTGTGTGTGTGTGTGTATGCATGTGCATGCATGCATGTAATGTGTGAGTGAACAACAACAAAAAAAAAAAGTCAGCAGCACCAGGACAGAAGTGAGAAGAAGAAATCCAGTTCCTACTGTGCTACACTTCTTGCCACAGGCTCATCTCACTCACTCTTTAAATGATGTGTGTGTTCTGGGGGTCCATGTTGTGTTCATATGCATGTGCATGCCAGGTGGTTAATCTTGGGTGTCATTTCTTAGGAGCTGCCTACTTTATTTTTTGCAACACAGTCTCTCACCAGGGCTCATGGACTTGAGCAGGCTGCTTGGCCGGCGAGCCTCAGAGACCTACCCATCCCCAAGTCTTCAGTAGTCCACTCTGATAGTGTAGTTGGTCACTCCCTCTTCTGACATTTTCTACTGAAAGTGTTTTGATGACATGTCTAAATTGGTGGTATTCACACTGGAGTCAGCCTGGTGTCTCACAGTTCAGGTGGTCACAATGAAGGCTTTTATACAAATAATGTGAAATAGATAGTAATTCACCCAGTATGGACATCTAGGAGCCTTTATAAATAGATAGGTACTACCAAGATTTTTTTTTTTTTGTTTGTTTGTTTAACATGGGTTAAGGGCTTTAAGCTTGTGTGATGAGCTTTTTACGAACTGAGCCACCTCCCCAACCACCCTTAAATGACATCATTTAAATATCATTTTATTAATTAGACTTAGATTAGTCAAATTTTCATGGGTTTATAAAGTTATTACAAAGAGAGCTGTCTCTCTGCTTTCTAAGACTTTAAAATGAAAATCACTAACACTATGGAATTAAACCTAATTGTGTTTTTAAATCTACTTAACTCTGTGCATTCCTGGTGCTAAGGTTCAAACCCATGGCCTTGGGAATGCCAGGAAGGCACTTTACCACTGAACTACACTGTCTTGCCCAGCCTCCCTGCTGCTTTAGTGGTTCTGAGCTTTGTGCAATGCTGAGGTGAGAGCTGAGGTTCCTTGAAGAAACTACACAGCCAAGCTACAAGGCAGTCTCTGTAATTTTACTTTCATTGCCCATTCCAATATATTTATTAGGCTGTTAAACCGAACCATCTTGACTGGTCCCAGCCAAGTTTCTTAGGATGTCCATGGCACATTAACTTTGCAGTATAGTAAAACATGTTGGTCTTAGGTGAGTGCTTGAAGCTGCCATGAGATGAGTGAGAGGCGGGTGGAAGGTTTGCAGAGGTCTTTTCCAAACCTCTATGGTTTGGAAATAGAACCAGAAACCTCCTGGGGTCAAGGCTCTGATGAGATTCCTGGAGTGTCCTGGTCCAGGCGTGGGTTTGGAATACTTGGGAAATGGCCGACCACAGAGATCTCAGGGCTCCTCATTCTGGCTTGGTTTGGAAGTGCTGAGTTGTATAAAATGTAGAACACTTGAGGGGGTGGTGGAGACTTTTAAAAACCTCAACAGGAATTCCAATTGTTCATTTTGGGCAAGAGTTTGGGGTTTGATTCCTATGTGAGTCCAAATAGCTTGATTCTACTGACTTTAGATTTTTCTTTAATTTCAATCTTTTGGACTCAAGGATTATTATCATGCAGGAAAGTCAAACCACATGCTAATTTGGGTTGGTGGTGCAATAAAGGTAGTCAGATTGCAAGTCTCAATTATCAGTGTTTATTTTACTAATGTAAAGTATACAGAAAAGTTCTTTTTAAAAAAGTTAAGTGACCTCAGGGATAAATGCATGTCAGAAATGTTGTCCTACAACGGTCAAGTATTGATATTCTTAAAAGGTAAAGTTCAAGTTCTTCATTTTTTTTTCTCTCTCAAAAAATGTCACCCAGGGATCTGATTTGTAGTATTGATTACTGGACATTAACATCATCATATTAGCTATGAAAAAAATTGTAGGTCTGGAAGCAAAGGGGATAGTTATGTAGAGAGATTAATAATCTGACTGGGTGCTATTGTAAAATAACAACCATTTTGTTTCAGTACTACCTATCTCTCCTACCTGAAGGACGTTCCAATATGATGGTCTTTTCTAGTCCAAAGAGATTTAAGGGCTTCATTCACTTTTAATTACACTCTTGATATCACATCAAACTTATATTTATTAATTAGATTTAGCTTTTTCTTACATTCATTTTAAACCTTGTTTTAGGTCTTTTAGGATTTCGTTCTTTAAAATATAATGTGCTGGGCTGGTAGGCCGGCTCTGTGGGTTAAGGCACTTTCTATCAAGCTTGGCAACTCGAGTTCAACTCCTGGAACTTACAGGGTAGAGTGAGAAAACTGACTTCTGTAACGTATTCTTTGACCTATTTATACCATATCCCTTCCCCCTCAAATGAATTAATTAACTAATTGAAAAGTAAATAAGATGCAATGTGTGTCTTAGTTACTTTCCTATTGCTGTGACAAAGCACCACAACCAAGGTGACTTACAGAAGAAAGCATTTGAATCCCCAAAGCCAGTGACACACCTTCTCCAACAAGGCCACACCTCCTAATCCTTCCCAAACAGTTCCACCAATTAGGGACCAAGCATTAAAATATGTGGCCCCATGGGGCCCATTTTTTTTTTTTTTAAACTGCCACAATGTGCATATTAGATTGATAGATTTTTGTCTGGCACCTTATATCTTTATGCTGGGGAAGAACTGACCTACAGCGCACTTTGTAAGCTTAATATCCTTTAAGTTTGAAGTTGTTTTTAATGCTCATTTTTTTCATATTTGTTTTTTGAGTAATACCTTTTCTTTGAAGTTAGATCAGATTAGAGATAAGGTAGACGGGCAGATGTAGATGGGAAAAGACATACACTATCTCTTTAGCTGATCTTATAAATTAATTAATGGATTTTGAGACAGAATCTCACCACATAGCCATGAGTGGCCTAGACTCCCTGTGCAGACAGGCTAGTCTCAAACTCAAACTCAGAGATCTGTCTGCCTCTGTTTCTTGAATGCTGGGTTAAAGGAGTTTGTCACGGTACCTCACTAATGTTATTTATTTTTATTTACATGTCTGCATGTATCCCTGTATCTGTATGTGTCCTCAGAAACCAGAGGAGGGGATTGGATCCCCTAGGAAGGGAGTTATAGATGGTTGTGAGCCACCGACGTGGGTGCAGGGGATGGGACCTGGCTCCTCTGTGAGAACAGCAAATGCTTTCAACTGTGCAGCCAGCTTCAGTCCTGTGGTGTAAGTATCTTATTTACCATTCTACTTTTATTCATTTCTGGGATATTTCTATCAAGATTACTAATCTCGGAGTTGGTTCTGAATGAAGATATTGTGATTTTTAGCACATGAGTTAAAAACAAAGTTATAAAGAGGTAGATCCCTGACCTGCCATTTAGGGGACCCTGGTTCAGTCCTCAGTGTGTGGTGTAGAGTAGGGACTTTTTATATAACTTTATGTTATAGAACTAAGTTTTCCGCCGGGCGGTGGTGGCTGGCGCACGAGGCCAACCTGGTCTACAGAGTGAGTTCTAGGACAGCCAGGGCTACACAGAGAAACCCTGTCTCGAAAAACAAAAAAACAAAACAAAACAACAACAACAAAAAACCAACCAACCAACCAACCAAACAAACAAACAAAAAAACAAAAAAAAGAACCAAAAAACTAAGAACTAAGTCTTCCAAAATGGTGGAAATGATTGTTTGGAAAGAGTTTAATTTTAAGCATTTGTGACAGATAACACATTTCTAGTTGTTGACTGAATGCTTACAAACTTGAATATTTCTATTAAAAAAGTGAGCTATATTAGACTCACATTTCTGAAGTAGTTTTGAACTGTAGCTTCCTTTAATGATTGAGGTTGAGGGAAGAGCTCAGGGTTCTCTGTCTGGGGATGCGCTCAGTGCTGTCTTTTAATCCCCCCTCAGATCTCATGCTGCAATACATGTCTGTCTTTCCACACACGTGTGGCCACACCCTGTCTTTCAAGCAAAGTAAGCTGAATCTCTGTACAGAAAGAGTAGTTACTCTCTGGTTCTTGCCCCTGGTCCTTGCACTTACAGGCCTCAGCTCACACAGTGATTTCCCGAATTGTCACAAACGATTTGCCTTAGCTGTGAAGCTTCGTGGGGTAATGAGCTTTTAGGGTTAAAATCACAAACAAATATTCCCATCAGAATGCATTTCAATTTCTCCCTCTGGAGAAAAAAAAGAACGAGAAACGAGTTTCTTCTCTAGTCCTTGGATCATTGTTGCCCTGCCCCTTCCCGACGTCATTGTTGCCCCGCCCCTTCCCGACATCATTGTTGCCCCGCCCCTTCCCGACATGCCCTTCTTTCATTGACTCTAAAGGGAAGTGTGAGACCACTCATTTCAAAGGCATGCCTGCTATTTGGCAGTCGAATATGCAAACTCCAATTAGGGGTTCACAAGGTGCAGAAGACAAAACAAAACACAAAACACAACAGGACCTTTTGTGGGGAAATATTTGGCAGCTGCCTTCTAGCAACTTGAAAAATACCTTCCTTGCTTAGACATAAAGCCACATTCTAATTGATGCGACCAGCGGGTCAAAAATCACACCTACAAGGAGTGAAATGGATCCCAAACCAAACCAAGCAAAGGGCTTAAGAAAATGCAAATCTAGGGAGACTGCTTAGTTGGTAAAATGCTCTCTGCACATGCGAGGACCTGAGTTTGCATCCACGCACAAAGCTGGGCATGTTGGAAGGCACATTTCTCTGTAATGTAATGTAATGTAATGTAATGTAATGTAATGTAATGTCTGTATTTGTCTGTAATGTAATGCCCTGGGGAGACAAAGACAAGAAAATCCTGAGGGTGTGCAGGACAGTCAATCTGGCCAAAACATCAAGCCTGTCTCGAAACCTGAAGAGAAGATAAGACAACTGGCATTGTTCTCTGGTCTCTACAAGTACAGGATTTTCGCGCATGCGCGCGCGCGCACACACACACACACACACACACACACACACACTTTATAAAGATAGCTAGGAAGTCATATACTCCAATTTAAATGTGTTTTGTGTATGGTGTCCCTTACATGTTGCTATCTGAGTTTTAATAACAGCGTGCTCTACAGTTTGAGGTTTCATAATTGAAACATTTTCCACTTTTCATTCATGTACTTCCAGAATCTGGGTGTCAGTCAGGTCTGTATAAGGTCTACTAACTCGAGATTGAGATTGGCGAGAAACAACTGTAAAGTGAAATGAGCTCAGTCAGGTCTGTTTTAGCATTTAGATGTTTACTTTGGGGAAATGTATAACATTCTAATGAAAAAGAGGACACTGTAACATTTTACACACATTCCTTTCTGCTACGTAGAATGTTTCTATAAATGGAGAAGAAAAACATATTCCCTATTGTAAAGGAATTCTGACAGATGAAAAAGTAGTGTCTGAGAGGATATACCTTGGAGGCCCTTGACAGAGATCTGACCAGAATGTCCATTTCTTTGTTTCAGACATGTGTTCTGTCTCTCACCTTCTGCTTTGGTGGATAAGTAATGTTGTACAACTTTTTTTTTTTTTTTTTAAAGAATATTTGTCATGAGCTGGGTGGTGGCGGTGGCACATGCCTTTAATCCCAGCACTTGGGAGGTGGTGACAGGTGGATTTCCGTAAGGTCAAGGCCAGTCTGGTCTACATGAGTGACTTCCAAGACAGCCAAGGCTACACAGAGAAACCCTTTCTCAGAAAAACCAACCAACCAACCAACCAACCAAACAAACAAACAAAAAGAAAACCAAACCAAAGACAAAAACAAAACAAAACAAAAAAGAATCTTTGTCACAAGATTTTGCATTTGTATAGCAGAATATATTGAATACTTGATGAATTAAAAATATTCCCCTTTACTTTAGGTATATGTCTCTACAGCCAGTTTGCATCTGCATAGTAGACGTTTTGTTTATGTCATACCTAAACCATTAATTTTCCCAAAGTATCACATTCTCTAAGGGCTTTAAATGCCTCATTATTTATGGAACCTGTCATATGACACACATGAAAACATGTTCTGATTTCTTTCAGAGTAGAAACTTCCCACCTCTCCTGCTTGCTCTGTAGTCTAAATAAACTGACTAAACCTGAATAGGTGAAGGAGCATGGCAGCTGGCACCTGTGCTCCGAAGGATAGCCAGTCATCCTGGGGATCCAAACTTCCCTGTGTTAAACGTGGCCTGAGCCTCAGTGCTGCAGTAGGGCAGTGGGAGAGGGCTGGCTGGGTTAGTTATTAAATCAGGAAAGAGCCACATATGGACATGCCTGGATAAAGCTTTTAAGGAGGAGGAGGAGGAGGAGGAGGAGGAGGAGGAGGAGGAGGAGGAGGAGGAGGAGGAGAGGTAGATAGATGATAGACAGAATACTGGCTGGTTTTGTGTCAACCTGACACAAGTTAGAGTCATCAGAGAGGAAGGAGCCTCAGATGAGAAAATGCCTCCCTGAGGGCCAGCAGTAAGGCATTTTGTCAATTAGTGATCAGTGGTGAGGGCCTAGTCCAAAGTGCCATCTATCTCTGGGCTGATAGTCCTGGGTTCTATAAGAAAGCAGGCCTGAGCACACCATGGGAAGGACGCCAATAAGCAGCACCCTCCGCAGCTTCTGCATCAGCTCCTGCCTCCAGGTTCCTGCCCTGCTTGAATTTCTGTTCTGACTTTCTCCTATGATGGACTCTAATTTGGAAGTATAAGTCAAATAAATCCTTTCTTCTTCAACTTGCTTTTTGGTCTTGATGCTTCATTGCAGTAATAGAAACCCTGATGAGAGAGAGAGAGAGAGAGAGAGAGAGAGAGGAATAGAGATAGAATGTGAGATTTTTCTGAGTCAGCCCTTGACAGTGATATGAAAAATTGATGATCAGATTGTGAACCCCCAGAAAGAACTCAGAAATCAAAGCAGGAAAAATATTTTTATATTGTTACCAGGGAGTGATGAAAAGAGTAGTAGCTGAAAATCCAAAATGTTCATTGTTTGAGGATAGCTGCTGTTCTGGAGAATCAATGCTGTTGAGATTTATGTCTAGTCAGACCACTTTAAAAATCTAGAATAGATTAGGTGAAAACATCATCGAACCAGCATTCAACCACATCTGCTATACTTAATTACACAATTTAAATGTACTCAGTGTACAGTTATGAACTCTCGATTGCTTATCTGATGTTTGGGTTTAGATCGGTTCTTTTGGAAGGCCGCATGTGTGGTCTCAAGGCATGTGAAGGATTAGTGTAATTCAGAACAGAACTTGGAGATGCTTCTGAAATTAAAGCCCAGGAAGCAACATTCTCTGCCTCTGGGATAGGGTGATGCTTGCTGAACCTCACTGTCCACCCCTGAGATCAGAACACTATGGACTCCTAACACAGCAATAGACTTGACAAGCAGTTAAATCAAGTATGACACTCAACAGGTGTTAGCATGAGTTCTCACAGGCTTTAGCATAACTCGCATGACAGAGGTGTGATAGATTCATCTTGCTCATATCTTCTGTTCCCCTGACGGTTTCAAAGGTGGCTTTGTGCTGCAGCTGTTCCAGTGGATATGCTTATCTGACTATCATTGTGAAGGAGGAGTGGTTTATGATGCGTTTGTAAGACACCCAGAAATGTGAACAAGTCTGGGTCTCAGTAGTGATCCGGGTGGCCTCTGTGAAGGGCTCCTGATACCAAGCAGGTTCAAGCAGGTAACCCTCCCACAGACTTAGGTGTTAATGCTCTGTGGAGCCTTGACTACAGCTTGTGCTAAGGACACACACCTGGTTATGCGCCAACCTGGTAAGCCAACCAACCCTGGACTCCATTCCCTGCATGTCCTGTTCTGCTCACAAGTGTTGGTAATCTATGAGTCAGGCATAAGATACCCATGCTCAGAGTACCTTGGAGGAAGAAAACAGCAATTGAAAATGCATTTACAAACGTGAGGCAGGAGAGTGAAGCGTCCAATCTTTCTTAGAAAGAGTGACAAGTTGGAGAAAGACACTGAAGACAATGCTTTAGGACAATGCTTCAGGGAGGAAGAAGGAATAGAGGGTTACCTTGACAACAGAACTGATGGCCAAGGTTCCAACTACAAAGATGGAGAGGACATTTGAGGAAGGGGTAAGGATGGACCACGGGGATCAAACAAAGTCACCCTGGGACCCACAAACTTACAAAGAAAAGTGTTGCTATGAAAAGACCCCCATGTGAGAGTACCAGGGGACTCTCTGGACCCAGCTGCTGACTCCTTGGCTTCAGAGTGAGTTGTATCTACCCTGGCACTCCACATGTACAGTGCCAGGTGGGTAGCTTTTGGATTTATGAACATAAAACCAAAGTGCTTCGTTTTTCATTCTTCCCACACAGAAAGCAATTGTAACTAATGTTTTGTTTCCACTCCAGACCTTTTTTGACCTCTTTATCCTGTTTCTTTACAGGTGCAGGGTGAACCTAGCTACACCATCAGAGAAGCCTTTGTACTCCAAAACCAATCCCAGCGTGAGAAGCTATTTGGTGTTAGAGTCTGTGAGCCCTTGATGGTTTTACCATATGTTAATATTATCCAGAACTGGATGACATTACACACATTGGATTGCAGAAGAATTATTATTGATATTGTCATGCATTTTGTTTTTGAGATAGGACCTTACTCTGTCACCCAGGATGGCCTAGAATTCATTCACTATATAGTTCAGGCTGGCCTTTTAACTTGGGAAAATTGTTCCGTTTCAGCCTCTGAGGGGCTGGGATTATGAATGTTAGCCAACAAGCCTGGCGTTTATATGACATTATTAACTAAGCAAGCTCTTGACTAGTGGATGGTCATTTATTATACGGCTGGGAGATGTCAGAAACTATAAAAAAATCATTATAATACAGGGAAAAGGGCATAGATGCTGTGGGTGTGTGGGGGCCTGCTTGTTCCTGGGTATTTAGTATAAGCACAGATATTTGAAGCAGGAGCACTGGAATACGTGTTTGGAGGCTGAAATAAGAGATATTCTGTTAAACTGTACTATTTGCTTTGCATGGAGGGAAAGTGAGGCAGAGAAGTGGGAAGTGGGAAGTGGGGAGGGTCATGTCTGGTGTGGGTGCCAGGTGAGTGGGAGAGCTACTGAAAGACTCAAGAGGGAATGCAGGGCAGAGTTAAGCCTTGGGGAAAGTGAGCCATGTTCAGAGGGAGTCTTCTTTGTGTATTTTCAGAGGCAAAGACTCGTATCAACTAGGTATAAAAAGGTCCTGGCCTACCAGGGTAGTGGGGAAAATGGACAAGAAGATACCTGGAGGAAATACATTGAGTATACACAATTGTTGTGGCGACCCCCAACCATAAATACATTTCTTCATTGCTACCACATAACTGTGATTTTGCTGGTGTTATGAATTGTAATGCAAATATCTGTTTTTTTTTTTTTTTTTCTCTCTCTGATGGTCTCAGGCTGTTCCTGTGAAAAGATTGAGATTTGTGGGGCTTAGAGCCGTGTTTTTGGAGGCACAGTAGCTCACGTACAGAAAACCTACTCAAGACCAAAACAGATGTCCTTTCAATCTTCACTTCTGTTCATCAACCTGCCTCAGTTTGGGTATGCAGACAGACCCTAAGCATCTAAAGTGGTTACTGGAGATCTAAACTCTGTCGCGCCTCGCTTCCTCTCTCATCCATCTCCCTCACAAGCGCTCACACAGGACGACTTGGCATTGGTGCGGAGCGGGTCATCAGCGTGGAATCTGGGCTGTGGAAACTACTTTGAGATAAGTATGGAGAACAATTTGGAGTTTGAGGCTGGGCCTTCATCAGCCATTGGGGTGAAAGTAATGAGCTGGCGTGAGTAAGGTGATCGTGACTTACTTCAACTACGAGGTGAGTTGAAATTTAGAATGTGAAACTGAGCAAAACGGAGAGCAACATAATGTCTGGGGGGGGGGGGATGTTGAGGGAGGGCGGAGGTGGGGTGTGGGAGAATAATCACTTGACTGTCATGCTAGCATTCAAGCAGCTCCTGTGTTCTTGGAGTTTGCGTAATTAAAACTTAGAAATTTATGCTAGGCTTTTCCTAATCTAACGTGGCAAGGCCCCGCCCCTTTACCAACATTGTCATTCCGAGCTTAAATCAAGTGCTGCCTCCTAGCAGGGTTCCACCCTGGCTTGGGTCTCCACAGCCCCCTGTTTGGCTGGCTTTCATGAGGGAGAGAAGGAAAGTTTACATCTGCATAGCAAGTAGGGCGGTGCTTTTCGCTTCACTGTCTGGGATTTGATTAATTCTGTTTAATTGCGTGGGGGAGCCACCAAGAGACAGGCGTGGTGCCCGCATTCATTCTCTCCTTTCTCTCTCTGCCTCAGAATCAAGTTACTCTGAACTCCTACCCTGTAAAGTTACTATCGACCACGCTGGTCCAATCTACGGGTCAGTGTGACATGTCGACTCCGCTCATGCTGAGCGTCTGCTCAGAATGTCTCATTCATAATTCATGCGTCTAAAAACGAATCATGTGTATTTAGGTGGCTGGTTTGCCAGTTTTACTTCAGATATTTCCATAGCAGACCCACAGACCTCACTTTTGATTAAATTCTTCCTTATAAAAATCAAAGATTTTTCTTTCAGATTAGTTCAGATTAGCCCTCATTGGAACTCCTTTGGTCTAGTGGTCATTCTGAGTAGATGGTCAGGGCAGAGGGGTTTCTTCCTGAATTCTGTAAAGTACCACCTGCTAAAATCTCCCATTTTTTTTTTTTTTTTTTTTTTTTTTTTTTTTTACCCCTCTCTTTGGTTGTCCCTGGTCCACATGCTTTACAGCACAGTATACTATAAACACTCATGCTGAAAAGAAATGAGAGACACTGGCCTCCTGAACCCAGGATTGCATGAGACTGTAGAGTACCATGCATGAGCCTGGGCCACCAAGGTGTGACACTGGCCTGGAATAAGAGTCTAGCCCTATTTTCTTAAAAGCAATTAACCAGATATCTTGCTAACATTTCTACTTTGCTGGGGTTTTTTGGGGGGTGGGGGTGGGGGGGGAATGGACCCTGGAAGCAGAATGGAGTACTGTGTCTTTGTCTAGAAATTATGCTGGCCTTTCTGAATATTTTCATCCTTGTTATAGGATATTTAAGCAGATGTTCTATGTTCTCACAGTGTTCACACTTTAGGTTCATCTAAACACTGAAATCTCTGGGGGAATCCAATGGTCTTTCTTTCCCCCCCCCTTACCCCCTCCCCCATGGTCTTTCTTAGTGGAGAATGTCTTAGAAAGCATTGCCCACTGCCAGGCCCAGAGGACACCTGATCCTGTGTTGATCTTCTTACAAACCCCTGGTTTCTGAGAAGTTTCTCCCTATATGGGGCTTTGTGGAATCTACAGTGATCAATCTTAATTCCTATAAACCTGTGTCTGGAATTCGAATGGCAGCACGCTGTGATCTGGGCTTTGTATTAATAAATCTTAAGTGGCTATTATTTCAACAAAATCGTAATCTGGAGACTAAAGAAAATCCCCTTCTGTGACTATTAAATAGGATTTTGACTTTAAGTGGCCATTACTACTATAAATAAAAGCACAGACTCAACAAACACAAACACAAAATAAGAATACAAACCTCTCATGTTTAATTTAGTTTAACAAAGAATTTAGTTGGCTACAAAATAGCGGCTGATTTCTTCAGGTTTTTAAGGATACCCTTATTTGTAATTTGAACCAACAAACCTTTGTTGTTCCACCCTAGCTCCTTCAGAACATTTCAACCATTGTATGATTGTAGGTATGAAAGTTCGCTCTGCACACATTTATAATAGGTAAAAGTGTAATGAAAAATTAGAAGTAATGGTCACTTTCAATATTTACTATTGGAATTGCAAATATAATTGAGGTAGAATTCAGTTCTGTGATGTTTCTTCTCTCTATGATTCATAATAATGAAGCTTAGAGATGAAAGTCCAGTATTTGGGTTTTTGTTGTTTTTTTTTTTTTTTTTTTTTTTTTTTGCCATAGGCTAACACAGCAATTCAATACCTCTGGATAATTATGAGAAATAGAGACAGTGGAATACTGATCATTAAACTCATAGAGTGTTTATCACGCACCCATTCTGTGTTTGTTGTGTTGTCTGACTAACTCCTGTAAGCAGCACTCCTTGTTTTTAACCTTTTTATTTTTCTGGCAGTATTAGAGATTGGACCTCGGGCCTCATATATGCTAGATAAAGGCTCTACTGCTGAGCCATCTTTGCCCATCTTTAAAAAAATGTGTGTGTGTGTGTGTGTGTGTGCGCATGCACCTGTGTATGTGTGTGCATGGGTGTGTTTATATATGGGTGTGGTATGGATGCAAAGGTCAGAGGATCGCCTCAAGTGTGGATCCTTGCCCTTCTGTATCTTTTTGTTGCTCACTGTTGAACAGCCAAGGGCAGTTGGCCTGCAAGCTTCTGAGTGTTCTGTTTCTACCTCCCATCTCACTGTGGGAAGACTGCCAATACAGACTCATGCTGACACATGGGTGCTGGCCTTCATGTTTATGCAGCAATCTCTTTACCCCCTGAGCCATTGCCTACATACACTGTCATTTGCCCTTTATAAAAGCGAAAACCAAAGTCCAGAAAGTTTCATAGAGATGCGAGGCAGCTGGACTCCAGAGTCCACCCTTAATTGTAACAATGAATGAAAGAGAAGGATCCCCTGTGATACAACCAACAGCTGGGGTCAGCCAAGTAAGAGGTCACTAATTTCTCATAAGAGTTAAAGAGAACTACGTGGGGCCACAAATGCTGTCAAGATGAGTCTGTTCCCAAGGGGTTCAGGATTGAGGGCTTCCTGAAAGAGCCTCAGTCCTCAGTTGTTCTGACTTGTCTACTCTGCAGGGCCTTAGAACGCATTAACCCCGTTAGGAATTACTGCATAGTAGTAAGTATGTGTCATGCGTGCGTCTGCACACATCTGAGTTGCAGGCTGCAGGAAAGGGCAGACTTAATTCTACAGTTGATAGCTAGGGCTCACCTTCACTGTGGGGAGCTGTTAGGAACATGGCTTTAGGAAGTTAGGATGCATAACGTGTAACCAGCTTTGCTGGCACCTTTGAGATTCTTCTTCCTCTCCTTCCTCTTGCTCTCTGGACACCCTTTGGCTTTATCTAGTCTTCTTTTTCTTTTCTGTTCTCTGCTGTTCACATAAGAAAATGGTTATTCTGACCGATCAGACTTTTTTTGTAATGTTTGTAGCCTTGCAGGATTTCTGTTGGGTAGATTGTACTTAACCAAGGCAAGAGTCTTGTTTTACTTCCTATGGTTAACCTAGTTCCTCTATCCCCAACTGTTGCCTGTGCTACACTGGTAACTTACTAGGGAAGTTGACTTTGCAGTAAAGGAGTTAAAGGTGTCTGGACTATGGCTTCCCATGCACCAAATATTCAGTTGCTGGTCATTTTTGTACTGTACAAGAATAAATCCTGTTGCATCCACTTGTTTCCTTTAATCTACATACATACATTATAAGTTTTTGGAGTCATTGGGTTGATTAATTATTAATAGTTTATTTAATAGAACAGAATATTAGGAAAGGGTTAGGAAATGGGCTCAAGTAAAGCAAAAACTGCATTTAGATGTATTCTGTTGACTTTGAATTTTCAATCCTCTGTTCAGTTTTGAGTGCCGAAGGGATAGCATTAAAACAAAGAACTCTGTACTTGTCCTCAAGATAAGAAGGCGTGTGGCAGAATACCAGGTCAAGACTCAAGACTGACCTGTGAACTGCTTAGAACAGCTTCTTAACATTGAATACTTAGAGCTGAATGTCTGCCATATTATAATGCCAGGCAAGCTCAGGGTGGGGTTCACAGAACTTTCTGAGTTGGGCATTCTGGGTAACTGTGCTCTGACCTTACAGATGTACAAGGTTACAAACCTTTTGTCTTTGTCTCTTCCAAATCATGTACATGGGCTTGATGCTTGGGTCACAGCAGCCCAGAGAGCGACGCCCTCACCCTCAGCATCCACACTGAGTAGTTTCTTTGGAACCATCTTCCACAGATAGGATCCGTAAAACTCTTCTCAGGTGGGAAGTGGCACACCTAAATAGCTTCATCCTCCATCACCATACAAAGATCTCTCATCAAACATTGTCCCACACACTCAAAGCCAGGGAAAATGGTTTTCTTCCTGAAGATAATGGATGCTGTCATCTTCTCTGTCTCTCCTTTGCCCTGCTTGCTAAGAAGTTCAGATGTCAGCTTTCCTTAATTTTTTCTCATAATTGTTTGCTTTCCCTCCTACTTTTTATGTAGGGCTTCTGTTACACCATGACACAATGACTTTATGACTTTGCATAAGCTTTTATAAGCTTAGAACCATTTTTAGAAGTAGGTAGATATAGTGTGAATAAGGTCTTATTCTCAACCTTTTTTTTTTGTTTAAAAATTGCATGGGGTATTACTTTATTTTCAGTGTTAGAGATTAAATGCAGAGTGTTATACATACCAGGAAAATGTTTTTCCAGCAAACAGCATTCCCAGCCCATTATTAACTCTTGATTTAAACTCTCACCTTATCACTTGAATAACCCATACATGAGTTTTCTCCCTTCTGGAAATTATAGAATGGTTGAATTCCACAGTTCTGGTCTGAAGTTAAGAACACTCAGAGGGGAGAATATCACCCTGCTTTATATTTAATCAACCCATTAATTTGTTGTGCTAGGGAGTTAAGGTGGCCAAAGAAAGGTGAAATAAAAAAGATGTTACTAAATAGCTTGGGTCTGGCAGTGCATCTTTTTAGCATTTTAACAGGGGATACTACACAGCCACAGATCTGTTGCAAAGATTGGGAAAGCTGAAGTTTAGGAAGCAAACTCTTTTTTGAGATGAACCAGACTTTTCTTATGTCTTATAAACAGTTGTATTCAGGGTTTATAATACACCAAGCAAGACAAATTGGCCATAGGGCCAATTTAGCAGCTCTGTGTAATGTCTTTGAATACCTTAATGTTGACACTAACTCCATAACTCACAATTTCAGGATATGCTTCTTGGGGAGAGAGGAGAGCGAAGGCTAAACAACACCCCGAGAGTTCAAAGGGACCGAAGATGCACTTGGCCTATTTGTGTTGGCACTCTGGAGCCGCGGATGCTTGGGACTGCTTATCTGACTTATCTAAACTGATGACGTCAAAAGAATTAGGCTAGGAATCTTATGATTACAGTCTTCCTTGTGATCTTTTCTGGTATTTCCTGTTTCCTGTCAGGCCAAATATACTTCGAGAGTGGGTTATTTTATGGCATTTCACTGTTTCTGCTTCGACTAGAGCCAGGGGTACAGGGAGCAACCAGTAAAAATAATTTAGAACATTGGAAAGCTCGGACCACCCCATGTCCCTCACTGACATTTTTCTCTCTCTCTCTCTCTCTTTCTTTGTTTCTTTCTTTCTTTCTTTCTTTCTTTCTTTCTTTCTTCTTTCTTTCTTTTTCTTTCTTTATTTTTTTTTTTATTTATCTCTTTTGTTATTTCTTTATTTCTTTTGTTCTTTCTTTTTTCTTTCTTTCTTTCTTTTTTTTTTTTTTGGTGCCATTTCTTGCTGTTTATTTGTTTGCTAGCCTGTTCTTCCAGTTGCATGGCCAGGCGCAGGGCCTTGATGACTTCACGGACGGCTGAGAAGTGCTTAGCCGTCAGGGCAGATTCTGCCTCGTTCACAAAGGTCTCCAAGTTATAGTCTGGCTGATCCTTCATCTCAGAGAGCTCAAGCCAGTCTAGTCCTTGCTGTATGATCTCCCTGAGCTCTTCCATGGCCCTCTCTTCCAGCTCCCTGATCTGAGGCATGGCTTCATTAAAGCTGGACATCTGGGAAGACAGCCCCTCTTCTTCACTGCCAGCCAAGAGAGGTCCCATTAGAGCTGGCTTCCATCTCTTCTGTTTCCAGCTGAACCGGCTGCTCTCCACTGGGCCCGCTGTGGGGGCTCAGCTCTTTGACTCTGTCTGCGTATCTCAGGGTGTTTAAAGTGTATTCACAGGAGCTTATGCCTGGTGAGATCATGGCGACCATGCACGTCCTCGAGTTCTCCCCAATGGACGAGTCCCTCAGCACCTGTGTCAGCTTGCTCTCACGGAATGGGGTATGAGCCTTGTTCTGTCCCAGCGCCCAGATGCACTCCTTCAGAGCCAGGAGCGACTTGTTAATTTCTGCTCCCTCCATGAGAGTCTGCCGGTCAGCACTAGATGTGTCAGCCCCTCGTTCATTCCCTGCCAGATCCACCAAAGAGAATTTGCCGTGTAATCTCCCTTTAGCTCGAAGAAGAATCTGAGAGCAGGCGTGGGAGCGGGAGGAATTGGAGTTGGCAGATGTTTGTCCAGAAGTCCTGCAGGCGCCGCCCACGTTGAGCATCTTGATGACGTCATCAGCACAGGTACCCAGGTACTCCTGCAGTCCCACAACCTGCACCTGCTGTTTGCTGTCCTCCAGCACACGTAACTCGGCCTTTTTGTTGAGCAGATCAAACTCCTTCCCACTGTAGACCTCAAAGAATGCCACATAAACTTCCAGGTTTAAGTTCCGGTATCGAGGCTGACCCTTTATGAGGAAGGAAGACGTCCCGGGAAGCCATTGCATAGATCCCTTTAGATGCATTCTGATTTTTACCAGACAGGTCTCCACCCATTGTATGTGTCTTCCCACTGCCTGTCTGTCCATAGGCAAAGCATGTTGCTTTTCTCCCTTCAAAAATCGTCTGTACCAGTGGTCTTGCTGTGAAGCTATACACAACTTCATTGGAAGCTGTTTCATCAAAGTCAAAGCAGAAAGCCTGGTTCTCCAGGTACTTCGTTAAGTCCCCTTTTAGCTTGGGTTCGTGCACAAGGAGGAGACACTTGCAGGGAACAGAGATCACATCGATTTCTTTCTTGGCCACCTCTTGTTTATTCAACGGGCGCTTCCTGACACAGACACAGATACTGTGCTCTTCAGTTGGGTCCGTCACAGTAAGTGGGTTACATTCCATAGTAACCCGGAACTCTTTAATCAACCGGGCAAATTCCCAGTTTGGAAAGCTGTTGTCATATTCCTGAGCTCGTTTAATTCTTATCTTGGAGTTCTGGGCCCGCTTCTCTTCACGCTTGTTCTTCATTTTCTCCATCTCTTTCACAATACAAGATTTCCTCCGAACTGAATTCCCGGGGTTTGCAGAGGAGGTGCTTCGGGTGGACTGGACCTGCTCTTCTGCCGCCTCCACTGACCATCGACAGTGGTAATTCTGTCACTGTGGAGCAGGAGGGCCTAGGGTGGCCCGTGGAAATGGGAAACAACTTGCGAGAGTTTGTAGGCACAGGCAGCTCCACCTCCATTTCATTCTCCTGAGCAGGGATTCGAACTTCTGAGCCGGTAGAGCGGCTTCGAAGGCTTTCTTTTGGAGCTGGAATTTTGGAGTTGACTGATTTGCGTTTCTGCTTCGGGACGGTTACATTTTCCTGCAGTGGCAGACTGTCCTTCGGTTGTAAGGGAAGAAGCTGTAAGAGCTCTGGGTTTATTACAGCCACATCATCAGTATCAATCAATATCAATCTCTTTGCCCTTTGTGGCACCTCCTTCGGTCCATTCCACTGAAACACAGGATTTCTCCAAGTTCACTGTGCTTATACTGGCTCTGTGAATCAAGCCATTGCTGTGTTGAATATTGATGGACAGACCAGGAAACAATCGTGCGTGAAGCGACTCCATGGACTCGGGAACAACAACGGGTAACAAACACAAGAAGCTTGGAAACCACCACTCTGAGATACTGCGTTGAGTTCGACATTTCTTTTAAACATCAAAAAAAAAAAAAAAAAAAAAAAAAAAAAGAGTTTCACTGTGGCTTAGAGTAGGATCTCATTTTTAATGAACTTTATTTTAATTGTGAACTTAATTGAACTTTATTTTAATTTATTTAAATAAAATTGTATTTTATTTTAATTTATTTTTAATGAATTTTAATTTTAATTGTGTGTGACGCTGGAGGAGCTACTTGTATTTCTATTAGGTTTTATACACTGTAATACAGACAGCTAAGCAAACTTCTGTACAGAGTGAGGGGTTCAGAGGAAGGAGGGAGAAAAGTGTCCCCTTCAAAGACTGCACTTTTTTCCTTGGGGTGTACAAGCAACTTAGAGAAACAAAGAAAAATGGTCAGAGATGGGCTTTTCCAGTCCAAAAAAAAAAAAAAATCTTGTCTAAATGTTGCTAAGTCTTTACTGAAGTAGGAACCACAGCCCATGGAGGACACTAAGTGCTGTTTACACAAGAATGGGGCACACAGAGAAGCTAACCCACACTGGTTTATGGGCAAACACTGCACACTCACATTTTTTGGGAGTGTGTGTATGTTTGTACTTTGCAGAGACCAGAGGACAACCTTTGGTGCCCAGGTACCATGCTTCTTTTATTTTCTGAAGTAGTGTCTCTCATTGTTGCAGAACTCATCAAACACGATAGTCTGGGCAGCCAATGGGCCCAGGACCCGCTTTGCTCTTTGCCTCGGCCTTACTAGTGTGCTCTGTGACTCCCAGATTTTTCGTGTGGGTTTTGGGGACCGAACTCAAATTTTCTCACTTTCCAGGGAAAGTAGTCTAATGACTGAGCGATCTCCTCAGCACCAGAACTACACTTCTTCAGCCACTATGAACTGTGCCCTCTTACATATAACCGCCTTTATCACCACAACCCTGGCTTTTTCTCCTCTGGCATTTTGATATATCGAATACTTGCCCTGTTAGTATATCACAGTCAGTATAGATGGGAAAAAAAAAAAAAAAAAAAAAAAAAAGAAGACGGATTGGGACTTTCTGAGACATTTGATAATCTAAGCTTGATTTTTTTCCAGTTCTAGGGTTTAAACCTGGGGCCACAGGTATGCTAAGAAAGCATACTTGTATCTTTGGTTTGAAAGTAAGAAAAAGGC
This sequence comes from Arvicanthis niloticus, assembly GCF_011762505.2. NCBI lineage: Eukaryota > Metazoa > Chordata > Mammalia > Rodentia > Muridae > Arvicanthis > Arvicanthis niloticus. The sequence goes on from NC_133438.1 coordinate 21,944,086, forward strand.
ATTTCTTTTTGCCCTTACTTCCTTTCTTTCTCCTTCCCTCCTTTCCTCTCTCCTTCTCCTTTTTCTGTCTTTTTCTTTTTTAAAACAAATACATGTACACATTTAAGCAGAGAACTAGAGTATTCCTTGTCTGAGTTGCTCAGGACTAGAAGTGTTCCAGGCTTTAGATTTTAAAAGAATGCTTTTGGAATACTGGCATATAGAGACTGAAACATTTTGGGAATGGGACCTAAGTCTAAACATGAATTTTTTTTGCCTTTTAAAAATATTCCTTTTACACATAAAATGAATGTAGTTTTACAATATGTTGTATGTGTGGAATTTTCCTCCTGTGGCACCATGCTAATTTGTGTTTTTCATATTAGTGATACTTAACCTGTAACTGTATAATGCTCTCGGTTCATGTAGAGGTAGACTTACATAATATAATCATAGATGTTAAAGACTTGAAAGCAAAAAGGATGGATTAGATCACATTTAGAGGGACTGACAGAACCCAGAGGAAGCAGGTATCCCAGGAGCTCTAACCTGGGCAGTATCTTAAGTAAGCAGACAGCAATGCCTGACCCAAACAGGGAGTAACTGGGACCCACTAGGACCCAGGAGGTCACTCCTGGCCCGGAGCACTGAGCAGATTTTGGGCCCCAGCTATAACCCCAGTAGTAACACCCATCCCACACAGTTCTGATACAACCAAGATAATAGGAAAGACAGGCTCCAGTCAGAGACAGGGCAGGTAGCACTAAGGAGATCCAGATGGTGAAAGACAAATGCAAGAACATAAGCATCAGCAACCCAGGGTACTTGGCATCATTAGAACCTAGTTCTCTCACACAAGAAAGTCCAGAAATTCCCATATCACTAGGAAAGCAAGATTCAGATTTAAAATCACTTCTAATGATGATTATAGAGGACTTTAAGAAGGACATAAATAACACTCTCAAAGAAACTGAGAACACAGGTAAACAGGTAGAAGCCCTTAAAGAGGAAACATTAAAAAATCCCTTAATGAAAGCAAGAGAACACAACCAAACAGGTGAAGAAATTGAACAAAACCATCCAGGACATAAAAATGGAAGTAGAAACAATAAAGAAATCATAAAAGGAGACTACCCTGGAGATGGAAAACCTAGGAAAAAAATCAGGAGTCATAGACACAAGCATCACCAACAGAATACAAGAGATAGAAGAGAGAAGCTCAGGTGCAGAAGATACCATAGAAAATACTGACACAACTGTCAAAATGCAAAATGCAAAAAGCTTTTAGCATAAAACATTCAGGAAATCCAGAACACAATGAGAAGACCAAACCTAAGGATAATAGGTATAGAAGAGAGTGAAGATTCCCAACTTAAAGGGCCAATAAATATCTTCAACAAAATTATAGAAGAAAACTTCCCTAATCTAAAGAACGAGATGCCCATAATCATACAAGAAGCCAATAGAACGCCAAGTAGACTAGACCAGAAAAGAAATACCTCCCGTCATATAATAATCAAAACACCAAGTGCACAAAACAAAGAAAAAATATTAAATGCAGTAAGGGAAAAAGGCCAAGTAACATATAAAGGCAGACCTATCAGAATTACACCAGACTTCTCACCAGATACTATAAAAGCTAGAAGATGCTGGACAGATGTCATACAGACCCTAAGAGAACACAAATGCCAGCCCAGGCTACTATACCCAGCAAAACTCTCAATTACCATAGATGGAGAAACCAAGATATTCCATGACAAAAGCAAATTTACACAATATTTTCCCACAAACCCGGCATTACAAAGGATAATAGCAGGAAAGCTCCAATACAAGGAGGGAAATTTTATCCTAGAAAGAGCAAGAAAGTAATCCTCTTCCAACAAATCCAAAAGAAGATGGCCACACAAGAATAATTCCACCTCTAATAACAAAAATAACAGGAAGTAACAATCACTGTTCCTTAATATCTCTTAACATCAATGGACTCAATTCCCCAATTAAAAGACATAGGCTAACGGTCAGGATACATAAATAGGACCCAGCATTTTGCTGCATACAGGAAACCTACCTCAGTGACAAAGACAGACTCTACCTTAGAGTAAAAGGCTGGAAAACAATTTTTCAAGCAAATGGGCCTAAGAAACAAGCTGGAGTAGCTATTCTAAAATCTCCAGCCTGAGAACATAAAGGGAGGGACTCATGGCTCCACCTATATAGATATTTGAGGGTGGTCTTGCCAGGCATCAGTGGAAGTGGAGGGCTTTGGTGCCTGAAAGTTTGGATTCCCTAATGTTGGGGAATTTGAGAGCAGGGAGGTGGGAATGGGAGGATGGTGGGAGCACACCCTCGTAGAAACTCCCAGAATTATATGGATTAGACATGACAGAGGCAGGCCGCCAGAAGACTAGATTCCAGAATTCTAACAAAAAATTATCTTGATACTAAAATTTACTTTGAGAATTGTATATTGCAGAATACACAGCCTTGGTGTATCTACTCATCAAGCAATCTGAGCAGACCTGCTCGAACCTTTGATAACCTGGAATTCCAGCTGGATGCAGTGAAGACACAGTGTCAGAGGCTTATCAATTTACTTTTCCCCCAACCCCTCTTCTAATATCTCAACACCCATAATCAGCTTGAAGAAGTTAATGAAGAGTCAGCGCCCCTATTCCCTGGGCTTGGGGACTGAGGTGGTTAATATTGGGCTGTCTTTCTAGGGAAAAGTAGTGGTTTTGGTGAAACAGGGAGGATTAGCTAGGATTTATTGCATAGCCATAACCTATTGGTAGAAATATATATAATTGTTATTAAGATGAAGTTATAATTTCTTAAATAGTACAAAATTTACTTTGATTTCAAATTTAAGGTTTTCATTGGTATGAGCTTCTTACTGATATAAAAGTGAGATGAAAATTGTTACTCTCATAGGCATTGTGCCTGTATAACACATTTAGGAATACAAGGCTTAGACCCAGTCCTTCTTTAACTTTTTTAACTGATTTGAGATGGTTAGCCTGTGAGTTAAGGGCCTATAGCAAATTCATGGGTTTGAGCTTATTGTTAGAGTGTTTTCTATATTTTATTTAGAAATAGCTGAGAGGAGTTAACAGACAACAGTCCAGATTACCTTAAATGGATAGTTGGTTTTCAAAACATCAGAAGTTCACAGAATTGATGTGACAAACATTTCTGTATTAATGTTCATTTTGATTAGAGACCTGTCTGCTCCTGACAGCTTCCTGTCTTGAATTCTAAGAAGAAATTGAGCATCTTTGGAGTTACTCCAGTTGTGATGAGACAGCCACTAGGCAAGAATTGCCTCTTTCCATCTATAGACAAATTACTGTCCAGAAAAGAACACACTTGCGGAATAGTTGACTGATTATATCTGCCAAGACAGAGTAATCAGCCCTTAATAATTCTGCATCACTAGGTCTGTCAGATGATCCTGGGCCAGAAGGCTGAAGATCAGATGCTCCAATGTTCTGTAGTATAAGGACTGTCCAGGTGTTCAGCGGTCTCTATAAATTGGCTATGTTTTAGAAGCTATGCTCTGTGCTTCCCATAAATTTCAGTTAATTCAGTCATTCTGGATTTCTGACGGGGTTGAAAACTTATAGTCTCATAGCCAATCCTGGCTATTTACTTTGAGAGAAAAGATTTGAGAGGATGGTTTTTAGCTGACATTCATTCTAGAGCCAAGAAAAAGGCCAGGTTCAGAACTAAGTCTTTTAGTTAGGAGGGATAACAGAGGTTCTGGTTAGTGATGGACTGAGTATTAGGTCTATCTTGTACCTTACTGACACAAATTGGTATAGCTATGCTCTAATTGCATTTTGAGGGAAAAGTTTTATTTTAACAGAAAGGGTGATATGTAGGAGGAACTAATGTGCGAGGAGTATGGAGAGGAAGAGGAGAAGTAATGAGAGGAGGAGGAGAAGGAGAGGAGGAGCTAGGTGAAGGAGAGAGAGAGAGAGAGAGAGAGAGAGAGAGAGAGAGAGAGAGAGAGAAACATGGAGGCAGATGTTTGCGTGTCTCCGCCAGTCAAAGATAGTTGTTATATGTAGGTTGGGTATTAGGTTACACTTCTGATTGATATTGAGCATTACCAAACTTATAAAGCCTTTGATTAACATTAAAAAATTGTATAAAAGCCAAAAGGGAGAGGGGGGCATGGGATAGGGGTTTTCTAGGGAGGGGAATGGGGAAAGGGGATGGCATCTGAAATGTAAATATAATATCCAATAGAGGGACTGCCAGCCACTTTGGAGTTGAGAAGTGTTTGGAGCTTGACCATAATAGACAGTGTGGTTGTTTCAAAAGCCTGGCTAGCTGAGACCTTGGGTTAGCCCTGTTCAGTGAATTGTCAGCTTCAGGGCCCTGACTGTATTATGTGCCCTCTGTGGGATTTAGTTTCTTCGTTTAAATGGAGTAGTTTAAATAGAGGCGTTTAAAGGCCCGTGTCCATTGTAAAATTTAAAGACCTCTATACTTTTCTACTTATCCACTTTCAATAGCTCTACAGGAACGACGAATTCTCGCCTGCATGTCACCTGATCTCCTGAAAGCCTGTCTTTCTGTTTTCTTTTATCTTTCACTCCAAATCTTGTACCAAGCTACTTGATCGCTTTGCGTCTCCAACCACCTCTTGAACTTTTCTTTGTGTTAATTCCTTTCTAAAAGAGAACTTTCTCACGTTTTGTAGAGATTATTCTACCCATTGTAAAGATAAATCTATAACAATCAGGATAAAACAACATCTTCCTAGGTAACCCTGGAAGGTGGGCAGTCAGCCAATACCTGGTTTTCATAGAGTACCTAGCATACACATGTGTTTACAGTTGTGATATTTTATCTAACTTACTAAGTTATAAACACCGTAAAACTTGTTCCTACTATGTGCTTTTTATCATCTACTCTGTAGCACCTTTTCTTGGAAGAATTGTTCTTTAAAAAACGTTTTAAAGATGGCAGCCTCAGAGCAGAAAACAATATGACAAGGTCAATAGGAAGCAAAGACTCTATTTAGATTTTTGAGGAATAAAGTCAAACAGCATCCTGAACTTGAGGAGGAAATGGACATTCTATACTGGTAGAAGACTCAAGAATTCAGGCATTCAGGATGGATGTACCACATAGTAAAATTATTTGTACAGTATCTCTCTGTATCTCTCTCTCTCTCTCTCTCTCTCTCTCTCTGTCTGTCTGTCTGTCTGTCTCTCTCTCTGTGTTATTAGGAACAAAGGGCAAAATATTCACCATGTCAAACTTTTCGACATATACCATACACCAGCATGGTCACCGAATGTTACACTGACAGTTACAAATTCCTCAGGACCTCTTGGTCCCCAGCCTTCCCTTTCATAGGTCACTGTTGGAAGCCTGACAGGAAAATTTGTGTCATTGAATCCCACTAAATGATGTGACTGTTCCTCGATGTCTGGAAGCTATACCCCTTAGAAAAGCAGCTATAGACAACCTGAGGACGTCCTGTTTTTCCGATCTCACCTGTGTCCCATTCTTGACGGAAGCTATTGCTGCAATTTGCATTTCTATACAGTTCTTACATTTATGCTTATAGTTTCTCTCCATTCTCTTCTATGCAAGGGCTAGAAGAGATCGTCCATCTCTTCTTCATTTGCAGATATATAACCTACCTTAGGGAATATCTCAAAAAAAATTAATTTTGTTCTGATCCTTATTGTCCACTGTAAGACGGGATTAAGCACTTCCTTTTGTGTTGACAGTTGTCATAGACTTTGCTTCTGTAACTCTAGTGTATCATGTACTACATCCATTTTAGCCACTTTCTCTGTCTCTACCATCTGTTATTTATTCATCTACTTTAATATCTTTTGTTCATGAGTTTTGATTTTCTAAGAATCCAAAGAAAATATCTGGCATATGATAGCCAGTAAAATTTAAACGAAGGATGCTCCTGACCCTTCATCTTGTTCCACACACTATTTTATGTGTCATAAATTATATCTCATTCTACTTTTATATCACGAGCTGTCTATGTGTCTGTGTGTTCTAATAATCCATAACTCCTTCTCTCCTTTTTGTTCTTGGGATTATATCACCAAGCTATGCACTCAAAAGATTCAATCCAATCCAATTAAATTCACTCAAATTGCTTTATAAGAGAAATTTGATGTTTCTTTTCTGAATGCCTTGAATAACTAACCAGAAAATGTAGACCTCGGGGTTTCTCCTAAGTTGGAAATACATCATTGATCCTTGGTCACTGTGTGGTATAAGACACTAAATACTTGCATAGGGTATTAAAACACTATGTTACATTCTGTAGCCTCAGAGAATAATTGTATATTTTTGGAGATTTTGAAATACTTAAAATTTTCTTTTATTTTTTTAAAATCAATGATGTTTATTCATGTTTTGCCAAGCCTGTGTTACCAAACCAAGCAATTGGGCTTTTCTATTTTAAAGAGGGCAGAAAGAATTTGCTTTCTAATTTACATATCTGGAGAACTCACCAATTTCTGATTGTATATCAGTTCGGCTTATTCGTGTCTAGGAAATTAGACATAGATCCAAGAAAAGAAGGGTGGGTGGATCACCATTCAAAGGAAGGCAGTGTTCTAACATCCAGTAAGAGAAAGAGGCAACGGCTATCTCTCATGTCGGCCATCTTGAAAGAGGCAACTAGGATTCTTGTTCCAAAGTTAGGAGAATGTAAGGGTCCTTGCTACAGTTCTGGCAGCTTTTTCTAGTGTTTCCTATTGCCTAGTGGCCAGGAGTCAGAAAAGGAGGGGATGAGAGCAGAGAAATTTCCAATGAACACATTCAAACAGTGAAAACATAACAGACCTGGGCTGAGTACAAGACACTCCATGATTGTGATACAATTCCAATTAGTAGCAGATAGAAAACAACAACTTTTAATATGGAAACCAACCCGAAAGGCATGATTTAAACAGATCTTGTTTCCCCAGGCAGTGGTGGTGCACACCTTTAATTCCAGCACTTGGGAGGCAGAGGCAGGTGGAGCTCTGTGAGTTTAAGTTTACTCTGGTCTACAGAGTGAATTCTGGGACAGCCAGGATTCCACAGAGAACCTCCCCCACCCCCACCCCCCCAAAGAAAATAAATCAATAAAAACATCTTGTTGCATGCTTTATATACATTCAGCTGAACTTTATGATGTTAAAATCCTGAGATAGTTGCCAAAGTGTGTGTGTGTGTGTGTGTGTGTGTGTGTGATGGGTGGGGTGGGGGCAGAATTAAGTTTCACATATGCACAGGAATCTACGTAAAATAAACCACATTGAGTAAGCAGTATTTAGGTGTAAGGTTCAGCCCATAGTAGCTCAACCAGTGCAGAGTGGAGATAAAATCTCCTGTGAGACAGTAATGAACTTTATTGATCATGTATTCCTTAGGGCATATTGTACAGTCTATCAAAGATCCAGTGAGGATGACTGAGACTTTTGTAGTGAGACTGAGAAGAAAAAGAGATGGTTGACTTTCCTAAGCTGGCCTTCAGAATAACAGAGTATGCACGTATGCGTATGTGTGTTGAGTGTGTGTTTGTGTGTGTTGGAAACATTCAGATACAGACCTATGTGGTGGACGAGTATTCACAAGCTATAACCAGAAAAGACAGAGCACCATGTTGCTAATTAGAAAGTTGAACATTTCTTATTCCCATGCAGGCTTGTCTCAGAATTTGTGTAAGAGCCGATAAACTAACCCCTATTTGATTGGCTGAAGAAGAGAAACAGGCTCATCTCATTATACAATTGAGTATGGAGATCTGAAGCCTCTGCTAAGTGTCTGCGACAGTGTCAGCGTCATCTTCACTTCTGTCCGTGGTACACACCGCACCTCTTGTGTTTGAATCCAGTCCTTTGCAGTGACCCAGCCTCACTTTCTCCTAGGGATACCCTGTGCCTGCTTTTCTGCCTCTCCCTTTACCCCTATCGTCTTTTTTTTTTTTTTTTTTTTTTTTTTTTTTTTTTTTTTTTTTTTTTTTTTTAAACCAGCATCGTCTTCAGCAAATTCTGTGATTTTTTTTTTTTTTTTTTTTTTTTTTTCTGGATTAAATTCCGCACAGACCCTCTAGACGTGGTTGGGTTTTCAGAGGTACCTATCAGTGATGGATAGAGGTTCTGTATGATACTTGGCACCATCTCAAAAGACTCAGGGAAGGAAACACAACAGAGAAGCTTGTGCTTTGGCTTTGATTACTGCCTTGTATGATTGGCTGAAAAGAGATATAGCTATCCTGTTACTTTACCCAAGGCTATTTACTTTTTTTCTGGTTAATACCTTAGCCAAACATTTATACTTATTCCTCAGGGACAATCTCATCTTCATTTTGTTTTATTTTGGCTCTTATATCATTGTTTCTGTTATCACATTCAAGCGGTTGCCATTCAGTCTCTCTTGAACTTCATTCTTTATCCTCTGTTCTAGCAAATTCTTTTTTTTTTTTTTTTTTTTTTCTGCATTAAGCCGTCTTCCTTTGACTCAGGGCCATCTGCAACTCAGTTTCGCTTCATCTTTGTCAAACATTTTTCTAATTGCTTTATGAGCCTATTTTAAGTTTTATCTTGCTACTAGTGATAAGGTGGGATCTTCAGGCTCTAGAGCGCCCCCAGAACTCAAGTGTCACTGGTAAAGCAGCAAAACAGTCAACACATTCAGGACAGGCTTTGGTTGACACACACTTGAAAGGGAGCGTTTGGAAATCTGTAGTTTGAGGAAATTTAGAGCAGGTGGAAAGCTATAAAACTCATTTCTTAGAGCAGTTTCTTAGCATCTTTGAGACAGATGTCAGTTCCAGAGAGAAATATATGGAAATGGCAAGACATACTGACTGAAAGGGAATACCGCTGTTACATCTACAGATGTATAGAGTCCCAGTTACTGTGTGTAAGCTTTGCTTACTGTTTTCACTAGGGGGAAATGAGATCTGCTTATTGTGAAGTGTACCGATAGCCAAAGCCGTGGATATGGCACACTAGGGCAAAGCCCACACTTTTAGTTGCTTCTATGAGTTAAAACAGTATTGAGGAACTTTTGGTGCATCTGTATCCATACCGCCAAGGTTTTTCTTTCAGAGTTTAGCTTGATGTAAAAGTCCGTGCTCCCATACAGTTAAATGGGGCTTGTCTAAAGCAAGCATGAAGAAAGGGGGGGGGAAAGGAGACTGTTTCCAGGCAAAGAGCAGAGGGTATGGGAGGAACACCCTTCAGCAGAGTGGGAAGCTCATTGGCGGGGCCAGGTAGACACCAGACTGCTCAGTATGTCTTTGAAACCATGCTGGGGAATGTGCCGGGTGTTACTTATAAAACCAAAAACAAGACAGAATAGAAAGTAAACCAACAAAACCAAAACAAAGCAAAACAACAAAACAAAACAACCACCACCAACCAACAAAAAAAACAATGCCCAAACCAAAGCAGCTTGGGAAATTTTACGTATATCAGACAAGATAATGTAAACATAGTAAATTACTTGAGAATTATAAAAGCATGCCCAGAACTTATATGCATTTGTTTTTAAAGTTTATAATTATCAGTGAGTTACACCTTCTCTCGAAGATCAAAGTACTATTGTACATTAGTTTTGAATTTGGAAATTCACTCCTGCGTATTCTTTTATTTTAAAAAGCTATAATGACTAATCCCAATTCGCTGTAAGAATAGAAGGTTAAAAAAACGATTCCACTAAAAGGAAGAACACCAATTCCTGTTTCTTGAATTACCTGTTCTTGGAGAAGAGGTACTCATTTGTGCACTTAATGACAGCCTGTAAATGATTTTATTCCTTCTGATAATATTTTTCACATATCAAAATGCATCGAGTGGCTGACAAGAAAAACATGTTAGGGAGAATACAAAGAAAATAGGATGTTCTCTAGACGTTCAAAGAACAGGGACTCGGGAGAGGAGGAGGCAGACGGACACCAACTATAACAAAACAAAGTGTCTGCCTGTGAAATAAGTATGAGCCACGTTCTGTGAGGGTCTGGGAAGGCACACACAGCCACCGCGGGTTATTCATTCTGGCTCTAGGACTTCATGTGGGTAACAAAACCCATGTATATCTAAGTCCCTGGGTAAATGGCTAAGTATTGGCACATGGCTTTTGCATACCCTCCTGTGTTCTTCAAACCATTTCCATCTCTTTATATAATCTCGATAGTGGAGCAACGTGTAAATAGCTACCATAGAGCCATTTTAGGGAATGACAAGCAAAAGCTTGTATATGTCTGCATATATGTGATTTTGTTATTTTTACTTTCAATCCACAATTGAGTGAGTCCCCATGTACAAACCTCACAAATACAGCGGGCCAACCATATTTAGTTCAGTAATCTTAGAAAGGGCCCAAAATGTGGATACTGTCTTAGAGAATTCATTGTAAGTCTCGGTGACAATGAGTAGAGAGCTGAGGGGAGATGGTGGGATTATCGAGGAAGAAGAGGACAGCTCAGAGGCCGTCCATGACAACCAAGCCTGGGAAAGGGAGGTTGTCCCAGAGAATGGAACACTCTATGCAGGATGAAAGATCTAGATGGTTTTCGTTGCAGACACTGGAAAAACCACTGAAGGATTTTGAAGAAGGGTGAGGTGAGGAAGTTTTGGTTTTAACACTGGTGATCTAAATCCCAGGTTGAAGGAAGAGATGTACAGAATGTTGTTGGCAACAGCAACGAGATTCCAGATAGACCAGCATGAGGCCAGGCCAGGGCCCCTGAGTGAGCGGAGGAAGGAGGGTGTGCGAAGGCCTCAAGGAGAGAACTTTGCTATATATAGTTTATATTCAGCATTTGCCAAGCATGGAGGAGTGTGTAAGGTCTTTCTAGGTTGAGTTAGCAGCAGTGTTAGCTTATGTAATCCTCTTAATAACCTCACGCGAAGGTACCAATTACTACCCTTCGCTTTTATAGAAGAGACACGGCGCTACCATGGGGTTAACACGTCCGAGGTCTCCCAGCTCATCAGCGTGGATGCAGGATTTAAACAGCTTTAAATGTGTGATTAGGGAGCAGGAGAAACCGTCTTACATTTGGATGTTTGTCATTTAGAAAAATGAACTTATGGAAAGCACATGTTTGGTTCAAAGTTTTTTTGTTTTTTGTTTTTTTCCTATCTCCATTTTTATTTACTTTTAACTTTTTTTTTCTTTTTTGTTTTTTTTTCGAGACAGGGCTTCTCTGTGTAGCCCTGGCTGTCCTGGAACTCACTCTGTAGATCAGGCTGGCCTCGAATTTAGAAATCCGCCTGCCTCTGCCTCCCAAGTGCTGGGATTAAAGGCGTGTGCCACCACCGCCCGGCTACTTTTAACTTTTTATGTGAGGTAGGGTCTCGTTCTGTAGCTCAGGTTGGCCTGCGACTTATGGTGTGGTCCAGGATGGCCTCAAACTTATAATGATTCTCTTGTCTCAGCCTTCAAATGTTGGAGTTACAGCATGATCCAGCATATCTGGCTTGTCTTTTGGTTTTGATTTGCTCTTGTGTTCTATTTAAAGGAGGTCTGACATCATCGATGACATCATTCCCTAAAGCTGTAGAGCAAATGTAGGTTAATAGGCTAATGTCCACAGACAGCAGTAGCCTTAGAAAAATGTTATAAATTAATATTAGTATATCCCCCGTTGAGGCTAATTGATTCTTTCTTCAAAGCAATTCATTCTGTTTTGAATGAAATCATTAAGCCCTGATGAGCGTTTGAAAGTACATATGAATTTTTATGAGTGTGCTTTGTTTCACCAGCTCTCCTGTCAATATTTTGAGTGGATGGGGAACTTTAAATGAGCATGTGCTTGTTTTCACACTGAAGCTCCAGACAGAGCGTGGATTCATGGACGTGTTCTCACTCTTCTGTCGTTAAACCCTGGATTCATCATTCAGCGAGTGTTGCCTAGCACAATTCGTGGTATACATCGGATAAATGTTCCCTGAATCGTAATGATTCAAGTGCTCACTCTTCAACATAATTTATATCATGCCTGTTACTTAAGACACTTTTAAATGCTAGGTTAAGTGTTGATTTAAATTGTAGAGTTCTGGAATTGGAACCCTTTGGGAGATTTTCTTGTCTGTCTGTCATTTGCTGTGCAGAACTGGGCAGCAAGCACATTTCTGATATTTGTGTTCTCCTTGAAGTACATGACAAGCAAGAGCTAAAAAGGAAATGGCCTGTGTTCTCTCTTTCAAATGAGTCCTGTGCTTTGGTATTTTTCTGCAACCAGTGCCTATTAAAATGAGAACAGGATTATAAATAAGTAAAATATAATACACAATTTAGGCTGGAGACACCAAAAGGGAAGGAGGGTAGACACAGAGTTTGCCGCTCTTTGGTTGAATCTCAAAGTCAAATTATTTATTCCAACAAGAACAGGCTCTGCTGAAGGCACCTGAACTTACACTTGCCTCTGCTGAGAATCAAAATTGCCACAATGTTTGCACCCCTAGCATTTGGGAAACCAGTAATTCTTTGCCCACTACCACCCACCACCCCCTCCTCCCATCTTTGGCGTCTGTTCCCCACACCTCCACACCATCCCAGCACTGGAGGCGTCTACCTAAACCTAACCTTCTCCTCCCCCACACAACCAAGCAGAAAAAACATAGAGAAGACACAGTCCTGACATCTTAAATGATTCCATTATATTTTGGTTTGACTGAGGGTTTTTTGTTGTTGTTTTGTTTTTAAATTTTAATTGTATTTAAATATTTTGGAAACTGACACGCTTGTACTGTTTCAGATACAGAGGATTCTTAAAGTCAACAGTCATACAACCACCTACGTTAATTAGCTACCCTCTAATAGTCTGTGAGCTTTCTTTACAGGTAAATATTATTTTTTGGTAAATATACACACTCTGACACAGAAACAACACATATCAGTGAAGAATTTTAAGCCTAAATTAAATACAAAAATGAGTTTTTTGACTGAGGCCTTTTTTTTTTGAATCATGAGTTTTGCCCCAATAGCAGGTAACTACAGAAACCACGTCCCACCTTAAGTGTGAATCTACACACTTAGCATGTGTTCTCATCATGTAAAAGTTCTGTGACTCAGACTATTAAGATTCTGCTCTGGGGGAATCGTGAGACAAATGTTGAGTCTTTCTGAACTATTCACCTCATTTATAAAAACACAGGGACTAGCTAATTAGATGATCTTTTACTTCAAGAAAGGAAAAAGAGACGAGAGTCGTAAGAATGTTTCACTGATAAAACTACAAGATGAAACTCAGCAACTATGTTTCACTGATAAAACTACAAGATGAAACTCAGTAACTACAGAGGCATTCTGACTTCAGTTAGTCAGATATTAGCACTACTCTGGAAACACCTTTCGAGAGAGTGAGCCGAGCCGTATCTGGGGCAACGCCCAGTCTAGGGACACTCCCCACACAGCCTGCATCCCATCCATCATGAAAGTTCTCTCCAGCCTGCTGTTTAGAGCAGCCACCCAGGGCATGCTGACCTGTCACCTCCCCAGCCATCCCTTGTCCTCTTCTGCTTTCCGTGGCTTGTGATTGACTGTAGCTCATCTTGAATTTCTCATGAATGGATATTTCTATTTATTCTCTGCGCTTTCCTTTGTTCTCTTCCTTTTATTACCTAATGAAATACCTCAAACGTTTCACCATAAAGAACAGAGTTCTAGTACTGTCTAAAGAAGCATGAATACAAGTATCAGTGCCCTCCACAAGGAAGGAGGAGCCCTAGGGCTTCTGAAGGTCGCAGATAACATATTAGGAGCTGGTGGCTGCTGTTTCTAGAGCCCTGTAAAGTGACTCCTGGTGCTGTTCAGAATTTCTGCAGTTTCATGGTTTTTAAACACTTCAGTCTAATCATCCATTATTACAAACAGTCAAAAAATATACACAGAATTTATAATATTGAGCCTCTCTGTTTTTAGTAATATCGTGGAAAAATGTTGTGTGCAATGTATCAGTTGCTTTCTGGGAAGATGGGGATGGAGGGCAGGGATCCCTGAATTTGATTTTGTAGTTTGAATAGAGCATTCTCAGTTGGGTGAGCCAAAAGACGTTCTAAACACAGGGCAAGCCTTGGAGGACGGTACCACTTGCTGCATAGTCTCTTATTAAGGTTGTCAAGTTTCCATTCACTGGGGATTGTGAAGTAAGCCATGGGGGAATTCAGTCTGCGTTTACTTTGGTGCTTTCCACCACATCTCCCCCACCCCTACTCCATATGCAACCGAAAACAACCCAAGCTATTTCTGCCAAGGTCTAACGGTGGGGATGATGTCTGTAAGGAGCACCTGTGGCATGCAGAGAACGACACAGGCAGTGGCCAGAGACAGCGTGAGGGCAAGAAGGCAGGAGACAACTTAGAGGGAAAAGCCACGCATCTCCAGGTTCATCATCTTGGCCCCGTGCTCACATCAGAAATGGTGAGACTTTTCTTTCCCTGAGAAGTGGGGTGGGGTGGGGTGCAACGAGGCAGATGGACGTTCCTGGAGGGGGCATTTAAGCAGCCAGCTTCATTGCAGGCCAGGGGAGGCAGATGTGGGTGGGCTCTGCTTTCTCTCCAGGTGTGAGTTGGGAGATGGTAAGGGAGGAGCCAGTGGCTGAGGGAGGAGCCAGTGGGGAGCTGTGCGAGGCTCAGGGTGGGAGCGCTTCTAGAGTCAGACATCTGTCCACATGACAAATAGAGAATGTTGTGCACCTTTCCCTACAGACACGCTGGCAAGAGATGAGTGTGGAAGGTCTATGAAATGGGAGTCATTTGAGATACGAACTTTAATCATCTCAGTCTGTGATACAAAGCAAGGCTCAGCACAGTTGTGGTGCCCTGCTTGCATCGTCTGCTTAGGTGGCTTCTGTCTCCCTTGCCTGCTTCATGACATATGACTGGCTTTCCCATTACCTCATTTCTTCTGACCAAGACCCATTTCCATTGGCTTGCCGCTTACAGATGCCACACAAACCTCAGGCTGACGGCCTTGCTTCTCCTTTCTAAGTGCTCAAAAACTCGTTTACTAAAGAGCATTGGTTTCTTTTCTTCTTTTCAGACTCCCTCCGCCCCCAGCATTACTTTTTAATAGTATTCTTTATCAACTATTTGGCAACTTAATGCAAAACAAAACAAAACAAACCAACCAACCAAACAAACAAAAAACCCAAACCTCTCTGCAGTAAGTTATTTAAAAGAAGACCAGGGGAGTTTTTATTCTCAGCCCATTTCCATGAGAAAGAGGGAGATCACTTTTTGTCTGTCTTTCTATCTGTCCCATCGCTCACTGCTGATGGCACGTCAGAATTCCGCTGCACGGGGATGGCCAGGACTTAAAAGGCATAAACACACTCCTAAGCTTTCTTCTCTGAGAAGAAACCCACTAGTTTCCACTCACCAGCCAATTCTCCAGAAGAAGGGAGCACCCAGCCGTCAGTTGTAGCATTTGTAGTTTAAGAGTCTCAAGGGCATCTTTGCTCCCCTCCCCAATAGACACACAGGAAAGGTCCGACTGACTGTCCCATCCCAAACAGCACATTCTTATGACATGAAAAAACCCTTCTGACTCATCATCGCCCATCGTCGACACACTTGTGGATGACCTGAGCTTTCTTTACCTCTGTAGGGGTATTATTCATCACTTGCCAAAGAGGAAACTGAGACAGAGTAGTTGATTAACTTTCAAGGATTGGAAAAGCCTGCAGACCACACTCAGTTCTGGAAGCACACACACACTACATAGGTTGCATGGTTAAAAACTGGAGAGTACAGTTTTTACTTAAAGATGTGCAAATAGCAAGCTAAGGAAAACACTCTGTTGGAGACTATTCTAACTATGGACAGGAAATGTTAGGGGTAGGATGGACATTCAAGAGAATCCGATTGCACTCTCTGCCTTTGGGTTCAGAATCTCAGAAGGTTTGACCCCGTTAAGTCCGCAGGACAAGCTTGCAGCAAGCTGACCCCTATTCTAGGTTTGTTGATTTCCATTCTAATACTCCTGCATCCATCACGATTAACTTAAAGGTGCTTTTACAACAGAGCAAACATTTGTAAGTCAGCCCTTGAACCCTGTCCGCACAGCTTGCCTCCCTTCCTTGCCCCAAGAATTGGACCCAGAGGGATGAGACCTGTCCGGGTTACCTTCTGCACCCTGCAGTCAGTTTACCTGGGAAGCTGTGGAAAGCATCTTCATTTTCCAGAATGCCTCTCGGTTTGGTTGCCTGTAGCTCACTTTTGGACTTCCAAACCAGCTTTACCATCCTGATCATCTCTGGCAAGTCCCAGGGTAGCGGCCCCTGCTGGCACCCCGGCCTGCTGAGAGAAGAGGGCAGCACGGCTTCTGGGGCTGTCCACCTCCTGCCTAGTTCTGCAGAGTGGAAGTACCGCTCTAGTACAGGCATTCTGCCCTGGTCCTCAGAAGGGGAGGTAGGGCTGCCGCCTTCGCTGTCGCTGCTGCTGCCGCCGCTGCTGCCGCCGCCGCCAGAGGGGAATTTCTTCCCGGGCAGTTGCAGGCAAACCCGCGTGAAATCCTCTCCAGCCTTGGAAAGACAAGCCTTCTCCAGCCTGGCACTGCCTCTCTGGCTTTCCCAGCCCCTGCACAAAACACTGGCGACGAGACGAGACCGCTGCACTGCCTAAGGTTCCTCACTGCTGAGAAACCGTCTCTGGACTCCTTCCTTCCTTAGAGATACAGTGCATTTAACTCTTCTCTCTCAGGCACTGAATTCACAGCACTTAATTAATCCCAGGCTACAGCTGGAACGACAGCGGGAGTGGGGAAAGCCATCGAGGAGGCTTCAGCCTTCGCCTTCCCTCTTCTTCCTCTTTTTATTTTTTTTTTTCCTGCGAGCTTTTTGTTTTTGTTTTGTTTTGTTTTGTTTTTTTTCTGCTTGTCAAGTTTGCCAAATGGCTTAGCCGTGAAAGAGACTTCAGGTGAAGACTTGGGGCTCCACTTTGCGTGACTTTCTGAGGGGGGCCCCTCACACGCTAGTTATTTATCTGGAAGTGTCAGGTTAGGGATCAACCTATGGCACAGAAAGCCTAGAAGCTTCCCAGACTCCGGTCCTTCCTGCAAATCCCAAGAGCTTTCAGGGGAAACAAACAAACAAACAAACAAACAACCCGGGAAGCTGAGCTCTGGAGTTCATCTGCAGCTGCCTCTCTCTGGAGGGCCTGGTGGGGGGCCTGCCTTGTCTCTTCACAGTGGCGCACAGGATGGGGGTGGCTCCATCCTAAGACCACAGTACCAATCCTCTCCTTCCTCCTTTCAGATCCCACCCACTTACTGTCAAAGTTCTCTGCAGACTAACCGGGTTTTGGTCCTTAAGTCAAATCCCTTTGTAACCTCAGCTGCCCTTCAGGTTGGAAGGAAATAACATTGAATCACATTCCAAAGCTGACTGGAAAGAAGTGGATTAGGGAAGTGTCAAAGTCCTTATGCATATGCACAGAGTGTCTGTTTAGCTTGGCCACGTGGCTCCGGATTGTTAAAACCCCATTTTTAAAGTGTAGTCATCACTTTAAAGGGTGTTGGTAGGGGGTCATAAATGGCCTGAAAAAAGAAAGCGTGGATGACTCTTTTCAAAGAGACCACACTGTGGGCTTAATATCTGGGCCACTGACTACTGTGTCCCCACCCCAGAGTGGAGAATTGAGGACAACTGTGGACCAGGCCTCTTGTTTCCTGAGGTTCAGAGATGAAGGCGCTGACCCTGAAAGTCAGAGCCAACACAGCAACAGAGATGCCCCCTGTAGCTTATGTGAAAGGCCCTGGACATAAACGAAAGTGGGGTGGTATTATGCTTGGCGACTTTTGCCAGCAAATTGGGTTTGTAGGGACAATTTGAACTTGCACATTCACTTAGAAAGGCCCTGCTTTCGTGAAAGACATTGTAACAATCCTGTCTTCCTCCGAGCTCAGAGTCTCTGGGTTGCAAAGGCTTTTGTTTTGCTTGGCTCTTTAGTTTTGCTGCTGTACAAGCCGCTGCTCATTCCTACGGCTGGTTGATCACACGGCCGTTTGATGTTTCTTTAGGGGAGCATGGAGGAGATTTGGGGGCAAGGAGAAAGACCATTGCGGGCTGTTTTATTCTCACCGCTCTGCCCTCTTTGCTTTATTCTGTTTTTGAAGTTGAAAGCAGTAAAGCTCACTGCAAAATTTTTTGTTGTTGTTATTCTTCTAAAACTATGGTTAATAAGTCTGGTTGTCCATAATGAATTAAGTAATTTTTTTCCCTCTCTTTTTTTTTTTTTTTGTGGATGAAAAAGTATACTGTGAACTTGTTTTCTTTCCTAGTAGATGAAAAAAGGTCACTACCTTCTCTCTCTCTCTCTCTCTCTCTATATATATATATATATACACACACATATATATACACAAACATATATATATGTATATATATATATATGAATGACTACTTTTTTTGAGAATTTTATTGTTAAAATATCACAGGTTTTCTATAACAACTACATATTCATACAACCCAATAGGCAAAAATTGGTGATCTACTTTATCTGAAAGATGTCTTCCTTTAACTCCCTCTGTTGAGATAAAAGGATTTATAAAGCAATTGGATGTGTCTGCAGTTTGACAGCTCTTCCATTAGACTCGGGGTGTCAAGCATCTCAGGAATCAGAGGCTTCTATTTAACAAGCACATCTAGATGGCTGTCACACTCCGCGCTATAGTTCCTGAATAATGTCTCAGACTAACTCCTCAGTTGAAAACTTCCCTGACTTAGCAGCCGAAGGGTTTCCTAAGGGTTTGACTATTTTTATTTTTGCTCAGTTATTTTGCAAGAGTACTTAGCATCAGGATATCCTGACCCTTGCGACAAAGGGGTTAAGAACAAAGAAAACAAATATATGATATGATATATCTCAGATGCTAATGGATTAAGGACACAGGTCTTCCTTGTAGGTTTCTTCAAGATGACTTTTTTTTTTTTTTTAAAAGAGCCAAGAATATATGTTTCTACGGCATCTCCCATACTGTTCCACACATTTCCTTGTAAAAATATTCCAGAGAAGTTGCAGAATGTTGAGTTATTGACTATGAGTGAATGAGATGAGTTAAGGTCAAACATTCCAATTTTTATCCCTGAAGGGGACCTACTTCATTTGAAGGTCTATGTGTTGAAATGTTTTCTTAATTTAAAAAATTTCCCCAATATGGAATTATGTTCATCCCAGAGCAGAAGTGCAAGAATACCACAACAAATGTCGTTCTCAGGGTATTTCTGGCTCACACAGAGACAGGAAGTACAGGAAATCTTCAAGAAAGCTTGGCTCAGGAGACATTTGGCTTAAGAGCAGCCCAGGAGACCAGTAGGAACTGATGAGGTGTTTGCTCTTACAGACTAAAAGCTCACAGCCACAGTGTTTCTCTGAAAGGTGGCTTTGTCACATTTCCTAACTTATCTCAGGCTGAGATGTCTCTGGTCTTTCAAACAGTTACCTTAGGAGCGTGTGCCTATGATGTTGTGATTTACTTCACTCAGTGAACATCATTCACCTTGAGATATAATGGATGCCATAAGTCTGGGTCACCTGGCTTGGGAAAACACATGAAGTGTCCTGTACTCACGGGACTTGTGAAGCAAAGCCTTGTCTGTTGGAGAATTCTCACAAATGTTGCTATCAGGACAGGAGGTTTCAACATAGACTAGTTCTGAGCCAGTCTACCATTCCAGTAAAAGAAAAACAGGATTCTCTCTTTGTGTGAATGAAGTGTGTTGTGAACTCTCAAATCCAGCTAGCCTGTTCCATCACTGGGAGAGTGGCTCAGTGGGTGAAGTCCTTGCAGGGTAAGCATGAGGGTGCATGGATCTCCGATACCCATGGAAAAGCTGGCTGTGGAAGCCTGCATCTGTAACCTGAGCTGGAGGGGGGGCAGGCAGACCTTGGGTCAACCAGTCTAGCCAATAAGGTGAGCTCCAAGCTCAATCTCAAAAAACAAAACAAAAACCAACTGAACAACAACAACAACAACAACAACCCCCCCAAAAAACAAGGTAGTAAAGGGATAGAGGAAGACACCTGATATGAACCTCTGATCTCCACATGTATTTACACATCTACACACATGCACATACATACACACACACACACACACACACATCTACACACATGCATGCACACACATCTACACACATGCACACATACACACACCTACACACATGCACATATACACACATCTACACACATGCACACATACACACACCTACACATATGCACATATACACACATCTACACACATGCACATATACACACATGCATGCACACATATACACATATGTACTTACACATCTACAAACACACATACACACATATACACATACAGGCAAAGAAAAAGCATAGCAGGAAGGAGGAAGGAAGAAGCAAAAAAGAGCTTATTCCAAATGGAATTGAATTTGATTTTAAAAACCGCCATATGGTTGCAATTTCTGTAAAGGAAAAAAATTGATAACCTCAATAGTAAATATATTGATCTGGTCCTTGAATTAAACTGAAGAACTAACTGTTCATGTTCTCAGGGTTGTGAGAATATGGTATAGACTGTGTGCTCTGTTATATATTATATATAATCTTAAAAATGGAAACCAACCATTTAAACATATCTAATATCCTAGAGAATATAGTTTTACTATGGAAACAGAAACACTTGTTGTCATTTTCATTTCTATGGAGTCTATTAGCAGATTCATCATTTTAGTGATGAACTCACTGAGATGATTCTGACAGAAACGTACGCTCCTATGGCTCTCTGTCATTCATTATCTTCTATGCTTGAGGGTTCTGTTGTATCTCACACCTTTTTCTTCAACTCAGCTCAAATATGAATATGCATGCTTCCTCTGAACCCTGCTACCAACCTTTTGGCCACTCTGGTTTCACAATTGCAATTCAGATGCAATCCAGAATGAGCAAGGAAGGAAACGCAGGTCTTTTAACTTTGTTTAATACAGACCAAGTAGAAGAAGCTCAAACAATTTACAGTGTCCTTCAAGAGAAATAGAAATGTAATAACTCTGGCCTTAGCTAATCTCAAGGAACCATGCCAGTAAGTAAGGGAAGGAGTTGGGCTACAGACTGACCATACAAGGTAGCATATATTCCCATTGTCACATGGACAGAGGAGGGGGGGTGGGGTGAGAGGAGGATTAGGAGGTAGAAGGGGCTCGGTTGACAGATTTGGAGTTTGATTTCATAACAGGTACCTAAGTTCTACTCGTGTATCCACTCTGCAGTCAGGCAGCAAAAAGGGGGAAGCTATGCTGGCCCTGGGTCCCTGGGTCCCTGGGTCCCTGGGTCCCTGGGTCCCTGGGTCCCTGGGTCCCTGGGTCCCTGGGTCCCTGGGTCCCTGGGTCCCTGGGTCCCTGGGTCCCTGGGTCCCTGGGTCCTGTCTTAGGAACTGGGAGCTGCTGGGCTCTGCTGCTAAGATCCTAGTAGAAGGGGCTAGCAGGGTTCTAGCACATGACAGCCCTCTCTTGACTTTTAGGTATCTTAGCTAATGCTAAGTTTACTGTCTTTCAACAGCAAATGAGCCTACACTACTAGAGCAAGGGTGGAAGCCAAAGCAGCAGGAAGACTTGCTTTTCTTCCTTGTGTCTTCCCTGCTGCTGCTGCAGTGGCCCTCTGTTCGAGCCAGGACCAGTTCCCAGACCTGAGACCCAGGCCTTCTATGACTGCGGCCTTTTAGAATTTCTGATTCTGAAAACCCATAACTGGTGGGAGAAGATCTTTGTCATAATTTTATATTTGAGTCCCTATTTAAAAAAAAAAAAAAAAAAAAAAAGACTAAACCAAGAAGTACAACAAGGAGTGCTTTAAAAAAAAAAAAAAAGCGCCTCCAGGGCTACTGACTTATCTAAGGGTCACAAAAACTGAGTTTCACACTGTGCTCACGGTTAAGTCTGACCTCAGATTTAATGTCTTATCTGTAAGTGGGTGAGAGAGCAGTAAACACCTTGGCCATTGCAGAGCAATCTTTCAAAAGAATTTAAACAGCTTTAAAATGGAAATGTGCTCTAAGATGTAATATTATTATTAAAAGTTGAAAACATTATCCTTGGCAGGGTGTGGGGCTCACATCTGTAATCTTGGTGTTTGGGGAGCTGAGGCAGGGGAGTCACATTTTGAGACCCTATGTCTAGAAAACAACAAAGATAACAAAGACACACGGCTGACAATTTAAGTTCAAATTCTGACTATATTTTTAAAGTGATCTAGTAGAAAGCTAAAACACCCGGCCCTTTTATCTTTAGAATTGGTCCATCCTTTTCATAAGAATACAGAAGTCCAAAAGGTAAAGACAGAGCAGTGGGTTATTAGTATTACTGGGCTGTGGCCCATAGGGGGAAAATAAGGGACTGAAATGTGGAAACCTGCATCAAGTGAAAGTGACTGCTTGCTCATTGGATAGGCAAGGACAGTGTGTGTGGTCAGGCATGGGTCAATAGGCTAAACTTTCTTCCTACGTGAAAGACCCATGAACCACAATTACACTTGCAGCCCGTGTGATCTTCGGGTGTTATTTACTGCCGTGACTTCTGTGTATCCTCTTCACAGGGAACTGCTTTCATCTACAGTGACTAACAGGTACATCTGATGTTCATGAGTTGTGCAGCTCTGTGTCCTATGTCCTTGCTGAACATGTGTTTTCAGGCTGCCCACTGGCCCATTTCCCCAGACAAACTTATGAGGACCCAGGTTACATTTGTCTGGGATCTTTATGCTTTAAACAGTTTTAGCATCTCAATTACTCTTAAGGGCTTTACATTTAATCTGTGTTTTTAATGGGAGCATACTGTGCAAAGTCAAGTGTAATGTTTTAAAAGTTTGAAATAGGTTTCTACCTTCTTGTTTTTGTGTAAGTGAAATACATGGCTCCTGCATGCTGCAAAGAATTAGGCTGGGTTTAGAAGATCTCAAGGAGAGGAGAGAGGAATATTAGCCTCAAAGGACCTTTGAAAAATGGCAAGGCGAAGGGTTTTCCTTTCTAAATGATTAAAAACAAACAGGGTCACTAGTAGGTATGGAAAAATTTGTGGTACAAACAACACGACAAAAGAAAAATAAAAAAATAAAGGACAAAGATTTCTAACAGGACCCATCTCTGCCTGTGATATTCATTTGTGTGTTTAAAAGTTCAAAGTCAGCTTGGAAACCATGAACACAAGAACCAGGGCCATATCCAGAGATGTTCATGGCATCAAACCACAGCTTGGCTTCTCAGTGTTGTTTCACTGCTTGGTGGTGGTGGTTGTTATGGTGTAACTTTAAAAAAAAAAAAAGGTTGGCTGTTAAGTATAAACCGCTGCAGTGAACATCCATGATGGTCTTCAACTTTATAACAAATGCTTCTTTCTTTCTTTTATTTTCTCTTTTAAAGTCTGTTCTCATCCAGTGTTCATCAAAACTTAGGTCGGGTTTCCAATTCCTCTTTTGTTTAAGCATTTTCTTCCACTCCACACTTTTCAGCCTGGTGAGAGAGTCCATCTTACCTTTGCAACGGTTAGCATATAGCAAGGTTCTGAGCCTTTGAGCCCCTCCATCAGTCATACACGATTGGTCCTTTTATGTGAGTTACTAAAGATTTACACAATGTGGTCTTTAGATAAAGCCTTAAAATCTTTCCCACTGTAATATCCTAAGCATGGATGGATGGTGGCCATATGATTCCACAAAGAAAGATGGAAGAGAGAGAGAG
Organism: Arvicanthis niloticus; assembly: GCF_011762505.2. Classification (NCBI taxonomy): domain Eukaryota; kingdom Metazoa; phylum Chordata; class Mammalia; order Rodentia; family Muridae; genus Arvicanthis; species Arvicanthis niloticus. Next base: position 21,967,750 of record NC_133438.1, read on the forward strand.
AGAGAGAGAGAGAGAGAGAGAGAGAGAGAACAGGCACTCATGACATCAGGGCCTATGGTGCTGCTGACTCAGAGAAACGTTCTGATCTCTGCTTCTCATTCTTCCTTGGGAAAATGCGACACAAGGCACAAAAGATAAGTAAAATAAACTCAACCATAGGCTGTACTTTTTAAAGGTATGGGCTGGAATTCCTGCAGCCCCAGCTGTAGTATTTATGAGCACGCAGTGCCAGGAGCCAGAGGCATGTGAAGTCAGCTGGAAGACAAGTGTAATCAAGAACAGGAGGCTGGAACAGCACCACATTTATATGATTAAAAATTTGTATAGTTAACTAAACAAGAACGCGCAGGATAAATGAAAGCACCTGTCAGAAATCTCAGACACAGCTCTGCTGTATTATTTTCCATTGTCTTTCTCCTTCCCCCTCCTCCTCAAGGCTAAGTGCTTTGCTCTTTGAACAAACACCTATATTTCCTGTGGCCCAAGGAGAGAAACTACAGATGAGGAAGAGAAAGCGAGAGATATTAGATTCCCAGTAAATGCACGTCATGCTTGTTATTTTACATGGTTCTGGATGTCGCAGTCAGCTGGAAACTAAAGGTAGACATAAAGGGGGGCGAACAGATAGCCTCAAGTAGTCTAGTATGCCAGATAAAGAGAAGGGATCTCACTAGGTCTTTTGTTTGTCTAGCATGTAGCATTGCAACAAAAACACTTACCAAGAGAGCACCTGCACTCTATGGCAAATGATTGTCTCGTCATTCTTGTTCGTTCCCCACCCCCACTTTCCCTTTCAAACTCTAGTGATATTTTATTCCTTGATATAAAATGATTGGAATCTTTTGGTCTCTAGTATATGGTGCTAACTGGTCCTGGTCTATTTTATTATTTCAGTTTCTAGATCTAAGTGCCCCTTGTCCTGTGTTATCCCTGGAGCATTCTCCCTAAGTTCTCTAAAGCTTCCCATTCCTAGTTTCCTGACCTTTGAACTTGATATTAGCCTGACCTTTGATGTGCATATGTCCTTAGATCCGTTGTTCTTATGTTTTCATGTCTCAACCAGAATACCAGGACTTAACTTTGGGACCGTAAGTCTAAGATTTCATTTACTTTTTATTTATTTTAAGACAGGATGTTGCTCCGTTGTCCTGGTGACCTCTGTATTTGTGTCCCAGTCTGTGAAAAAGTGGGGGTTTCAGATGTAATAGTAATCCATAATAGTAAGCCTATCACTGCCTTTGCAGTGCTCTTTATCGGTTCCACCCTCCCCACTTTCAAACTCCGAGGAGGCAATTGATCGAACTATCACCACACTGTGTTGTTTGACTCTTGCAATAGCCATTAAAACATTTCCGTTGAGTCTTGTTTACCTTGACGAGTGGATGTATTGTAGGCTGGATACGCCTTATAATCATATCATTTTCAAACTGTGACATAAACGTGATGACAACTATTCATATTATTTTGATAAGAAAATCATTCCTTACAACACTGTCCAAATCCCTTTGTGGGACATTTAATGATTTCAAAAATAGCCTTCTACTCATTTGGTCTTTCAGAGTCTCTCAAACTTACATCAAACACATACTATTTCTATGGAAACTGTATTGTTGTCTAAACATGCCAGAGGCATTCTGATATTGGTTGTAAAAGATAGAAAGATGGACTCTCAGGATGACTACATCCTGATTTCCAGACCTGTTGATATGTTCGTTGTATGGTAGAAGGGAGGCCAAGGGAGAAGCCTGCATTGTAACAGAGACCTGGGCTGTCTTAAACTCTGGACAGGCCCTGTATAGTGACAGGAACTTTCCATGTGAACGACAATTATGGAAAGAACCAGAGAGATGTACCGTGAGAAGTATTTCCCAGTCAGTGCGGGCTCGCTGGTAGAAAGCACCTATGGCCAAGGTTGCAGGCTGCCTCTAAAAGATGGAAAAGACTGGAAAATGGATTCACCATCAGAATCCTCAGAATGGTACTCAGACGTGTAGAGAACTTGGGTTTTAGATCTCAGATCACTAGAGCAATGAGAAAATAAATCTGAAGTATTTTAAGTGATAAGTTGTGGTTTGTTACAACGGCAATAAGAGATCGATGTGTTACTACTCCCACTGTGTTCATTGTTAGGAAAGATTTGGCCGTGTGTCCGATCCAGAGAAAGCTAGTATTTTCCTTACGAAATCTCAGAGTTAACTCCTGTCTATTTAAACCAAGAGAGACCTCCGATTAATTTCATTTAACCGTAAACATAACTTCATTTGCCTTTGGGGCCCTGTCCTGACTTTCACATTACACAGAGGAACTGTTTATTGGCTTACACTGTGCAACGTGAGATCCTTACCACTCTCTGCCCCTCAACATGCATTATTATTGCATCTGTTTCATGCTGCAGTGTTCAGCGTGTAAAGATACTGTTCCTGACTTTCTCTTTTAGGAAATGGTCTCATGTAGTAGTCTAGGGTGGACTTGCAGAGTCAACAAGGATAACTTTGAACTTCAGATTTTCCTGCCATGTGTCATGAGTGTGAGGACTAAAGGTGTATGCCATCAGGTTTGGATTTTGTGGTATAGGGAATTAAACAAAGGGACTTTTTGTATGCTAGGCATGCAGTCTACTAATGAACTTACATCCCAGCCCTAGTTTCTAAACTTTCTTTTAAAAATGAATTTAGCAGAGAGAAGGAGCTATATGGTACCACCATATAAATATGTCATAATTAGTTTTATTGATAATGATGATTATAACCAATTTTTTCATTATAATTTTATCTTCACATGGAAAAATAATCTTTGAAATTCTTGTTGAAATTAAAAAATGATTATATACAGGAATGCAGATTTGGACAATTTTATGTTTGTTATTTTTTTTTTTTTATTTAGTAGAGGTTTTAAAGCTGAACTCCAGAGATTTAAAAACTTTGAGATCATTCTTATTGTATTTGTTAAGTGAATTGAGATTGTGTTCCTAGCAAATTAGTAGCTTAGGCGGAGCTCCCAGTCAAACAGAGCAAAGAGAAAGGAGTCACAGGAGGCCACAGCTTTAAGGGAATTTAGAAATACTGAATTATTTCCATATTATCATGCAATGGGCAGTCTTGGGTTGCTGCACCAAAATACCACAGTCTGGAAGGCTTAAAGAGCAAACATTGATTTTTCACATTGTAGCAGCTTCAAAGTTCAACATTAGTTGCCAGAAGGGCCTGACTCTGGCAAGGTCGAGCTCTGGCTTGCAGATGGATGCCTTTCTTATGTGTCCTTACACAACAGAGAAAAAGAGACAGCAAGCATTAGGATTCCTTGGAAAAACCATCTCATTACTGAAGGGAGATCAGGTAGTTATCTAATTTTTTAAAATATCTGAGTGAACCACATACAACATATTTCTCTTTGGTTATGTTGAGGAAGAAAACTTACTTCATTTTTTTTTCCATTATTGTCTTTCTTATTTTGAGACAGAGTCTTGCTATGTACTTTTTTATCTCAGAATCCTCCCGTCTTAGCTTCCCACTGACACACTAGCACTTGTTTTCGTTTCTTGGAACAGGGAATCATTGGCCTCATCTTGCTTGGGACTTGACATTTAGACAAGTAAGATGGTCTTGTATCTGATCTTCTCACCAACCATTACACATGTGTGTGTGTGCCTGTGCACACACACATACACAGAAATGGAGATCAGAGAAAAACTTGCTGGAGCTGGTTTTCTCCTTTATTCTCATGGGACCTGGGCATCAAACTGAGGTTGTCAGGCTCAGTGGCAAGTGCCTGTGACCATTGAGTCATCTCCAGCACTTTCTTGTTGAAGGTAATGGCAAAGGTGACCTTATTCTTATGACAGTGCATGTGACACCGATCCTGTCACTGATTGCCCTGGCTGTGTCCTGGAACTATGAGACAGCTGACAGATCTTCAGGGCAACCTTTTTTTTTTTTTTTTTTTTTTTTCAGGTAAATAAACTACAGCTGGCCTGAAGAATCAGAGAGCGGTGAGCGGTGGTGTGGAATTGGTGAACTGAGCTTACAGATCTGTGGGGATACTGAACAGATATCTTCTTCTTGGAGCCAGTGACTAAAGCTGCAAAGCCATTTCCCGGTGCCAGCTGTGTCTGTTTGCTGACCAGCTTGACCAGGAATGGAAGGAAAAGAGCCTTAAGTGTTTCCAAGTATGAAGGAAATGCCTTGGGTCATTCTTTGCATGGACCACAGTCCATGGCCACTCAGATCTGGCTGTCAGCTGATGTTGGTAGTGTAGAAGTGTGTACACAGAGCATCTGGGGACAGGGGGTCAGGTATCTGTTTCTTTTACTTTTTACATAATGTGGCCGGTCACTTATTGATACACATGAACTTGTCAAGTATAAACCTTCTTTCCAAAGGTGTTACAGGATATTCAAGTACATTTCACCTTTACGTTCTCACATTTGAGGTGAGCAGGTATTTGAGTCCCCGAGATCAGCCATGGAACAGCCCCCAAAGTGCTCTAGATTACAATGTACTCTGAATTAGCACTGTTGTGTTTGTGGTAGAAGTATGGAGAAAGCTCTGTGTGGGACAGCCACGGCATTTTTGGGAAACCTCAGCAGGGATACTTGGTGTTGCAAAATCAAGGACTCCCTTTGACCTCAGCCATAGTTTGGTTTTCTTGAAATTATTGAAGGGTTAGAACTTTCCCCCGGTTAACATGGTCGGTAAAGTCACATTTTCCCTGAAGATCTCAAACGTGCGAAATAAGACCTTGCTTACAGAATCAGCCCGAGGCTTCCCTTGGAATGTAGCCTGCTGCTGCATCTTTCTTCTAACCTGTTGGTTAAATACCCCACGTCTGTGTACTTTTTCAAGTTGGCATTTCCTTGGGGGCTTTCTCTATACATCTTTTGAAGGCCATTTCTAGCAACAAAACCAAGCATAACACAGTAACACTGGCGCAGTGGATAAGCTTGGTTCTTAGGGTAATTAAGAGTATTAAAGGAAGTCACGCGTGGAAAGTATACAGATAAATACAAAGCTACGCACAGAGCAGGCCTCCAATAATTTCCATGTTATCATCTCTTCCAGATCAGCGCTCTCTCCTCTATAAGCTAGCACCAACACTTTAGCCCTGGGCACCAGCAGGTGTGAGACTATCACGGCATGGGGGGAGAAAGGCAGGGGAGGCAACTGCAAAAGGAAATGGATGAGAGAATTGATTCGCTGCTGTACAGCATAGAAGTTGGAATAAAAAGAAGATAAAGATAAAAGAGGAAAGAGACAAAAGAAGCTCAACATTCATGAGGCCCTGGGTTGGATCCCCAGTACCACCTAAACCAGGATGATGGTCCACACCCATACTCCTGGGATCTGGCACGTAGAGGCAGAAGGATTAGGAACTCAATGTCATTCTTGGCTACATAGTGAGCCCAAGACTATCCTGGTTTCTGAAAAAAAAAAAAAGTGCAAAATTTCACTAGTCATGATACCTCCTCCTCGTGTGTGCACGAAATACATGTGTGTACGGTCATGTGGCAGTCAGAAGATAACACCAGGTAATCCTTCTTCAGTCACTTTCTGCCTTTTGATTTTTGAGACAGACTCATTGACCCGGAACTCCCTAAATAGGCTAAGCTAGTTGACCAGAGAGTTCCAGAGATTTGCCTGCCTGTCCCACCCAACTCTGGGATTACAGGTGAGTGTAACCATATCCATTTTTAAAAACAGCTTCTGGGGATGGAGCTCAGGTCTGGTGCTTTCCTGGAAAAGGGCTTTCCTCACTGATTTCTCCCAGTTCCACCCTCTGACTGGCCATGAACTTAAAGATTCTCTGAGACCTTGATAGCTTCAGGCCTTCTTCCTCATGATTGGGTCAACTGCCAACTCTTTCCCCCATGGTCTAACTTTTAATACGTATTTCTGATCATAAGGGTCTTTCCGCAGATCCAGTTCTATAGACCAAGAGCTAAAATGTTATTTTTTAATTTTTTTTTTCTGGATTCTAAATAGCCATGGACAGTGAAAGCTGAGCTAACTTCTCCCTAAATCTATTAGAGCACAATTATTCCAAGGGGACAATTGTTTAAAAATGTACAGTTTCCCAGCTCTCCACATAGTATGCATCACTAAATCATTTAGGGCTGTTAGAAGGATGTGTGGTCTGCTATCAGACAGCCGCTTAAGGCTACTCCTGAAGCACTCTGGGAGATTCTCCCTTTCAGGCCCAATAACATCATCGAGGGCATTAAAGTAACAATTTCATAAATGAGAATTCTGTTACCTGAACAAAAAAAGTAAAACAAATTTAAAAGAATCTTTATCTCTGCTTCTCTCTCCCTTTTTCCTCAACTTCTCCTCTTCTTTCTTCTCCTCTTTTTCCTCCTCTTCCTCCTCCTCCCTCTTTGCTTTTGGGCGTTTCCTGTAATGAGAGAACTCAGTAGTCTCTAATAGGGGTTCTGGCTGATTTGAATACTAAAAACAGGTTGAAGAAACTTGTAGTGTTGAAAAAGAACAGGGAATTGTTAGAGAGCAGGATGGAGGAGGGAAGGGTGCCGCTCAGAACCAGAGGACAGCGTAGCTGTGGCATCACTCTGAGCTATCTGTGCTTGACTGCTCTGTTCAAGAGTGGGGACAGACATTGCTAAGGTATGTGTGTGGCTGGCTGGTGATATATCTGGAGTCACAGCTACGTCAAAGATTTAAAGAGGGTGGTCTTAAGCCACTGACTTCTCTTTAGGGTTCTTCTCAGCTCACAGGGATAAGATTCAAGTTTGGGGTCATGAGATGTCTATGAGCTTGTCAGAACTGGCAGTATACTGGTTTCCAGATAGTGCCCCAGGACTTGTCCTGAGAGATAAGTCTGACTTAAGTCCTGATGATCTGATGGCCATCAGTCAGAGCCAGTTATTGTCTGGGTGTGTTGGATACCTGTTTGATTAATGATGAGTGGCCTCAATGGGCCTCCTCTAAAACACAGTTCCTGATTTGAGATGCAGGCAGGGTCTCACTGTGGCCTGATGGAAGCTTAGCAAGGTACATTACTTACAAATAGCTAATTAGACACAAAACAAACCAAGCAAACTGTTTCAGAGTCCATGGGAGAGGAGCACAAATGAGAGGGGAAAGATCCTACAGTTAGAACTATGTCTCTTTGAAAACTGAAGTCAGGCAGAAAGAGAAAAAGGGGCCCAGTGGTCAAATGAGAGGGAGGCATGAGATGAAATCCCAGCAGACAGTCATGGGCTCTGTAGACCATAGATTGAATTCTGCTGTCATTCCAAGTATGACTGCGATGATGGTCTATTAGATTTCCTGAGTGGTTTCAGGAGAAGAGTGGAGAAAGCTATAGCTTGCATAGGACCACCCTGGTTGCTCTGGGGAGACCAAATTATGCAGGAGCCAGAGAAGAAGCAGAAATTAACCAAGGGACCAATAAATATCAAAGCAGAAAAAAGAGATGGCTTAGCTCTCAGGCAGCAGTGACAAGACTGCTGGGAAAATAAACAGTTTTGGAAAATATTCTGGAGGAAAGTTTCCTAGAGCGTCCTGATGAAAAGCAAAGGAATGCATCTAGACCTACTTATGCATTTTGGCCGCATGGTTTAAGTTTGGGATGACTTTCAGATATCTAAGTATGTGACAAGTAGGCAGTCTGAGTAAGGAATACAAAAGAAAATCGAGTCCTCAGATTCATTAGGGAATGACTGTACAATACAGCGCTTAGAAAGAAACAAAACGCTTTGCTAACTCAGTCCAATCACCCAGCCCAAATGAGCACTTGAGAAGTCTAAGTATGTACTGTAAGTGCCAAGGCTAGAGACTGGAAAGACAAAGCCTGTGTTCGTTGTTATTGTTGCTTTTTTTTTGTTGTTGTTTTGTTTTGTTTTTTTGTTTTGTTTTGTGTGTGTGTGTGTTTTGTTTTTTGTCAACTTGACACAGAATCATTGGGAAGAAAGACCCTCAGCTGAGAAAATGCTTCCATCAGATTGGCCTGTAGGCAAGTCTGAGGGGCATTTTCTTGTTGAATGATTGATGTGGGAGGCCACAGCATGTTATGGACAGCAAGGGAATTCCAAAACTAGCCGATTATGGGCTGGAGAACACACCAGTAAATAACTTTCCTCATCCCTGCCTCGACTTTCCTGAATGATAGATAGCCTGCCAAGAGGAAGTGTGAGTCAAATCAAACTGTTCCTTACTCTTGTTGCCTTGGTTATGATATTCTTCATTGCAATAGAGAAGCAAAGAAAGAAAAAGCCTTTCTACTCAGAGAACTATTCACAGAGAGAGACAGGCAGACCATAACACCATTGCTAGAGTGCATTGATATACAGATTGAGAAATATAAGAAATTATACCATGAGTTGTCAGCAGGGAAGTAGAGATGAGAGGTGACCTTAATGACAGGCATTTGATCGGCCTGATTCTCTTGCCCTTAATATGGGTGCTTGCTAGAGGCCATCTGAAGAAGATGTGATTGGTAGAAGAATATTATATGGGCAAAACCCATGTATGTAAAGACTCTTTGATCTTCAACGAGGCAATAACTACTACAGGACTTGGCTTTCTTCTCTGTGAAGAGATAGGCTAGAATCTGATCAGCAGTCTTTCTCTTCAGAGTTAGTATAGCAAGAGATCAAGGCCCATGAGAGTAGTTTTCAATACATTTAAGGGCTACTTAGTATTATAAATTCGTCAAAATATGAAGTGGTTTATATGCATATATAAACAACTAAAATCTATCTATCTATCTATCTATCTATCTATCTATCTATCTATCTATCTATATATATCCAACAGGCTTGTGGCAAAAAGAATTTAAAAATTCTGAGCTCAAAATAAGACCTTTTGGTAAGATTATGCACACCACTACAAACGATGAGCTCTGATTTGCACTTCATTTCCACCAGCCCAACTGAAAAGCAGAACAGTGTGTTAAGTAGGATTCTCTAGAACAGTGGTTCTCAGCCTTCCTAGTGCTATGACCTTCAATACAGTTCCTCATGTTATAGTGACTCCCACCATAAGATTATTTTGTTGCTACTCAATAACTGTAATTTCACTACTGTTATGAATCGTAATATAAATATCTGATGTGCAGGACATCTAATATGTGATCCGGTTGGGGTCTGAGACACAGGTTGAGAACCATTGGTCTAGAGTTTCCTTCCTGATACCACTGACTAAACATCAGTTTGAACAGTGACCTGTGCACAAAAATTCCTCATCAGAGCTGTGGGAATGAAGTGAGACAGAACAGCACTTGGTTCTCGAAAAACAATGTGGGAAAGATGCATTGATAAGGGATGCTATATACTCTCGATGAAGTAACAGACTTAAGCCTCACTAGTCAACAGCTCTAGCTAATCACGGTCAAAAATGAAGAACAACACCCAAAGTGATTATTAGCAAATTAATGAAGTCCCACAGACAAGAGATTTCATAATGCACATGGTAGAAGTCTTAGAGTTTGTATTCCTGCATAAATATCATGACCAAAAAGAAAGTTGGGGAGGAAAGGGTTTATTCAGCTTACACTTCCACATTGCTGTTCATCACCAAAAGAAGTCAGGACTGGAACTCAAGCAGGTCAGGAAGCAGGAGCTGATGCAGAGGCCATGGAGAGATGTTACTTACTGGCTTGCTTCCCATTGCTTGCTCAGCTTGCTTTCTTATAGAAGCCAGGACTACCAGCCCTGGGATGGCACCACCAACAATGGGCCCTCTTCCAACCCTTGATCACTAATTGAGAAAATGCCTTACAGATGGATCTCATGGAGGTGTTTCCTCAAGGGAGATTCCTTTCTCTGTGACAACTCCAGTTTGTGTCAAGTTGACACAAAGCCAGTACAGTAGAAGTGTTGAAAAGTATATTGGTGACATGTAGATATTTAGAAGGTCAAAGCCAGCCTTAATAAATGTAATTCAACCACAGGTGGCTTTTCTTTTGTCTTTTTATTTTTTGGCTAACTAGTCCACTTCTTTATTTCATTTTAGTTTCATGACTTGTGAGTTGACCAAGAAATTCATTTTCAGGGAATTAGTGTCTTACATGAAGCAATGCAACTCTTCTGAGGTACCCAGTAATTTACTGAAGAAAATTGGCTAAATGTTCTTGCCTTTATCAATCCTACTTAGTTGGGTCATTTGTATACCAAGAATCATTTAACCTCAAAAGTACAGCAGTTTTAATAAGAAAGCTTTGAATTTCTGTAATGTTTACTTCTAGGATCATATTATAAAGAATGCACATTTCAATATGCATATGAACTATGCGAATTTCATAAAAACAGATATTACATTTTTCTTCCTAAAAGTAGAGAGTGCCTGGGTGGTGTCTATGACATATCTTCTGGCTTAAGGGTGGAAGGGAAACCCAGCTATGGGAATGAAACATGATTGAATGCCACAAAAACAGTGAGTTCACAGGCTAAACCCATATTTAGATGATCAATAAAGCAGAGATACCAAGTATCTCTAAATGGGGATTTACACACACACACACACACACACACACACACACACACACCCAGAGAGAAAGAGAGAGACAGAGAGAGAGACAGACAGAGAGAGACAGAGAGACACACACAGAGAAATATCTTAAGAAACATCAGAATTTTGTTGTACTTCTTTAAAGTAGTTGAAGATTTATATTTTTCTCTCCTTCTTTCTTTCCTAACTTCCTTTCCTTTGTTTTAAATAGGGTCTCATGCAGCCAAGGATTGCCTTGAACTGGCCATGCAGACACAGACGACTTTGAAATCCTTATCCCCCTGTCTCTACTTCAAAAGTGCTATAACTATAGACTTGTATCACCATGCCTAGTTGTATTTGTTTTGAAACAAGGCATTGATAGGCAACACAGAATGTTCTTGAACTAGCAGCAACCTCCCCCTCTCCATCCCCCAAGTGCTGGGATCGCATGTGTGTGCCACCATGCCTGGCCTCTATTTGAATGGCCAGGCGTTAGCTTGGTAAGGATGCTCCCAGGACGGAAGGGCTACTTTCCTTTCTAGTGAGGTTAACCACCATGTACTTACTCTACCTGATGATATTTCCATACCTACTCAAGAGTACTTAGGAGAAGGAAACACCAAGGTTGAATCTAAAAGAAAGATCTATCATCTATCAGGTGTAATTTCGTGTGAGCTTCCCAGGTGCTGAACAGATCTCTGGGCATGGGGATGGATGCTCCTCCCTGATTCACGCTGGAGCTGGATATGCTGACTCATCATTGTTTCCTGCCAACCATGCTGTCATACGATTTCTGTGGAAGTCAAACGATTTGCCCTAAGATGCATGGAAGGCCAGAGCCATAGGTTAGAAGACACCTGTGACCCATTAAATCCTCAATTACTCTTTAATACTGCTACAATTTGTTCTGGCTGCTCTATCCACTGCTACCATAGTCTGTAACTTCCCAGGGCTGTGAAATGAATGTCCCAAAAGGCATGTTGAAAGAGAACACATTCAAGCCAATGATGCTCTTTTGAAATAGGGCCTTGCTGTAGAAGCATTAGATTAGAAGAATGTACATATTTTTGTTCTCAGAAAATACATTAACTTCCTTCTGGGCCATATTTAGGTGAAACTTTTAAGGGTAAAGTGAAACATTTCCAACTCCTTCTTAAACCTGCTCAAGCAGGTTTCCCTTCCTCATCAGAAAGCTTTACAGCTCGCCTGTATGCTTAATGGCACTCGACTTCTAGTTTTAGAATAACCTTGGTCAACCAATTCATGTAGTTACACAGATAGAAAAAAGTCTGGCAAAAATTAAGGACGCTATGGCTGCCCTTCAGGGGCAACATCAGAGAAGTCAGTTGCATCTTATCCCGTTAGCGGTAGTGGGGGCTGGGGAAATGTCCTAAGTGGTTGTTTCTCTTTTCCCGTGTACTTCCTTATTGTTCCTGAACTTGAGAAAAGAATATTGGGGTGAAATTTACTTTGTATAAAAATGCAGTTTTAAAAATTATTTGAATGGCTATGATAATTACAAATGATTTTACTTCCTGGGCTATTTGAGGGTTTTAGGCAGCTTGCTCTTACGTTAAATGGCTCTAGGATCCTTTGGGTGCTATGAAGTCTTCTACTAAAAACCTGGGCAGATTTCCAGGTCACACGTACTGTTTTCAAGGAGATTGGCTGTAGCAACCTGTCCAGTCCCCAGTCATCCTGCCTCAGTGGGGTGTGTACCGGGAGGCAAGCGATCTCTGGGAAGATTACAAACAGGTAGAATGAACTAGTTCTCAATTACACCGAGCTTAGAAGTCACACTGCTGCATGGAAAGGAACTTCTTTTAGAACCCAGAGAAGCCACTTTGCCTCCCCCCACCGCTCTCCCAGAACGCCTTTAGTTTATTTTTGCCTTCCTTGTTCTGTTCTGGATGAATGAACTTGCCCAAGGCATGCCTGTCCCACACCTCAATAAGAGGTGTGGCATACTGTAGTGGCAAACCCAGGGGCCCTGAAGCAGAACTCAGGTGAAATTCTATCTCTGCTCCGTTGTGTGGCACTGGACAATAATTTTTACCTCCCAAGTCTTATTTCCTTAACTCAAAAAATGAGAATGAAGAGAAATAACCTACCAAGTTATTGTGAGAAAAGGGGAGGTGTGTGACATCATATGCTGTATTCATTGGGAAGGTGAGGTCCATGATATCATATGTCTTATTTACTAAGCATCTATTATGTGCTAAGCATACAGTTCCCACTCGTAAATGAAGGGTAGGTCCTATAGACATGGATGCTTTTTGTCCTCATCAGCTGGACTTTATTCAGCTGCTGAGCTCCTCATGTATTAGCCAAGTACCTTAGAAAGTAAGAAGAAGGTAGAATGGAACCAGTCAGAGATCTGCCAGGTCCAGATACTGAGTTAGACATTTTATTTAGATTGCGTCACCTAAGCATAACAATCTTTTGAAACAGGACCTGTTTTCCTTATTGCATAGATAAGAAAAAGAAAAGGTCAGACACATGGTTGTACACTTTTCTACATATCAGAGAAAGGGCTGAGACAACGGAACGAATTTAGTATAACAGAGACTCTGTGAGAGGAACTTGTACCCCTGATGTTAATAATTGAACTTGTGCACTTTTTTTGTTGTAAGTAGGTCATTGATCATGTTTTTCTTTAATAGAGTTAAAATACTCACATGTAAACCATCCTTTTTTTTATACATTCAAAACATGGATATCAAATTAGTTTTATTCTATGTAACACATTTCCCCAGACCCCTGTATGAGTTAAAACCAAATTGCTTTGCTTGGGCCACATACAAACGGAGGCCATCTTTGTCTCACACACACACACACACACACACACACACACACACACACACACTGAGGCCATCTTTGGCACATATACACCACTTCCGTCTTTGCTGCAATACACACCAAGGGCTGTCTTTGCCGTGTTGTTTGGTTTAGAAAATTTCCTTTAGGTCATTTTGAACTATTTTCAGAAAGACAAAAATGCCGAAGATCTGGCTGACAACTTTATTTTCAAGAATTATACCAAGAATTGAAAGAATCTAGGGACCAAGAACGGGTATTCACCTGGTCACAGGAATAGCAATGTTTTTCTGAATACAAAGGATGCAGCCTCTGTCACCCTTTGACACGTTTGCGCAGTCAGCCATCCCTCCTTTCTCTTGCTAGCTTCATTTGTGCTATGTGGGCAACCTGTCTGTTATTTTCAAGTTTACTACTTATTCTTCATAGGAAGAGGTACCTGGAAAATTTTCTTTTTGGGCTCCACCTTTTTCAAAGGAAGGTACAAAGGAGACGTAGCAGATTCACAATTCTATTTCCATCTTTTAAAAAACAATATCACTCATGAATTGGTTCACTCTGTCACCTCAGATCAGAGAATGGCTCCATCTGCTTTATCTAGTTTTTGATAGCTCACACTTCAAAGAAAAGCAAGGGTTATATCCGCAGACAATTGTGTAAGCCTGCGCAAGCAAAAATAAAACTCTGCCCGACCCCTGCCGGGATCAGAATATATATCTTGAAGCTGGAGCGATCTGCTGACGTCTGTGGTGGTTTGCTGACTCCCAGCAGGGTTGACTCAGGAAAAGGATTTCACCAGCAGCTTCCTAAGCAGAAGTGTGCTTAAGAAAAGACCGCCACACAGACGCAATGACATCGGCTCTACTTTTGGTCTTAAAATTCTTTGTGTGTTTCTGTGTTTGTAACACGCACTCACGCATGTTTTAATGGCAACATCCGTATGCAAGGGCATCTTCTCAGAATTTCTTGTTGCTCTAATTCTGGGTTTAAGTGTTCAGGCAGGATTCTGGCAGCTACTTCCCATATGCAACTGCTTTAACTTTCCACGGATGTCCACGTGGACTCCTCAAGGTCAGGCTTAGCTCTTAATTCATGGAAAAATATCAGAGGGCCAGTGTGTTTTCTATGTTATTATTTCAAAGAGCCAAGGCTGCATGCAAGTTCGAATCATCAGTGCTTATTTTTTGCCCTTACTTTTTTATTCTACCTGTGTTCCAAACATCTTCTCTCTAGCCACGCCTCCTGTATGCGACCTCTGTTTGCTTCTAATGCCCCATTCCTGCAACGCAAGGATAACAATCCCTGCCACCTCCGTCATGTCAGACTGGTGTTAAAAACTAACGAATCAAGGACTGTGTGACCCTAGAGCTCGCCAAAGCACAACAGGCACATGATTTTCAAAGAAGTTACACACTAGGTACAACTCTGTTAAAAAACATGCAGAACATTCTATCATTATACTCATAAATTATGCAATTGAAACCTATTTGAAAACGAATGCCATATGTATAAATGTACACACCAAAACAAGAGATGTACTGACATGGATTAAATATTAATTAAATATTTATTAGGAAATAGTCTCACTGAAAAGCTTAGAATATAATGTTCATGCTTTGTACAAGTTAATATTGGCAATAATTATTGTAATTTTATTTTTTCTTATACTGTTCAAAGTTTTCTAAGAGAAACATAAACAAAAAACAAACAAACACAGTCTTTCTAAAGTCAGAAAAAAATGGATTTAATAAATGTCTTTAAAAAAAAACTAACCGGATAAGGGGCAGGGAGGGCACACAGATTGTACATTTCTAAGCTGTGAGCAACAAAATTCCTCTGAATCCTAAAAGAATGAGTTTGGGCAAGACATGAATGAAATGAATGAGTTTGTGCAATTTGATGTCAAACATAGAGGCCTTGGGCTTGCCAGTTGGAGTGAGAGGAAGGGCTCAGAGAAAACCTGTCATTTCAGAAGAATTTTTCAAAGCCTCTGCCCACAGCTCAAGTCTTCATTTGCTCACAGCTTGCAAGGTACAGCAGCAGCTAGAGATGGCCACATGTATTCAGCCTCGCCTACTGAGTTCTAACAAGTTCAGTGTGTTCACACGGCTGTGAGGATGACTCTGGAAAGCTGGTTATTCCACTTTCCTTATTCCACCTCAAGCCTATCTCAGAGGACTGGAGCTCTAACTTGATGTAGCTTTAACTATAGCTATAACCAAGGCTTCTTTGTGGAAGACTTTTTTTTTTTTTTTCCTAAGCAAACTGATTCCTATTCAGTCACCTTTCAATTGGAGACAAAATAAACAAAACAAAAAAACAAAAAAATAACAACAAAACAAAACAAAAAACCCAGTTATCTGGTCATCAGAATTTGGGATGAAAGAGGAAAACCTTAATCTTGCTCTAATTACCACGCTTTCCTCCCATAAAAGACCGACGAAAAGAGGAAGAAAACCATTAAGATTTATTACAAGGAAATTTTAATTTAACATATTGCATAATTTATAGTCAGATTTGTTGTTTATATAAAAAAAATACCTTGGCTTGTCTTAGAGGAGTGACTACATACACACTGGAATTTTTAAAATAAAAAGATGAAAAGAGTTTTTTTTTTTTTTTTGTTTTTTCACTCTGACTATTGTAATTCTCAAAGGCAAACATTTGTGTTCGGTCTACACATGTTACATCAAAGATAACATGGTTTTTGTGGCTGCTTTGAAAACCAGCCTGTGTCTGTTAGCTATTAGCTTTTTGCCTTCCTCTTTGACTATATTGGAAGAAGTCCCTGGATGCTTTGTGTCTCCATTTTTCTAACTGTAGAATGGGGCTAATTCTGCCCTCTATAGTGAAAAATAATTACAGGTAAAGTTCATGATAGCATGTGGGTGTCAAGTTGCTATTAATGTCCATGAGGTAACTACTTATACATAGTTTTTTAGAGGACTCTCTTCAAGTAAAGGGATATCTATCATATCTCATACTTAGCTCTTTCTACATAGACCTTACCATTTCCCCAGCAAAATGCTAAAGACCAAGGTATCACTTAAAGGATGACTCTACAAGAACTTCTAAGAGATAAAAGATATATTCAACACACATTACTTATTCTCTTTTACATATCATGGCTTTGACACTCTAATTGCCTCTCTGTATTTGCTGGCTTCATATCTGTGGATCTCTACCAAATGTAGATTGAAAGCATTCAAAAAAAAAAAAAAAAATCTCTGATCTGACCATGTGCAGACCTTTTCTGGTCTTTATTCCCCTCAAAGTGCAAAATAACAATTATCTCCATAGTTCTTACATGTATTTAATGCTATATGTAATTTAGAAAACACTAGCCCATTTGTATAATGAACTTGGGCACAAGTTATTTTGGTATTTGTCCTAGTTAGTTTTCTGTTGCTATAATAAAACACCATAACCAAAAGCACCTTGGGGAGGAAAGAGTTTATTTCAACTTAAAGTGATACTGTAGACCGTCATAGAAGTCCAGGCAGAGACTTATGAAAGGGTATGGAGGTAGGAAGGTAGGCAGACAGCATGGAGGAGTGCTGCTTACTGGACTGTTCTCAGGATTTGCTGAGGTCGCTTTCTTATGTACTTTAGGACCACCTACTCAGGGGTAGCACCATCCACATTAAGCTGGGTCCTCCCACATCAACCACCAATCACGACAATGCCCTACAGACACACCCACAGGCTAATTTGATAAAAGGCAATTCCTCAACTGAGTTTCTCTCTTCCTAGACGACTCCAGTTGTATCCAGTTGACAGAAACACACAAACAGAAATGCAACAAGCCAGCACAACATCCTGCAGACTACATTTGTGAACAGACATTAATAAAATGAGTAAGTCAGCAGAATAATCATGGAGTGCCCCTTCTCTGCCTTGATCACTCCATGCTAAGTCAGCACTTCAATCTCTGAAAGAATCTTGATTCCCCCCGCCCCTGCTATCTAGACATTGCTGATCTGATAAGAAAGGACTGCCACTGGGGCATGGGGACTGTCACTGGAGCAGGGGGACTGTCACTGGTGAGGGGGAGACTGTCACAGTGGGAGCTGTCATTGGGGAGGGAGGAGTTGAGAAAGGGGAAATAGAATAAGAAGTCAGAGAATCTGCTCAAGGGTGTTTTGGGATATCTTTTTCTTTATGATTGTTATAAATGCGTTCTCAAGTTGGGACTGCACGTTTGCGAAGCCGGCACACCTAAAACAAGACCCCACATTTTTTCTTCAAGTAAGAAATCAGTTACATTCTTAACCATTGTCATCTCTCCCAAAGTCTAATTCCAAAATTCAATTAGACCTGTTCTGAAACTTTGTTTCTAAGTGAAAATCTGACAACAGGTGCTCACAGCTACTCTGATTCCAGCCAGACACTGTGGATGCCAAAGGGATCATAGCTGAGTCCTCCTGCCCGTTAGACGGCAGCTATGCACAGTATAGTGACTGCCCCACTCTTGCCCTCCTAATACTGACCAGTCACCTCTGCTTGCTCAAGACAGGTGAGTTTATATCAAATATTGGAATCATACTAAAAAAGCCAACATCTGTATTTGGACACAGAAAGGCTGAGATGTGGGAAAAGATTCTCAAGTCAGGTTGCCCAAGCAACATCTGTGATAAAATATCTATTGAGAAATAAAAGCTATAATTTTTATAAGTTTGGTTGAATGAGTCAATAGATCCTGTAATGTTTCAAGTGAAGAATGACAGATGGGTTCATGGTGACCTCAAATCAGTGTTTGTCTAAGGAGAAAACTCCATGTCTCAGATTCACAAGAAGGGAGGTGAGCTGAGCCATGGGTGCCAAAGAATGCTGAGTTTCCAAGGGGTCTAAGGGTAGACTGAGGCTGCAGGCAAAGTTTTCTTTGAGTTCTGCTGTGAAGAACTGAAGCATGACTACCACAACGAACCTCTAGTAACCATCTGGGAAAGTAAGACACGGTATGAAGCAATCTTACCCTGTGATGAGGTCTGGGTATGAGTCTAATGGGAACTACAAGCTAAGGGTCTTGGTCATGTGATCCTGGGAATGGACTGCAGGTCTAGGTTCCTGGGTAAATGCACGTCCAGGCTGGTGAGAACAGAAGTACCATAGGCAGCCTCTGCAGGCCAGAACGGGCTCCTTTCACAGATCTGCTTCTCTGCCCTGACCTTTTCTCTGTTGTTAGGTTCTGGGTTTCTAGACTGTCCCATGCCATGACCTTGTTTTCCATTCCTAGCCTCTTTCTCTCTGGTTGAGTTTACACAAGACTCCGAGTCTTAGTAACTTCATCAAAGCTTCTGCAAAACCTGGAGTGTTTCTTCTAGAAGATAAGAAAAAAGGAAAAAAAAAAAGCTAGAATGTGAACTAGAAGAAAGTCAGGACCTAGGAACCGCACTGGGTTCAAGGCTGAGCTTGCCCTGTGGGCTAGAAGTTTTGAACCCCACTCTGGATGGCTGAAGTGTTCACTTCCAAGGACAAAGCAAGAGTTTATAGTTTAGGAGCCATTCTGAACGTTTTCAGAAATCTCTGGAGATAGACGATTTCTATGCCTCTTTCAAGCCAGATAGACAACCTAAAGCCTCTTCTCTGATCCTTCCAGATCCTTCTCACTTTCTCTCTCTTCAGGGATCTGCACAGTGAAAATGTGACCGTCACAAGTCTGTTTGCTATTCCTCAACATATAGGAAAATGTAATTTTCTCATTCCCCTAGAAGTGAGCTCTCTTCCTTGCCCTCGCCCTTGTCCTTGCCCTGGCCCCTCTTCCTCTCTTCCTCCCCCTCCCCGTTCCTTCCTCTTCCTCTTTTCCGCCTTCCTCCCCTTCCCCTTTTCTCCTCTTCTTTCCTTCTTTCTTTCCCCATTTTAGCCAGTGAAGAAGGAGTCAGAATTTTAAAATTATGGTAGTTAATTTAAAGCCAAGAGGGAAAAATAACTCATGATCTTTAAGTAAGCTGAAACCTAGTTTATAAAATTAATGATTTGCTTTTATCTCGTTTTTTGCTTAGTATTTAGGAACTGAGAAGCACGGTGACTCTAACTGTAGCAGGAAGCATGGGACCCCCTCCCCAGGCACTTTGCTGCATAGATGGGTGCAGGCTGACTGGGAATGCCATGAAGTTTCCCCTTTCCTCCTCTGAATAATTAAGCTATACAATTGTATAGAGATTTGCCCATTAAAAGGCAATTGCAAATCAGTTAATCCTAGAAATCTTACAGGATAAAATTATCACATTTTGATAATTACCCAGTATGATAACATTTATAGTACAAGATGTAAAAGAGCTTTGAACATAAGGTTTCAAACATGTCTAGTATTCCCTACTGCCTGGTGTGTGTGTGTGTGTGTGTGATAAAATATAATAGCCCTTCCTCTGCCAAATGGAGAAGGAGAGGACAATACAGAGGAGCAAATTCTGAGGTATACTTCTCCCTGCCCACCCACTGACAACCATGAACATCTCCTTATCCAGCAAGTATTGCCTGTGAGCATATGTTACATAGTTGATGTTATACCATTTCTGGTCTATTTACACTCTGCACAGTAAGGAAAGCCATTCTATTTTCCCATCAATACTTTTGCAAATACAGTCTTTAATAACTCTGTGATGCTTCAACATATGCTTTCATGGAAATTGAACTTATCTTGTCACTATTCTTAGGCATATAGATTGCTCTTTAAAAATTTCAGTCTTACAGATAATGCTGCCTACACAATCTCGGTTCAGAGGGCTTTCTTGTTTTTAGATTATTTCCTTGGGGGTACATTTCTAATGGTGGAATTCTAGAAAGAGAAAATTTTAAATCGTAAGAACAAAATCTAATTTCCACAGCGACTTGCTTTTTGAGATGTTGACATGGCAGTTAAAACACTAAATAAATAATAAATAAACAATAAATAAATAAATAAATAAACAATAGCCCAGACACCAAAACACTACAAACCAAACTGTTTCTGACATCCATATTGGAAATGAGTGGTGGCCGGTGCTACTCCACTTGGCCACACTGAAGAGTTAAACCTCCTACCATATTTTCAATGGACTATCATCTGATTTTAACGTCACCAGTTTTAACAGCACACCTGTACTCTAAACAGAGATATCTTTTTCTTAGCAGTGGAAATCTGAGACAGGTATTTACTGTGATCTGCTCTGGATCCCCACATTGATCCACTCAGGGGCATGTGGTCTCTGGAGAAGAATTAGGGGGAATAGGTAGATATTTTTGCTTCTTGAGAGTCATATTCGGTCACAAACAGGCCAATAATTATGCCAAAATGTAAATCCATGATTTTGAAATTAGAAAATCCTACGCTGTGATTATCAGTGTATTTATTTCACTTGGTCAGTTTGACACTAAGGGCCTTTAACCTCTTTATGAGACTCCTGTATCTAAGCAGATAGACCAAGTAGAAATTTCACCTCAGTCATGAGTAATTAAATAAGGTTTGGTCTATCTTGGGGGAATATATCAAAAGAAAAATCTTTCTCTTTATGTGTTTGTGTCTTTCTGTATTTGAAGAAAACTGAGATACTAAGGATGTTAACAATTAATTGAAAAAAAAAAAAACAAAACCCTTGTAGCCAGTCTAAGCTGTTTTGTGGGTTCTTCTTTTTCCCACCCTTTATACCTCCCACCTCTGTTTCATCCCCTTTCCCTAGATAGGAGAGACAGAAGGATAGACGGGAGAGACAAAGATCCTTGGATCTAACTTTTTTCTTCCTGTTTCTTTTTTGAGCATGACTATTAACAAACCACAACTGACCCTTCTGAGTAACCTCCAACCATCACCCCCACCTCTTGGGGTCCTAGCATTTATGTACCCCCTGAAAAGTTCCCAGAATTTCAAATATCACACAATTGCAGAAACCATCTGCAGCTGGCAAAGCCGCACCTTTTCTAGAGCTCGAGGCAAATCATAGTCAGCTGCTACGAAACAGCTCCATATCCCCAAACCTGGGAGTAAAATCTATATTACAGAGTTTGCTTTAGACATAGGGTTTCACGAGGTAGCCCTGGCTGGCCTGTCCTTGCTCAAGAATGCTGGTATTAAAAGCGTATGATACCATGCCTGAACATTTAGATTCTTAAAGAAGATGAACTTTTGGGACTAGAGAGGTGGTTTGTTAGTTAGGAGCACTGTCTGCTTTTAGAGGACACAGATTTGATTCCCAGAATCCACATGAGCCTCACAACCATCTGTAACTCCAGTTAACAGGGTAACTGACAACCTTTTCAGACCAGTGTGGGTACTGTACACATATGGCACACAGGTATATATCCAGGTAAACCTAGTACAGATCCTCAGTATATGCTGATTGAATATAATCAATTAAGTAAGGTCTTCCAACTCTTCAAGTGTGATAAAGGCAAGCTCCTGAGTCTGACAAGTGTCTTCCAGTTGGAATTTTGAGTGTATTATAGGTTCAACTGCATTCTTGACTTCTTAACTCACAGGGACAATTCAGTTGGCTTCGTATGCTTTAAAAGTTTTCTGAGTATGAATTCATTTGTTCACATGCCTTACTGTGAAAGATTAGTTAATTATTAGATATTTCCTTACTCCCAGTAGAATGAGATCAAGCAGATCTTTGTTGAAATGGAAACTTCTGATTAAATTTGTGCAATTCAAACCTTGTTAAAGAATTCCATCCACTTTTCCACTCTAGAAATATGACTTTGATGCTATCATGCTTTCGTTTTCATATATGTTTCAATAACTTACAGACTTTAATAGAATTATTTATGATTAAGTGTTTCCTTGACAGGCCTAACAGGACAGGATCTCAATGGTATTGCACTAAATGTTCTCTTTGTCCACAGTCCCCTCCAAAGGGCCAATACAAGAAGAGGCAGCTTTAGATGTTGATGTAATTTCAAGGGTATCCTGTAGGAGATTATTCAGGGAAGGGGTAGTTTAAGGACAGAACCCGGTCCTCCTTAGATTTCTAGAAGCTGTTTTTCAGCCTGGTGTTTATGCTTTTGCTTACCCGGGATAATTATACCTCTCCTATGTCTCTCTGGACAGATCTAAGTTTTGACAGGGGTCAGTCCATTCACTCCTAAGCAGTAAGGGAAGAAAGTGTCTCATTTATTTCCACAAGTCCTTGTCTTCTGAGAGATAGAAAACTTGAAGTGAACTCGAGGTTTTTACCCCCACATTGGTCACTTTGTTAATGTGCCCAGCTTCTGAGGTTGAGTCTGCCTTAATATTCACTATTAATTCATCCCATCAGTTAACCGAAACCCCTTTAATAACATCCCACAGGGACGCTCCTGCTAGACGCAACTGCTCTCTGGCTTGCTTTGAAATTATACAAGGCCTCCACATAGAAATAGCTAAGGCTTTCAACAGATAGACTCTTTTTAAAAAAAATCTGGTTTGAAGAGGAAAAAATAATATTTCTGGGCCAAATTCTATAAGTCTTGACCTGGCTCCTCTTTCAGCATAGTCAATGGAGCTTAGTTCTGGACCTTTCAAAACTAGCAATGTGTGAGCCCCAGACAAGATTTCTTTGGGGTAGGGTAAGAGAAAGGAATACTTAAATTCTTGGAATTTCCCTTAGGTGACATTTTGTGCTAGCTAGGACAGAAAACCACTGGATTTAGGAGCAAGAAGACAATCTCCCCTGGAAGGGGACAGAACCCACACCTAGACTTTTCAGACTTCTAACCAGAACCAGCACAATTTTTTTTTCCCCACGAGACATGGGAGGAGGCGGGCGGGAGCAGGCAGGATTCGAACACTCGTCAAGAGAGACCCGCACCCTCTGCAGGCTGTGCCACCGCCGGTTCACTTCAGAACCAGCACAATTAACATCACTCCAATTAAGTGATACACCCACCAAAGTGTTCTCTCCTTTTTTGTTTCCTATTTGAGGTTAATCTGGTTTGATCAAGCTCACAGTTAAGATGGAAGAGTCAACACAGTGACAGGAATATTTGGCTTGATAATTAGGTTCAGAACACAAGTCACTGAATTTTCCTGGAGTAATTTTTCTCTAGCCAAGTGAATAAAGCAATGGCTTCATGCCTGCTTCACCACAGAGAGTGTCATAAGAATGTACACTTGATGGCACCTTGAAAACTAATGCTCACACGTCCTGGAAATCACCACTTACATTTGTACAACACATTTGAATGTAATTTGTATTTTGAAGTTCAAGAGTGTTCCTTCCATGAGCTAATACTGGAAAATAATATTTTAATATCTATGGATGAAACATGAGCAGACACAGAGCACGTACTTTTGAGTCATGTTTTCCTTCATTTGTTTTCATTTATGCTGATTATAACCTAACCACAGACTCTAGCTATGGGGGAAAATTAAGCAAAAAGAAAGCTGATCCATCTCCAGTTTTCTGCAGCCTGGACAAAGCTTCACATGTTGTCGTCTGAGTTATTAGATGCTTGCTGCCTGCGACCATGTCTTAGGCCCTTTAGATATGATTTACACTTTAAGATTATAAAATAAAAATAATTTATAAATGCAAATCAATGGCATTCATTTGAAACCAAATATGAAACAGAATTGTTATCCCAAACAGAATATGATGTTGATTGACTCTAAAAAGACTCTATGATAAAAAATATTGTTAATAACATTGTGGGAAGAAATGGGAACACAACGATGAAGGTGGCCTGATCGGAGTGGAGCCCTGCCAACAGAGTCTTTGGTAAGGAGATTTATTGTCGATTAAGTAACAACTACGAAGAATCACATGCAGCAGAGCAGTTGGACTGTGTAGCCACAGGGGAGTATCTACCATTAAAAATGTTTCCTAAGCCGGTATCTATGTTGAGGGAAGATCTGGAACAAGGCTATAGTCTTGAGAGGCCACAGCCTCTTGTTTCTTCTACCCTAATTACCCTCATCTGGAACTGCCCACCACCCACCCTGCCTCTATAATCACACTAACAAAGTAACTTATTATGTAGGACCACAAAGCATTTGCAGAAAGTGTTACCTCATTGCATTATTATTATAGTACATACTATATTACTTTGTTACTAGCAAACTGATATTGGTCTAATTGTGAAAAGGCTCTTTTCTTATCTGAAGGGATTTAGGGCCTCAGCAAGCATGAAGTAGTCACTCAAGGACAGTTTGGCTGCATTGTAGATATAAGAATAGGGAGTAGAGACAAGGAAGAGTAAAAGAATATTTCTCTCTTTCTCTCTCTCCCTCCCCCATCATCCATGCTATGTTCTATACTGTATCACCAGCATCTGCCTTTAATTTTTAAATTAAATTTGTTTCATATATTTTGATCATATTCTTTCTCATCCTCCAGCTCCTCCCAGTTCCTCTCCACCTACCCACTGAATTTTATATTCTTTTTTTTTTTCACTAAAAAGCCCATAAAACAAACAAACAAAAAAAACCAATGGTCAAACCAAACAAACCCAATAAAATAAAATAAAAAAAAATGCCAGATCCATAAACAACAGGGCAGATCCACTTATGAACTCACACTATTAAAGTATGCACAAGACCTGCACAATTTCAAAGCAACTAAAATCTCAGAATGGAGAAGGGGAAGTAGACACAGAGACCCACACCTAACCAAGAATCTATTTTCGAATGATACCCACTGGGAAAGGGAAACTTAGTTTTCTACAGAGGACTGTCTCTAGGTAAATCAACCACATTCCAGTAGTTTGCCAACATTAAATGAACTTCATTGTGTGTGTGTGCGTGTGCATGTGCATGTGCGTGTGCGTGTGCATGTGCGTGTGTGTGTGTGCATGCTGTATGCATGGATGGGTGCAGAGGCGCACATGCCTTTTATGCGTTTTTGTTTTGGTATGTTTTCTTTCTTTTAAAACATTTTGACAGGTAAAAATCCGTTTGTGGTATAAACCATGAAGCTTCAAATATGCATATATTATGAAATGTTAAATCAAGCCAATTGACATATGTGTCATCTCACATATTCACTTGTAATATGAACAATTAAAATCTGCTTTGAGCAGGTCTGAAGCATAATATTGTTATCTGTGGTCACTGTTTGCCCAATGGCTTTCTTGAAAGAACAACTTCTCTTTCTTTATGTCTAACTTTACCTTGTGAGCAAGATGCCACAATCGTGATATAGAAGGCCCTGTCTCATTAGCTGTTGGGAGCAAAGTGGGATATTAAAATCCTCACCACTGATGTTGAAGAGAACCCAAAGTTCTGGGTCTTCCAAACTTTCCTTTTTTTTTTTTTTTTTTTCCTAACCTACTCATATACAAGCCATTCAAATGCTATCACTACAGGTTAGTTCTCAGAGCATGATATCTCGAAAGGAGCAGAAACCATGGAGAGATCCGTCTCAAATTCTATCTAACTCAAATATTCATGAAAGCTGGCTGCCGGCCTGCGCGAACCCACTGCTAAGAAGGACTACATCTGCGTACCGCTTTTCTCTCAGGACTATCCCTCTTTGTAGTATTCTCAAATCTATTCCCCTTTGCCTTCTACTGGAACTAAATGGAAGCCATTTTTCTTTGTGGCAAGCTCCAAGTTTTATCCAGAAGGCTTGTGGCTGGTCTTCCTTCATATATATGATAAGGCAATCTGAGGCTAGGGGTCCTTCAGCTTTTGTTCTTCTGATGAACACTATGTAGAACTTTGTCCAAACAGAGTTCCCTCTGGATATAGCTCTGCTACTCATTTTTCTACAAAATATACAGCTTTTGGTCTGGACACAATGTTACAACAATAGTGTTGTCTGGGGGTCTTCTGTGCTTCACATATGTGTTACATCTAAGTTATATGGATTGCAAGTTTATACCCTTCAAAAACATACATAGGGGTACCTGAATCACAATGTGATGATATCTGGAGATAATGGCTTTTGTTTTAGGCATGTTGTGGAAGTGGGGTTCTTATGTTGAAATCAATGTCTTTATGAGAAGAGAAACCAGATATATGCCTTCCTTAAGCCGAAAGGGTCCCTTCACCAGAACCCTGTCTTCCTGGCTTCCAGATCTCAAATGTCCAGCCTTCAGAGCTGAGTGGGAAAATTCAGTGACATCATCCAATCTGTGGTATCTTATGACAGAAGCCAGAGAGACTAAAATGATACACATTTACATGAACCTCGAAACTTCTTGGGAAAAACAATGGAGTAAGAAGTGAAGTTGGGCAACTTCAACATGCAGAACTTTCTTTCTCTCTGTCTCACTGTTCTTGACATGCATGGTGTGTATACCTATTCCTCCTACCTTCCAGGTGAAGAGTGACCCATGTGTGCAGGTTGATGACCTGATATTTTGGTTTTTGGTATTTGGAGGTGCTATGGAGTTTTGGGAGGTGGGATGTAGTGGGAGGCCCGTGGGTCATTAGGGAATGTCCCAGAAAGAGGTTGTGAGCTGCTGACCCGTGCTCTAGGTTGCTTTCCTGGCTCATGTTGTGAGGAAGCTGCCCTGCTATGTACTCCCCACTCTTGCTGTCAAGAGGTACGTGGCAAACGGAACTGACTAACCTCAAAATCAGATCTCCAGAATGCTAGGCCCAAATAAATCTTTTTTATTTATAAATTACCTAAGTTGTTTCATTGTAATAACTCAAATACATGTGCGTCATGTATATACATTACATATATATACATATATATATGATAAGTATTACATAATAGACATATTTGTGAAGCTATGTATACGTATCATATACATTTATAGTTACTACATACACATACTGATATTTATAGCAGGTTTTAGCCTTGCTTTTCTGCTCAGCAAATGTTTGTCCTCTTGAATACTTCATGGGAATCAAAGCAAAAAGATGGTGGCACTAGAGAAAGGTAACTGTCTTTTGAGTTCTTGGAAGAAAATGGTATAAGCAGCAGCATACTTGTGAGCAAGGATCTCTTGTGCTAAACGGGATCTGTCCTGTGCACATTAACTGCTACTGTCTAGGGAGTCATGAAGGAGAGAAGACAGATCAGGTGGCCTCCATTTGATACAGCAGTCACAGATGGAACGCACATGTTGGCAGTGACTGAATCTAATATTAACTCTGCAGGAAATCCCCTAGCCACCAAAGCCAGGAGACTTGTCACTCCTCTCTCAAGCCAGAGGCTTGGGGCCAGGGGAACACTACCACTAACCTCACTCTAGAGGGTTCTTGCACTAAATTCCTACAGCTTGGCATAACCTTAACAGTATGGCCATTGCCCAAAGGCATCCATTGAAATCCTACCTTTCATATATTCGAGCGTGAAGAATTCCAGATGGAATCATCTAGAAAGGGCTAAATTCTGTTCTTTGGGGTCTGCTCTCAGACTGCGTCATTGATTGCAGCAAGATCTGTCACTGTTGAGGATCACCTTTCTGTCAGGATATGTCTGTCTGTCTGTCTGTCTGTCTGTCTGTTGTAAATATAATTTATTCTAGATCAGATAGTTTGAGATATGCCTCGATACCTTTCTTCAGTGATGCAGATCGGTGAGTTAGTAGAATCAGCACAGTTGTTTCCTAGGACAGGTTTTTAAGCATCTTGTTTTTCCATATTGTACCTAGCATAGAGGTGGCCACACAATGGAAATTTTAGTCTCTTCTCAAATGTGTCACCAACATCATGAGATTCTTGGTCAGGAGTAGGTTGGAAGGAAAAATATAAATGAACCATTCACAACTAATTTTCTTTATAATAGCCCTCTCTGAATGAAAACTATATATATGCATGTCTATATTTTCCTTGGCAAATAAAGATCATATGAAATACAGGGCTCTATGTGATAATTCTGATACACATCTATCTCTTCAAACATTTGTTATGAAAACATGAGGAAGGCTCTAATACAGGTTTGTAGCATGAAGGCTATTCAGAAAAACTAAGTAACCAAAGAACCAGTTTCTTTCTCTTTTCTTTACATCTGCATTTCTCAGACTTGGCAGATGGTGCTGTCTGGCTCAGACTTAGTGTCAACACATGAACCAAGTCAGGACGCTGCATGAAAAGCATAAGTATAATTTAACTCCCTAGTTATGATTCTGTTCCAGTTCCGCAAGCGAAGCGAGCCCACGTATCTTTACTGTTCATTTTCTATAAAACCGGCTTAATCCAGTGGCTATTTCACTTTCTGATGATTTCCCCTAGATAAATAATATATTAGTAATAAGCTCTAACAACAGATCTGCTTTGCAGTACTCAGGAGGAATGTGTTTGTTTGTTCAGACATCAT
The DNA here is from genome assembly GCF_011762505.2 of Arvicanthis niloticus. Taxonomy (NCBI): domain Eukaryota; kingdom Metazoa; phylum Chordata; class Mammalia; order Rodentia; family Muridae; genus Arvicanthis; species Arvicanthis niloticus. Next base: position 21,996,179 of record NC_133438.1, read on the forward strand.
CACACAAAAGAGAGGGCTAAGGGGAAAGTGTCACCACCCCAGTTATTGGAATCTCAAAGTTGTTTTGGTGAACAAGATTGTTCAGAGCTGTCCCCAAATACACTTTAACAACAACAACAACAACAAACAAACAAAAAAAAGCAGGTTTGTGCTCTCTACTGATTCGGGGGATTTGAATGCAGCTTTGGCTGCAAGGATTCTTACAGCAGGAGCACCTTCCTGTAAAATCCAGGGCTGGAGTGTCTCCTCCATAGTGACTGTAATTGGATCTCAGGAGCTTTATTAGCAGAGGGATGGGAAGGAAGGAGAATAGCGCTGGGTGCCTCAGCAACCAGTGTCATAAACACCTTGCTAGAAGAAATCTAGAGACAAAAAAAAAACCCAAAAACAAAAAACATGTCCTTAAGGGCTCAGAGGCCCCTGTATGCTGCCACTGTGGACTATCAAAGCTCGTATTTCTCAGGGTTGCATACTTGCCTGTGCTCCAAGGAAGGGTCAAGTGTTCTTAAGCAGAGCTGTTTGGAATTCGTGGGCGTGCGAGCCAGCCAAAGGGTAGTTTCTCTACCTTTCTATATTCAAGCTCCTCCCAAGGGAGAGAAATACTTTTGAATATTCTCTACTATGAGTGTCTGTCACCTTTACGTGTATTCAAGATGTATAGCTGCATGGATTAAAGATCAAGGGTCCCCCTCCCCCACCCCACAAACAACCCAAGCCATTGCCAAAGCTATTGGTTTCTCTCCACAAGCTGATGGTATGGCCCTATGTTGAAGGTAATACCTACACAACTCACTGGACATGGAGAAGTCAAGCTGGTGCCTACCTAGAACCTTCACCTGTTCTGACTAGTGTTCATGGTATTGAAAGGGACTTTTGCATGCCACCAGAGGAGAAAGATGAACCCAGGCCATCTACAAACCCTTCAACCTACAACAGTGACCTACCTCTAAGATACATGAGTGACACAAAGCTTATGGGATCAACCAAACACCATCTGATTGGATTTCGGACCCACCCCCATGGGATGTAGTCTATGCCCATCACTGCTTAGGTAGTCAAGAACCTGAGATTAGGTAGGTGGCAGACCTAGGGGAAAACCAAGTACTACTGTTCTGCTAAAGGAACTTGGTAAGAGAATGACTCCTAGTGACATTCTGCTAGACTCATAGATCTGTGCCTTGCTCAGCCATCACCAGACAAGCTTCCTCCTGCAGTAGATGGGAACAATGACAGAGACCCTCAGCCAGGCATTATGCCGAGAGTGAGAGACCTTGGAACATCCAAGCCTTAATGGCAGTCTCCATCAAATCTCTCCCCTCAGGGCTCAAGGAACCTTGCAGAGGAGAAAGATTGTAAGAGCCAGTGGGGATAGAAAACAACAAGAAAGCAAGGCCTTCTAGACACAACTGGACTGATGTGAGAATTCACAGAGACTGTGGTGGTATATACCAGGCCTTCACAGACCTAAGTCAGATGGAGTCCCAGCACTGACAGAAGAAGTGGATATAAGACTCCATCCCCAACCAAGAAGCTATCTGTAACCGAGAACCACTCATAAATGAACAATTAGTTTAAGGGCAGGCCTATGTTCAACATAGATGGCTAACACAAAACCAACTCAATGGTATTTTGGAGCCTCTTGTATTGTTTTGTCTGCACATTTAAAAAAGCCTATCTTTCGCTTATATACTATGGTTTCCAATTTTGTATTTTTATAGGATTTTTGTGTCTTTGTGTCTATATGTGCTTCTTGTGCTTTTTGTCTGGTTCTTTTTTTTTTGTTTGTTTGTTTGCTTATTTGTTTGTATTATTCTGGCCTGTCTGCTGTATTTTACCTCATTTTAACTTCTTCTTATTCTACTATTATTATTTTAGGTGCTTGTTTATTTTCTAGTGAGAGAGAGCAAAAAAGGGGTATAGATTTGGTTCATTGAGGAGTGAGGAGATAATGAGGGTCTGAGAAGAGTTGGGGAAGAGAAGCCATAATAAAAATATATTGTATGAAAAACATCTGTTTTTAATAAGAATTAAAAATAGGAAAATTTAAAAAATATTGTGGGGTTACAATGATACCACTTGCTTTTAAGATTTTGTATATGTATATTACATATTCATACATATTATTTATCTAATCTATCATCTATCATGTATGTATCCATCCATCATCTATCTATCTATCTATCTATCTATCTATCTATCTATTCATCCATCATCTATCTATCATCTATCTGTCTATCTGCTATCTAATCTATATCTATGATGAGTTTCCCGATCTTTCTAAGTTCCTGCCCATTGACTTTTAAATTGTAGTCTATACCCATCTGAATTATGTAGAGGAAAAAATGGTAGAAAGCTTTGAACACCTGGAGAAGCCAGAGCTCTGGACAGTCTAGAGAACTCCACTTATCCATGTCACCCAGCCTCAGAAAGCTTCCTTCAGACTCCCAGCTTCAGCTAAGGGGCAGATGGTACCAAGGGACACTTAGGCTGTAGGGGAGAATGGCTACATAGAAGGCTTTGGTTATTCCCAGTGGGGATTTTCCTCTGGACTTGTGAAGAATACAGTAACCTGACTGTCCTCTTTCCTTTGAGAACAGTCACAATGAGGAATGCACACATAATCAGAATGCAAAGTCTGAGACTTAAAAGGATTTTGCCTAGCAGCAAAAGGGTAGGTGAAAGGAAGGGGTTAATTTCATTCTATCACACCTGAGACCTTGGTGAAGTCTAGAAGGTTCCCTGAAGGAAGTCCATTTTGAAAGAGGAATTAACAGTGGAACGAAGTTTCTTCCGTTCTCCTTCCTATGTCGCCTTTGTGTGAGTTCTCCTTGCATCTGTTTTTTTCTGTCTCTGTCTCTTTGTCTCTCTCTGTCTCTGTGTCTCTGTCTGTCTCTCTGTGTTTTTGTCTCTCTCTCTTTCTCTTGCTCTCTCTGCATGTGAATGTATTAGGTTGAAGACAGGCAGGTAGGGTGGTAGAAAGGTGATACCCTCAGCTTTGTGTGGACACCAGGCATCTTCATCAGTGCACCCTCCCAGAGAACATTTTCATCCAGCAACCCCAGAATATAGGTTTATAACCACAGTATGGAATCCTCACCTCTTTTCTCTTATTAATTATCATCTGGCTTTCTATGTGAATACTATACATATATGTTCTACATATGGAAAACTCTAGAATAAATTTGTATAAGACCCACCATGTGCTCAAATGGGGACATAGCTAGTCCTCAGGTTGGTCTTTTTAGTTGGAAAATTAATACTAGCATTTGTCAATCAATTTCAGCAACTAGGTATGATTGCCTGCTCAAAGTGCAAATGTCTGTATCTCTTAGATTAGGTGAAAATCCTTTGAAGGATTAACAGAGACCTGAGGTATGAGCTAGGAAGTTCAAAGTCAGCCTGAATATGTGCTCTGCTTTCTGAATGGCATTAGTGTAGGGGAATTTTTTGTTGTTGTTGTTGTTTTCTTTTTAAATTAGGAGACTCCAATTTACTTCAAGGTCCTGTGATAAATAGCTTTGATGTTTTATTCAGGGACCTGATATGCGTCATTCTTAACTCAAGCTGGCTGTGTTATCAACAGCCCTAGTTGATGAAGAATCTTCCTGCAATTGTATTCTTATTCAAAGCATTCCTCTTTCCCCCATTCGGGCTGGCCTTAGGCGGATGAAAGAATTTCCCAATACACAGTTAGGAGCATCTGGTTCAAAGAAAGATGGACCAAGCTGATTTGCTTCATCTCTGTTTCTGAGGGTTTGCAGTGCATAGAGGAAGTCTGTTTTGTAAGAGGTTATTGTCGGTGGGACTAAGTGCTCCTGGTTTGGCGAGTAAGCACACACATATGGGAAATGAAGAAACCCGAATAAACATTGAGTCTCCCCTGGCAGGAACCACCACTTTCCAAGATTTTCACGCCACTGGCTACATAAGGCAAAGTCCTGTAACATTTGGAAGTGGTGTTGCTACAAAAGATCAATACCTTTTTATCTTTAGTAGTCAGTGAAGCTTCGAAAATCTACAGAGGACCACTAGTTTGAGGGTTAGAGGGGTGTCTAAAGAATATTTGGAAAGAATTTTTACTGAACTGCTCACATTGGAGAGAGTTTCCCACCTGGGAAACTTCAATGCCATGGCCAACTTATTTAACTTAGACTTCAAAAAAACGTTCGCAGACTTTAAAATAAATTGAATAACAAGGATATTGTACCAGCCTTACATCAATGTGGAGAGTCCAGGTGTCCTGCATGGCCCATCCTAACTCCTCTGTGGGACCCTCTGTTCACAGAATGTGGTAACATTTCTTAGGAAAGACATCAACTGATATCACACTCACCAAAATCTAATTTTAAGCGCAAAGGCTTAATATAATATTAATACCTAAGTGATTTGATATAGGATATGGACAAGTCTCTCTGTTCATCCTCTGTGAGGGTTTGCCTTGTAAGAAGACAAGATTGAGAATCACCATGAAAGCAGATTTCTGGCAAGTCTGTGAGGAAGTACACTAGGTTACTTGAGGTGAGAAGATTCATTGTAACTGTAGTTAGCACAGTTCTTAGGATGGGTGTCTTGGACTGATTACAAAGAAGAATGTGGCCTGAGTTGCTATATTCATTGTTCTTTGCTTCCTGATTTTGGACACCAGGCAACCAGCTGTCCCACACTCCCATAACCATGACCTGACAGTCATGATGGACTGGTTCCTCAAACTGAGAGCCCAAACAAACCCCTTTACCTTAAATTGTTCATGTTAGATATTTGTCACAGCAGTGCCACGGTGACTAAAACCTTCACTCCGTTCTGAGTCCATTTACTCCACGGTAGGTACAGTCAGCAGTGACCCAACAATGCAATCTGAATTCATGGGTCCCTCAGACTTCCTGTAAGCTTGTACTTTTAAGTGTAATATTGCAGGACAATGGGTGCAATGTCTATCTGTCCTGCCACAAACATTTTTTTTTACTTACTAGAATAATCAAAATCCCCCCCCATTAGATATTTATTTCTTTACGTATACAACATACCTTCTTGAAGAAAAAAAAAAGAAATCTACAAATATTTCATAGTTTTGATTAAAAGAGGTGACAAGTATTTAGGAGGCAGAAGAAGGGTACAAAATGGCATCTGTTACATTTGGCACAGGAAAAAAAAAAAGACCTTATCAGGTCTGGGAAGTGTGCCAGCTCTTCTCCTGTGACCTTGTGACATGTGAGTCACAGAGCAGCAGTGGGAGTGTCAACTGGATGCTTATTAAAATGCTTTCTTTCCGCCTCCATCCTAGATGTAATCAGATTTTGCATCGAAACAAGATAATCAGATGATTTGTATGCATGTTACGCTTTGAGAAACACGTGTCTCTAATACTGAATGCCTCCAAGCTATGGTCACGTAAAGCAGGAACTGCCTCCTGGCTGTGTCTGATTGGACAGGTGATGCATGCTAAAGGTTGGGCAGACTGGATTATCTTCCTGTACTTACTTTTTGGGTGGGTTAGGGAGTTAGGGGAACAGAGGGGGGAAAGAGAAAGAAACAGATGTGAAAATGAGGATGTAAGAGTCAAAGCCTGCTCTCAGAGAGAAAAGCAAACAAAGCAGGTGTTTACAGATGCAGAGGCAAGGTCTGATTTTTCTTTTAGCTCCTCCCTAAGTCTGGGCAAGAGATTTACTAAACCTGAGTTGCACAAAACATCCCAAGTTGTTTAATTAATTCCTTCTTTGTGCTTAAGCCAGCATGGAGTATGCTTGAGACCTGGGACAGACATTTCTATCAAATATAGGTGATGTGAGAACGATCTAGAAACCAGAGGTAAGGAGGCACCACGATACATTTGCCTGGTTTAGTTCGAGTAGGCTCATGTGTACTCACCATGTGCTCTAGAGACCTTAATTCACAAAGCCCTGTTCCCAGTCTCTCATAGCACACCACTATGCTGTGTTCCTGCAATGCTCCTTTAATGCAGGGACACCTTGGAAGCAGTTATCTGAACGAACGTCAGCTTGCATTGCTGGGCATCGCCTTCCTCCTTCCCCTCATTTCCTACTACTCCAAGTTTCTAGACACTGATCAGTTTCTAGAGATAATGAATTTATCTCTGTCTTTGCCTGATCCCCATCTATAGACTTCTGCCTGTCAGGTTAGAAGATCCATTTCAACCTTTCACTAGGCTTTGGAAGTTACTGCCATCTCATTGGGGGAAACAACAGCCTCCATATCCATGTGAGGGTCCTTAAATACTAGAGGAAGCCAACCTGTTGATTGGTGTGGGTCCCTGAAGTGTCTTTGAGCTTCTCCAGTGAAGCTGGAGCCTATTACAGATCATAGAAGATGCCAAAAGGATCCAGGTTCCAGATCAACTTCCTTCCTTCCTCTTTGTCTGGACTGCATCATATGTGCACCTATTCTCCCACACACAGAGTGGGGCTCTTAGGTCTGAGATCTTGTGGATAGCATGATGCTCTGAGTCCCATGGAAGTCCCCCTCCTCTACACCAACCATCACATCTGCTCCAGTGCTTGGCTATAGCTCTCGTCTCAATCAGCAATGTGCGGATGCAACCACCTTCCACCAGATGGCTTTTTTCTGCCAAGGGCCAGTTTTTCTGCCACAGGTAGACCTCAGCTCACTCCAATCCCCCTACTGACACAATAGCAGTGATGGACAACCTCCAAGTTTCCCCAGAATACACAGAGTTCGGAGGATAGATCATTCTTTCCTTATATATGAGCATCCTTATAGAGAAAAGTGCTAGGGAAAACTGTTAGCGCCATTTTCTGTTGTCCACAGGTAGGTCTCAAGCAGAAGAATGGGTGGAGAGTCTCTGACTTACTACCTAAAATAGTCTGATAGACCAGCAAGAAGTATGAAGCAGGAATGCCTAGGCTGATATCCCCAAAGGCATTACCTTACTATCTGAGATCTCAGTCTGGTTGACTTAATAAGAGATTTTTAGTGTCAAGGGGAAGAAAAATATGAAAAGAAAATCAGGATAATTAGCCAAATAGACCTAGGTAAAGGAATCACAGAGGCTCTGAAATATTTATTTGTTTCTCTTTCAAAGATAGGCTCCGGGGCTGCAGGTATGACTTTATGAATAAAAGTCGTTTGCTATATCAGCGTGAAGACCTGAGTTCCACATGAAACAAACAAAACTGGGTATGGCATGTGGTGGAACTCCTATAATCCCAAAGCAGGAGAGGAGGAGGTCAAAGAATTCCCGGTGCTTGATGGCCAGCCAGTCTAGTTAAATCAGTGCTATTCAGGTTCACTGAGAGACTCTTGTATAAAAAAAAAAAAAAAAAAAAAAAGGTGGAGACCAGATGAAGAAGAGGCCAGATGATGTTGTTCTCTGGCCTCTGAAAATACCACCCCTCCATAACATACTCACACACACATGTGCACACACATATGAATACAGATAGGTGCACACAGATGTACATGCACATGTGTGTACACATACTCACATGAATACCTGCAAACAACCCCACTCCACAATATGCTCAGTGGTATTCCCACTTTACTGTTCAAGCTTTATAAATGCCCTTTGGTAGAATGTTCTAGAACGGAGACAAAGGTACCACACGAGTTCTTGTTATTGACATACACATAAAAGGATGGCAAGCCGTCTATCTATCCTTTGTCTCATTTAAGGTGGCTTCCTCTCCACTCTGCTAACAGCATTCCCTGGCTTCAGTATCTCCCCAGGGAGAGGCATACCTCTGAGCTCCCACAGTGCTCACCGAGGAAAGATAAAATTGGTCCCTCAGGGCCGTTACGTAGGCGGAGAGGCTTCTCTGACGATTTGAGGATGCTCATACCTCTCTCCTACCTCTTCCCCAAGTGACCTAGGAAGCGAATCTTGAGTTGCAGAGGAAGCTGCTTCTGGGATAAAGAAGTCCAGAAGGAGTTTGTTTTTGGAGTCTGAGGATTCTTGATAAATGTTCTTCTATCTGTCTTCAAACTCATTTTTAACTAGTTTGATTATCTAGGATCGAGTGAATGAGTTTTGATGTAAATAGATTTCTGTAATGCCTACTTCAGGTTTGGCAAAGGGAACCACCATTTCTGGGTTCCTAGAGTTTGCCCTTTGTTTTTCTGTAGGCAGTCATTATTTGGGGGTTCCCACGGTTACTAAACCTGTTTCCATGGTATCCACTCCTCTGCTAGGTTGGAAATATTCCCTCCAGTTCACTATAGTGTCTCACTTCTGGGGTGGGTCCAGGTAACATTCATTTCCCAACACCCCTGCCCTGCTCAGAGCCCCACACAAAGCCTCTAGCTCCTCTATGTGGACTTTTGTTGATGTTCCTGATGGAAGTTGTTCTGTTTATTTGCCCAGTCCGTAATGGCAGTCTTGGACCCCACCTGCTGTTCCTTTCAGCTCTCTTTACTCTTTCCCATTTCTTATCCAAGTTTGGGGTCCCTAGTGCTCTCCCTGTAAGGAACGGCAACTAGGCTTTCTCTTTCCACAGAGAAAGTCCACAACTTCTTGGCTGTGACCACCTTGAGTTAGAATATGGCTCTAATGGAGGCAGGAGGGAAGGGGATTGTGGACTTTTCTCTGAAAGATTCTCTCTCTCTCTCTCTCTCTCTCTCTCTCTCTCTCTCTCTCTCTCTCTCTGTCTGATTTCCCCAAAGCCCAACCTTTGCTGGTAGAAGGGAGGTCCCGCTTGTCACACAGAAGGTGATCTAGGAAAGTGAGGAAGGAAGCTTTGACACTTCTGACCTCCCTACTGATAACCACCGAAGCAGAGGCTAATACAATAGGACCCTGGCAGCCTTGACTGCATTATATTTAAAAGAAAGACTAATCAGATCAGTAGTCAGCATTTACATGTCAGTAGGTTTTGTACATACGTTGAAGTTTCCAGATTTCCTTGCAGAGATTTCATGGAGTTGGCCACATAGAGCCTGTATTCTCTCATGCATCCATGACAGCAGTTGAGAAGCAGCTGTCTGGAGTAGAACAGGCATATGTTCTCCAGGTGTCGCCCACACCACCACTCAGTCCAACTCCCTCTTGTACCTTTCTGGCCTCTGGAGCTGATTGAGTGTCTCATCTCGAGAAGAAGCTCACAGAGGAGATTTGGAAATGTACAAACCCATTCATAGAGTCACTGGGTTTGGAAACAGTAAGTACGTGGCAAATAAATATTAATTGAACTGATGCAATTTTGAATCTCAGCAAGGTCAGGGAGGATTCTAACCTTTCAAGCCAAAGGTGACTATAGTGCTGCAAAGATGGTGACAATCCTTGGTTTAGTGGATAAAACACAGAGGCCACCTGTTCTATATTCTTGACGTGGAGACTATAATTTTTGGTAGTTCAGTGCACATTTATTTTATCAGACACGCACTACAATCTTGCAAGTGGAAAAAAGAGAGAAAACTGTATGTATCACACTGAATACTTCCAAGTTTGTTCTGTTTGAACCATCTTACCTGTCATTTTAAGTTTAGAAGGAAACCCTTACAATTTCCTGGTGCAACTGGTTGGTTAATTCTCAGGATTATTGTTGTTGGTCATGTATAGTATACCCATAAAAAGAAAATAAGGAGTCTAACATTTTTGGCAAAAATAGAATAAAATAAAAGTATATGTGTACATTTGAGCAAGGGGAATGATAGGAAATTCATAGTATTTAAAATATACTATTGTTCAGGCATGGTAAGATACACTTGTTACTTCAACATTTGAGAGTTCAAAGCTATCCTGGGCTGCACAGGGAGTTTCAGGCCCATCAGGGCTACTCAATAAGACCCTGTTCAAAAACAAAAAACAAAAAAACAAGAAGCATGACAAAACAACAAATTAAGATCTTATACACTGGGGTTAATAAAAGCGCACATGTGGCATACAATCTTCCTGTGTGGTCCGTCCTGTGCAGTAAGCGTTGTCTGTTGTTACAGATGATCAGTGGCCACTTAGTGTGACAGTCCTTCTCCAGGCACCAGAACAGAACAGATCTTGGACATGGCATTACCAAGATGTAAGTAACAGTCTAATTTTATTCACGGATGGATGCCATTCATTAATTATATAAATTAGATAACTTCTAAGACTCAGCAGAAGGGTTACAGGACTCCTTGGACATGGAGAATAAATTCTTTTCCTGGCTCTATTAGTGGGCATGCAAGCATCCAAGGCACCGTGCAGAGCTGTGTCTCTATGTGGTAATTACTCTCCATTAGCCAGTTACAGGGCTATTATTGGGTCACTCTGAGTGTTTACTCAAATAAGTTAAAGTCAAGATCTTGTAAACATAGTAACACCCCTATGTTTATGAAAAGACTATTTATATATAATATTAAGATGTAGAAAGAGCCCAACTATAAGTGAATGGATAAAGAAACGGTATGCCTGGAATAGACTGATAGCTGTTAGAAAGACATGCTGGAATATATTATAATGTAGTTGAATGTTGGAGATATCATACTCAACAAAATAAAGCAGGCGAATGGTGCAGAAATTAATTTACATTAGGTATTTGAAACAGTCAAAATTATAGAAGCAGAGAATAAAATAGGAGGTACAAAGGCCTGGGGAGGAAGGGCTATGTGGAGTTTTCACCAATAGAAATGAGATTTTAGTCAGATAAAAAAAAAAAAAAAACCAAAAACAAACTAGCTTTAGTGATACACTACAGTGCACAGCATTATGTCCAGAGTCGATAGTAACTTATTGTATGCTAAACACTTGTTCAAAAGAGTAGGATGACTCTTAAGTGTTTTTACCACAATAAATGTAACCAAATTAGAATATGTTACAAAATACTATATTTCTACATACTATATCTGTCTGTCTGTCTATCTATCTATCTATCTATCTATCTATCTATCTACATACCTACCTACCTACCTACCTACCTACCTACCTACCTATCTAACATGTATCTATTAATCTATCACCAATCAATTGACTTATCTATCATCTATCATCTATTTATCTATTATCTATGTATCTATGTATCTATCTATGTATCTATGTATCTATGTATCTATGTATCTATCTATGTATCTATGTATCTATCTATCTATCAATCTATCATGTATCTATCTGTCATCAATCAATTTACTATTACCTATCATCATCATCATCATCTATATATCTCTCATCTATCACCATAAACTTTTGTCAGGCAGAGAATATTGTTTATTTTGTGTATGGGTATTTGCCAGTGTGTGCTGTGCCTGCAGAGGGCAGAAGAGGGTGCTGGGTTCCCTGGAACTGAATACAAATGTCATGTGGGTGCTAAGACTCAAACCCTGGTCGTCTGGAAGAACAGACAGTTCTTAAGAATTAAGTCATCTCCCCAGCTCTAGATAAAACACTGTTTTAAAGACAGCTTTTGTCCTCCCACCATATCTAATCCAACACTACTTTAGGTGTGTCAAGAACATGACAAAAGTCATTTTTATATTTTGGATTTCTTCTAATTCATTACTAATGGCAAGAAAAAAAAAGAAAAGTAAAAACAACCCCCCTTTTTGGTGATTTCAATGAGCCACATAATTTGAAGCAGCCTTGGTAGCTGGGACACTTTGGTTCTGAACAACTGTATGCTGGCTTATAGCATAGACACTGAACTTATTATTTTTTGAATAAAAATTCCTGGAAAAAAATTGGTAGATCTTGTCCAAACAGTTCTAAGAAACATGAAGCGATGTGTGTGTGGGGGGGGGGAGGGGAGGGTTAGTGAACAAACTCACTAACTTCAAAGGTCACCATCTTGTTTTCATACGACCTAAATAAGATTAGATGACTTGTGACTTATGCTACCGCAGGCTGCCAGTGCTCCCTGCTTTAAATAAAAGTATGCTTACAATTAAGATCATATGAACGTAGATGCTCCAACTTCTGAAAAATAAGAGGGATGACTTGATGCTTGCCTCAAGTATTCTTATAACACTGTGGCTCGTGAAGCTCACACTGAAAGCCTAGGGTGTCCTTATCCCAGGTGTCTCTCTCTGTGCTTTCCCTGTGACAGAGGCAGCAGCAGCTAAGGCTTTCATCAGGTTGTATCCTTTGAAAAGAACTTTCACTTTCATTGACCGCCTAGCATCCTGCAAGAGGGGCTGCATTTCTATTCATGATGAGCACAGTAAACCCTCACATCTGAATTCTGGTTCAACAGTGGCGCTGATTTTCTTTTCTTGGCATAAACTTGTTGTCCTTCTGCTTCCAGAGTGTTAGAATTATAATTGTGCTTGACCCTCCTCAGCTCTCCAATGAGACCTCCCCTTCTGGCATTTTGGAATGATCTTTGGACCTCACTCATGCTGGGCAAGCACTCTATCAGAGTTGCAGCCTCAGTGGCTTTTTAAAAAAATTTAACTAACTAACTAACTAACTAATTAATTAATTAAAATTTTAATTAAATTAATTAATTTAATCAATTAATTAATTAGTTATTTTACTTTAGATTTTGAGATAAGGTCTTGCCAAGTTGTTAGGGCTAAGTTTAACTTGTTCAGTAGTCCAGTCGGCCTTGAACTTGCCTACCTCCCTCTCCAGAGGATCTGGTATCAAGGGCCTACACCACCTGACCTGCATGTCCATAAGTTGTTCTTTCACCCCAGGGAACTCCTTCTCCAGACGGATGAGTCTGCTCCCTTGAAAAGCTCTACAGAGGGCTGGAGATGTACCTCAGTGGTTAAGAGCACTGACTGCTCTTCCAGAGGTTCTGAGTTCAATTCCCAGCAACCACATGGTGGCTCACAAACATCTGTAATGGCATCTGGTATTCACAAAGACAGAACACACACACACACACACACACACACACACACACACACACACACACACATGATTGTAAAAGCTCTACGAAAGGGAGGATGAACCCCAATTACTGTACAAGGCTCGTCTATACACTCAGATCAAAGTATTAGGAAAAAACAAATCTGTACCAAATATATATTAACTTTGTTTTTGGTCATTTGTAGCTAAACAATATGTAAAGAGACTATTTTTGTAATATTTACATTGCATTATGTATTAGAAACAATAATGAAGAAAAGAAGAAGAAAGAAGAAAGGAGAATACTGTGCAAACATTACGTTGTTTTATATAACGGACTTGAGTTTTTGTGGATTTTAACAGCCTTGGTATCACGGAGCCAATGCCCCAAGAATACTGAGGGAAGATTGTGTGCTCCAGTTTGTCCACATTTCTATGAACACCAATCACACCAGTCCAGGGCCTACTCCCAACTTTAACTTAATTACCCGTGATAGACATTATTTCTTAATAAGATTATATTGTGAGATGCTAGGGTTAGAACTTTAGTGAATCTCAAGGGGATGCAATTTAATCCACAACACCTACCTCCTCTGTTACCATGGCATCTGCCCCTCGTGCCCTTCATTAATGACACCACCCTCTATTCATTTTCTTAGGCCAAAAATTCATTGCTTTCTTCTTTCTTCTGTTTATTATACCTTGTCCAATGTGGAGAATTAATCAGCAATGTCTTCAAAATGCTGCGGGGATCTAAGCTTCTCACCACCCTACTAGCATCTCCTGAGGCCAAGCCACTAATTTCCTGCTGAGACTAATATCGCCTTTTCTTGCCAGTGCCCACATGGAATCTGTTTTCCACATCGGAGCACGTGTGGTCGCCTTAAGAGATAAGCCCTGCAGTTTTCTCTTAAAAAACACTGCACTTAGAACAGAACCCTAGTGCTTCAACCGTTGTAGGGACTTGCTAATCAAAATATACTGTGGGAAACTTAGTGTCAGACCACAAGGGTCTTTTAGAGCTACATAATCTCAGGCCCTGCTTCAAACGTAGTGAACCAGAGCCAGCACTTAGGCAACTTCCGCATGTGATTCATGTGCAGGTTAAAGTTTGAGACGAAACAGCTTAGAGGACTCTTCATGATCCCGCCCATCTGCGGCTCTGGAGTCCTCTCTTACTGTCTGGCTCCATGGAGAGTTCCATTCTTGTTATGCTTTCTACCTGGAAAGCCTTCTTAGAGACCCTTGTTTTCTGCAAAAGTCACAGTCCCCACACCATCCTCTACCCCTTCTCGGTCTTTCCATGCAGTTTTTATTATGAACTAGTATCAAACTTGTATTTGTCCAGTTTTAAAAGTCCACAGTGCAATGTAAATGTCATAAAACCCAGGAAATCTTGTTTACTTCATGTGCAGATATTCCCTTAATGCATAACAAATATTTGAACTTTTCATACAAGATAATCTTTTCCACACTTTCAGGAAAAAGCTCAATTGCTTTTTTTCTAGAAAAACACTTCTAGACCATGGCTGACCGTAACAGGGCATTTTACTAGTTAAATATTGTCTTCATACTTTCTCCACCAGGGTTATTTTCCTCTTTGCAATCTACCTCATGTTTTTAGCCCTGGAGCAGCTAGGGGTTGGTTCTTCATGCACAGTGCATTAAAAGAGGCTCAGGCTGAACTGAGGGCCAGCGCCACCTGACTTTTCTAAAGGAGCCTAGATACCATGTGACTTTGTTCCAGGCAACGGCTTTTTCTTTTTTGCTCAAGACCTCATTTCTTTTGTTGTGTGGTAGGTACCTGTTAGAGCTTCTAGATTTGAAGTTCTTCATATCAAAGAAAAAACTTTAAATTTCAATATTGCTTATAAAAGCGTGGCATTAACTCCAGACAGATGGTGGCAACATTTTAGGCCTGAGGAATCAGCAAACTTATCTCAGATCTGTGAGGCCTTTGGTTCTCTAAGGAGCCAAGGAAGATTTTGAATGTGATTGTCTGCCAAAGAGCCTGGGTAGTTTCTCTTATAGAGACACAACTGTTCAAAGCTTTCCTCAGAAACACACACACACACACACACACACACACACACACACCCCACTACCACCCCCACTACCACACTATGCATGCCACACCATACCACACTCATACACACAGAGATACCACAGACACACACACAACACACACACACACACACACACACACACATTCCCAACCACCACTACACCACACATATACACATAGACACTACACATACACATTCTCTCTCACACACATACACACAGACACCATACACACATGCATACACAGACATACACACAGACACCACATACACATCCACACACCACACACCATATCACACACACATACACACAGAGACACGACACCCATACATGCACATATACACACCCCCAATCTACCCTGCACCACACATATACATACACACACACAGACACTAACATACACACACTCTCTTACATACACAGACACCATTCACACATACATACACACACATAGACACCACACACACATACACACACACATATATACACACATACACACCCCCAATCTACCCTACACCACACATATACACACATATAGACACTACATACACACACTCTCTCACATACACAGACACCATTCACACATACATACACAGACACCACACATGCATACACACACATAGACATCACATACACCATACTACATATATACACACCACAAACCACAACACATACACACAGACAGCACACATGCACACATACACAGACATCATGTACACACACACAGACACCACACATACACACCACACACACCATACACATATACCACACACCACACACAAACCACATACCACACACATAGACACACAACACCACACACACAGACATACTACATCACACACACATGCACACATATATGCACACACATGCACACATAAATGCACACACACAAGTTATTTTAAAGTAAGATGTTTAGTTATCAGTTTCATTATGAACCTATGTTCACTTCATGTTGCTAAAACACAGGATTTTTCTTCACTAGTCGCTGTGTTCCTGAAAATCCAGAAGAGCACTTCTGGGGGTCCCTTTGCTTTCCTCTTCCTGGTCTCCCAGCCTGGGAATTTAGTCCTTTCCTTTTTGTTATTTCTACCATAACCTGGCTAGCCTTTTTGTCCCAGTTTTCAGTCTATCAAGAGCCTTGTAACAGTGTCAAGATTTTGTGAGTTTGTTTGAGGGGAGGGGGGAGGGAGGGTTTTTTTTTTTTTTTTTTTTTTAGGGAAATTAGATAAACAAAATCATTCAGAATCATATAAAATTAAGAATTATTAAATATTAAGGAGGGAAATTCTGGACAGTCACCATAAAACATTTAATAGGAAGCAAATTGCAGGGATATTTGCTGCTTGCAGCTATTCCTTCCTTACACCTATTTGCAGAGAGGATGTTGCACCTGACCCAGGTCACAGACTGCAGGGCTAACTCCTTCAGGGAACAATCTTAGGAATTCTCAGATGGATTTTATAGTCCTCGAAGTTTGTTCAATTACCTTTCACTGAAGGCAAGCTAAAGGAAAGACTAGTTCAAACAACCGTCAAGCTTTCTGGGTACAGCATGCCCTGTTCTCTATATGTTGGATATTGGCCTAGAACCTATCAGACAGACTGGGGGTATGTCATTATACTTACTGCCAAAGAACACTAATTCTACTTAATAATGGCCCTGACGCACAAAGCAGTTACACTGGCAATTTTATTACTAATTCTTGTCAAAACTGCTCTATTTTATTATTAGCTATTGCTAGTCTCTGAGAATGTCTCCTGTATGAGTTAAGTGTGTCATGGCATGTTCAGAAGAGTGTAGTGTGTATCTAAGGTCCGGCATCACCTTAACTTTTGGGCATCTATTAAGACATCTTGACTGTATCTTTCACAGATGAGATGGACTACTGGCCATCCCACCTCCTAAATGGTCTAGTGTAATTTGATTACCTTGATTGCTTCATGTCCATCCAACCCATCTCCATTTCCTGTTGGAATCTAAATGTACAGTTTCATTCCTTGCTACACATCCTGGCTTGTATTTCTTTTGGACACATCAATCCTTGTCAGGATGGACCGCTCAGCTACAGAATCTAAGCTCTGGAATAACTGGGCACAGAATAACATAGAACCCAAGGAAAATGTAAAAGGAAAAATCCCCTCTATTTATTCTTAATTTATAATTATACGAAATAAATCTGAACATATTACTGCCACTCACAATGACAATCAAACTGAGCTAGACACAATACTTTTGACAAGCATTGGATTCATTTCTCATCTTCTGGTTTACTTTAGAAGTGAACATGGAAAAATATTTTTTTTCTTAAAAACAAGTGGCTCACTGGAAGGGGCCACAGCACACCTTACTTTTCTGTAATAAAACAATGAACGGGATGAGAGAGTCTGAACAAAGACTTCTTTGTGTCTTTGTTTAGAGTGAAGTTCTACACAAGGGTCCTGTCTCTGAGCAATCTTTCCGGGCTCTCCTGAACTCAGCAGACCTTAGCTGCACATGGCTCTTGGCTCCCAGATTTCCCTCGCTTCTCTTATTTATCCTATTATATATTTTTAATTTTAAATTTAGCATCAGGACTTCACTATATTTGCTTCTTTCATTACAATTATAATATATTCCTAAGCTACAGAAGCTGTAGACTGAAGAACACATCAGTTTAATCCAAGAGTGAAAATTTCCTATCGCTCAGAATTGTCCATGCATACTTATGGGCAACCACAGGCACCTGGAAATTCTGCTGTGGTGGTAGTTATTTTATATTGCTTTGTATCAACCAGGGTCTTCCTGTTTGTGATAGAGCTTAGGACAAGTAAACCCATTAAACATTTTCCTTTGAATACTGACAGCAGACAAGCAACCACACACAAGTCAACAACCACAACCACACACACACAACAACTGCACACAAGTCATTTTTCCCTTGGACAAAAAAACTTGTCTGGATCCTAGTTAAGAACAGAGAAACAAAATAGAGATCTCGAACTTGGAAATGTGCGTTTGGTTTTAGTTTGATAGCCCAATGAAAGCTTCAGCTTTTTCTGGTGTATCTTAAATGTCTTGGTAACACCTTAAAGGGGAGTCTGAGTCAAGTACAAGCCGTGTGTGTGTTTGTATGTGTGTGTGTGTGTGTACACTCATGTGTATGCATATAACATGTGTTATATATTACAACTTTGAGAATCTATGAAAATCCCCCAGGTCCATAGTGAGTGACACTGTGTTTGTGAGTCCCTACCTGACCCCAGTGTCAGAGACCACTACTGTGTTTTCTCTGCAAGGTTTCCATATGTCCTGGAACCATATGCCTGAGTTACTTGGTCTTCATATTGCTTTGCAATTGATATATAAATGACCAGATGCCAGTGAGTGGCACTTTGAATTACATCACAAGACATAGGTGAGATCATATGTTTTGTGTGACGAACAGTTAAGCCAGGAATGAATAACAACAACTCAGACTCATTTTGAAAACGTGGCAACCTAGTGGCTACCCCAAGCCACATCGTAGACACAACCCCACACTACTGTGTATGTTCCCTCACAGGAGAATTGATATAGATACAGGCTTTATCAGAGATTTGATACCTGTCAAATATTTTTTAATGATGTGAGCAGACAATGTGAAATTATCTTAGTATCTTTAGAGATCAGAGAAACAACAGAAAACCTCTCATTATAAAATAACCCTTCCTCATTGAACATTTGGAAATTATGAAGGATTGAAGCAATTATAAACAAAGACAGCAACCATGCCTGATTTTACTACCTAGGAAGCCAAAGACATTCCTTGAAATTATTTTCTATTGGAAAATCACAATTTTCTCCTTTAATTCACTGTCCTTATTGGTTAGAAGTAGCCATCCTGTCCCCACCAGGCCATGTGAGCACTAAGAGAAACCGATACACAGACCAAGAGCATACACTTCACTGCCCCATTTCCCAGGTAAGTATGTGTAAAGGTCACAGCAATATATAAAGGTTTCATCTAGAAATACTGACACACAGAATGTCATAGTAAGGCACTAGACTACTGATATTTCAGAAGTAGATGGCTACATTTTTCATCCTGAAGTCTTTAAATAGTCTTCGATTTTTCTTAGTGAAACATTGGGAAGAAAGACCGGTTTCTCTTAAGACACCCATCCCACCCCCACACAATGTCCCTTGCGGCCAGTCCCTCATGAGGGTTAGCATATTTGTCACAGCTGATAAACCTACATTGACACATTAACACTACTGAAGGTTATGGTCCACGTCAGGATTCACTCTCAATGTCTGATGCCTCTGTAGGACTTCTGGGTTTACACAAATGTGGAATGACATATATCCATCATTATTGCAACCTACAAGGTCTTTTCTCTGCCCTGAAACATCCTTCACTGCTAAATCTGTTCCCAGTTTTTACTACAGTCTTCATATCATGATTTCAAATTTGTAAAAATTTAATTAAATAGTTTGTAGTAAATAAAAACAAAAATTTATTAGCTTAGCAGAAAAGAATTTTTACTTAGGAACTAGGGTTTTGTTTACAGTTCCACCTGAGCGAGTGAACACTTACTATGACCGTTTATGTGACACTTATTTCTAAGCATTCAACAAAAAGAGATGATTAATTTGGTTTGGGCAATAAACTCCACCCGCTCCTTCATGTTCATTGATTATAAGCAAATAAAACCTGCTCTATTAGTGCCATCATCAACTGGACGATTTGTTTACATAAACGACAATCATAATCCTCAGTAGAGGCCATTTACATAAAATGTTCATGCTGATTTGAGTGATGAATTACACATTCTAACTTTTACTCTAGGATAATTACCAAGTGTTGAATTATTTATGGAGCTTTCTACACAGCTAGTGGGGATGTAGACTTGTATAGACACTTTAGGAAATACTTGCAGGGTTCAGTTAAAACAGAACATGCATGTTCCCTATGAGCCAACAGCTGTAGTTCTGTGTACATACTCCAGAAAGTAGGTAATTTGTACACACACACACACACACACACACACACACACACACGCAAATGTATGGGCTAGAGAAATGGCTTACCACATAAGTATGAGAACCTAAATTCAAACTCTCAGAACTTCTATAAAAGCTGGGCAGCGTAACATATGTCTGAGATCTGAGATGGAAAGTGGAGAATCCCTGGGTGTCCACAGGCCACGTAGCTTGGTATACACAGTGACCAGGGAGACTTTGTTCACACAAGGTGGAAGATGAGGCCCTATACCCAAGTTTGACCTCTGACAACCACATGTGTGCCTACATTCACATAGATATCATATACAGACATCACACATACATACAGGCACAGGGAAAAATTTCAAAATGTTTAAAAATCTTTATAGTAGTATTTTTTTGTAGCAGCCGAAAACTATAGCTAAATATTTGTCAAGAGTAAAATTAATGAAGAAGTAGACATAGGCATAAGCATATACAGGCGGATGCATGCATGCACGTACAGAGAGGAACATTGTTTAGCAGTGAACAGTGATCTTTTTCTATAAAGGAATGCATGGTAAAATTAATTAGAATGAAAATAGTTATCTATAACAGTATGGATAAATTTCACAGACAATGGTGAGCATAAGAATATAATCTTTAATTTTACTTGTGATAAATTGCAAATTAAGAAGTGGTGATAAAGTTAAGTGTGTCAGAGCAGAGACTTTGGGAGAAAATATCTGGAAGGAAGCATTAAGAAAATCAACCCGTGTTGTCCCTTAAAGATGAGCCAAGTTTACAAGACTTCGTTCGCCTATCGCTTTAAAAACTTTCCCATTTTTTCAGAATTAAGCCACATTTAAATTAAAAGGAAAAAGCATAATTTTTTCATCATAAATGAAAACAAATCACTGAAAAATAATATCAGGACAACTAGAAGTATAAATACATGGCTAAAATGTAACATCAGCTGTTGAATGACATGAAGTTATTAATACATATAAACTTGGATGCACAACCATCATTAGGCAATGTTTACTATTTGAAAGACCTCTCTTCTTCTCCCTCCTTCTCCTCTCTTTAACTCTTCAAACAAGATTACACTATGCAGCCTTGGCTGGCCTAGAACTTGCTACACATAGAACAGGTTGGCTTGGAACTCACAGAGATCTACATATCTCTCCTTTCGCATCTCGACTGCTGGTATTTAAAGGTATACATTACACCACACCTGGCTTAAGTTTTCTTTTTTAAACAATATAATAACATTTGGGACTAATATTCTGAGAAGCTTTTATATTGGAAAACAAAACTAACACAAAAAGTCTCATGTTATGTTTTTTTTTTTTTTTTTTTTATGTTATTTTTTTTCCTCTCCCAAGTCAGAGACTTCTCCATTTTCAACAGTTTAATCGCTACAGGGAAAAAGAAATGTATTGTAATGGGCTAGAAATCTACTGTGTTCTATAGTCACAAGCATGAGATCTGTTCCCTGAGCTTCTAGGGACTGGGAAATGAATAAACTGAGCAAAGTTATCATCTATCTGGGCAGAGTGGGATATAAGGAAACCACACAGAAGCCGTAAGTTCTGACATTTTGGATGAATTTCAGTGATGGCAGTTTATAACACCCAATATGTGCTTTATGACGATCCAGAGAAGGGAGCTTGAAGGTTCCAAACATAAGGAAATGATAAGAGAGAGAAATGAGGCTGGAGAGATGATTCAGTTGTTAGAGGGCTAACTAACTGCTCATGCTGAGGACCCAGCTTCCTTTCTTAGCATTTTAAGTAACTCCAGCTCTAGGGGATACAACGTCCTCTTCTGGCCTCTGTGGGCTCATGTGCACACATGGTGCACACAAACCCATGCTGGCAAAAACACACATAAGTATTAGATACATGAATAAACCTTAAAAAACGAGGGAAAGTCTAATGACCTGATCTAACAATGAGTACACAGCGGATGCAAATGTTGAACTATCACACCAGACTCTTTTGGCATGTACAATTAACAGGCTAATAACAACACTAAACCCATTTTAAACATTCAGAGATTTGCTTAAGCCTCTGCAGTAACCAGCTCCAAATATCAGTGAAATCATCCAAAATATAATCATACTCATTCATGTTCTGTCAGCCAGAGTCATCTTGGCTTTTCAGGAGTCACCTATCTTGTAAACAGGGTACATAAAGGAAGGCTTTTCTTGATATAAAAAGGGAAACAGACAGAATAGGCACCTTTCACAGACCACCTGGTAGAATTAATGCTTAACAACTCTATTCAATGAATAACACAGGATTTGAGGACTAAGATGCAATTTTCCCCCAAGAAACACAGAAACTGTATGCTTGAATTCAATACTTACTTCAAAAAGATAGAATACCTTTTTTCTATGTATTTGATTTTTTTTTTTTTAAAAAAAAGAAGGTAAGATTGCACAATGCAATTTTTGACACTGCAGTATGATTTGTAGAAAGCGATAGACATGGTACCTCTTTTCCTGAATTTAGTAAGCATGTTCCAGGAACTGATAGGTTGGTAGCATGTCACAGAGAAATAGAGATATTGTTCTTCACCAGCCTCTTGGAGTTCTACACTCTGTTAGCATTTTGGCATCGGTTCACAGTCATTCTCCACAATGAGTCAGTTAATGAGGGAATGGGAGACAAGGGAACCATAACATCACCACGAAGCTGAGTGTTCTCATGGTCTAGGATTCATGTACCTGGATATCCCTAAACCGTGATAACACGGTTATCACATGATAACACATGAATTCCTCCTTGCTACACCTACATGCTTGCTACAGTATCATGCTGCATAAGTTTGTAGCCTAGGAGACACACAATCTAGGAGGCTGTACCATTTAGCTTGGTCATGGGGTAGGCTATACCAATAGGTTTGTGTGTCTACATTCCCCGATGCTGAGATAATGATAGGATAAATCACCTAAGTGTGCATTTATGCTCCCCTTGACAAACGATACACGGCTGTATTTCACAATAGAGTATCTCTTTCAGAATTAAATCACCAGTCTTCTCTTGTGTCACACAGAACTAGAACTCCTAAAATCCAGGATCAGAGCAAAGACAAAATCACAATTTGTTAGATTTGATAACATTGACTGTTTTGTTAGAGTACAAGTCTCAAACTTTTTAAAAATGTTGACCAAAAATCAAATGTATCAAGCACATATGTCCACCTTAAAGTTGGCCCAGACAATGAAATCAATGTGTTATTATCGTTTCGAGCTTTTCCTTCATGACTTTTTGGTGAGAAGCAATTAGTAAACTTCGTAGTGTCCATGCTAGACTCACAAATGTTGAAAACGTGGATTAATGTGTCAGTTGTGAAAGTTTGGGGCTTATAAACTCTTCTCTGTGAATGCGTTCATTAGTTACTCTTTGTTAAGTTAATCACAGACATTTTGGAATTATGAATCTGACAAAGGAATGTTTAAGTGTTTTTTTTATAAGAAACATGGCATTTTCATAAACATTTATATAATGTTCTGACATTTGAATGAGACAGAGGCATTAATTGGTATAACAGGGACAAGTAAGCATTTTTTTTTAAAATAGCAAGAATAATTTCGTTTCATTCTGAAAATGCCAATGCATTATTAATGTTTATAATCTCAAACTTTTAAAAATGTTGTCTATTTATAGCCATGAAGCAATTGGTTAGATACTGACAGCATGAGACCTCATGAAGTACTCTGTGTGAACATTTGTCCATGTCAATGATAAAAATTTGCAGGGAAATACATTTATAAAAATGCCCTTCCTTCTGAAAAAGGCTCCAGTATTAATGTTGGAGTCAAGACTGAAAAGGATACTTCTGTGGAATACTATAACATATAGCTGCACGTGTATGAAGCTTGTAGAAAGAATGTTCCTGGGAGCATAACATATGTAGGAGGGAAATACACCGAGGCTCATGAGGAGGAGGCAGAGCTGGAGCTGGCCAAGGAGCCAATAGCCCCCAGTTCCGGAACAACATTCATTCTGAGTAAGAGACTTCATACCACCAGGGCGGAGTCTGTAGAGAGGCCTCTCCTTATAGGCCAAGACTGGCCATACCAAAGCCTCGAGGCACCATTGAGTGGTGGAAGGAGCTTATGCGTGAATATGTAATCTTAGGAAGTTCTTGTATTTTCATGGGGTTATTGTGCTTCTTTGTAGGAGGACACATGGTGTGCGTGGGTCAGAACAATAGATAAGAATAGGAACTCTGTGGAAATGTGCAGGCGCAGTAGGTAATGGAGGGCGAACGCAGTCTTTTTGTTACGAAGGGGAGGAAGTTGTGAGTTAGAATCTAGGCATCTCCATGCAGGTTACCTTGGCCGGCCATTGGAAGAGGAGGAGGAGACGAGGCAGCTAAGGGGAAAAGAGAAGGGGAGGGTCTTCATGAGCAGAGAGGATTTACTTCTCTGAAACGTCTGCTTACAAAGTGCCTCAAGTTTGGATGTATGTGTTTTGATTTTAAGGAAAGGACCTTGATATATTAGTTCACAGTTGCTAACTTCAACCAGGTTCTTAGAACTGTTTCTGTATGTGTGGCAACTGATGTAATAGAAACAATATTTTTCAATGCTTTAACTTTTTGTGTATTTTTATAATGTATATGGTTAAAGTTGTAAGAATATATATATATACATCTATATATACATCTATATATATACATCTATATATACATACATATATACATACATATATATAGATGTATATATATATTATACATGTATTGGATATACAGTTCCATTTTATATGTATATAAGTATATATGACACATTTTTATATCTCATACGGTCTCTTTCATTTCATATAATACTAATTTCAAATAAATAGGTTTATTTGTTTATGCCCTCTCGGCTCCTCCTCTCCCTACTCCCCAAGAGTGTCAGGCTGAAAGTGATTGGATAGAAGTATCTCAGCTGCTCCCTGCCCTCACCCAGGAGGACATGTCTCCCTATAATGTTTCTTTGTCTACTTAACTCCACGCTACCCTTTGTTCACGGGCCTGCTGGCTGCTGTCACTGACACCCACAAGTCCTGCAGTCACTTGTTAGTCTGGGTCTCACTTCGATCTCTGCAATACTTCTTTTTGTTATTGTCTTCCTCCTGTGGAAGCTTCTCCTCTTGGCTAAGGTGGCTGCAGTACCATTCTCCTGCCTCCCTGTCCTCGTGCTCTGAGTCTCCTACCCGTGTATGCATCTCTTGACTCCGCTTGGACTCCGCTCAATCCTTATGGGCATGTTTTCAATGTTCCTAGCTTGGTTCCATGGCAATCCTGTCCCGAATGGTACCCATTACCAATATATCATTATCTCGGCCCACATGAAGTTCGCTCCTTTCAACTCCAGGATCAGCCCTATACCTGAGTTTTCTGGGTACCTCAAATTAAGCACATCTAGAATTTAACTCATGTCCTCCAGGTGCTGTCCAGGGCAGGAAGCAGACAGCACCATTGTGTACTTAGTCAGCAGCATCTCCTACATCCAGTCCTTTGTAAAGTCCTATCACAGCCCTTCAAAGACTCCCGTATCTTGCATCTTCTGTCTTCAGTGACAGTTGTCTCAGTTTAGACTCAATGTTTCCCACCTGATAATTGGTATTATCCCCTAAGCTGGTGTTCTCTTAGTAGAAGACCCCTCCTGGACATACACAGCTCTGAGCAGATAAGCTGTCTAAAGCCTCTCTGTTCCTTTGTAGATCCTTTGCTTACTCATCTTTAAATAGATTTTTGTTTTTGGTCCTGTCTTACAGTCCTTTATAATTTGTCCTGTCTTCTTCATAGACAATTAGCTATTGTCTCTTATTTTATTCTGCAGGCATAGTGATCTTCTCATAGAGGAGTTGCCTGTACCTTCTGCTTTGTTGCCGAGAACTATCAACACCTTTCCCAAGAAGTTCCCCAGGCTATCCCCTGCTTTTCTTTTGCCCCTTACTGATTATTGCCCAGGTCTTTCTAGACATGGTCCACCCTTTCCCATGAGACAGAAGTCCACTTTTATTATGATTTAAGAGGCTATGATGGCAGTGTTTGTGTTGCTGTCCATGGCTCTCTCAAAGGTTGAACTCCATCATCTTTGCATTCCTGTGCAGGCAGGCAGTAAATACCTATAAATGACTGCTAATTGCACATGTCTTTCAACTGCAGTTTTATATGATGGGGCAGTTGATTCACTAAAAAGCACTTTTTCTCCCTTCTGGGAGAAATCATAGCCGACATAAAACCAAGACTTCTACCATTTCTGGGTTTGACAACTCTGGTTCATGTAGATTGGTCTTTTCTTGAGTTGTCATGTTCCAGATCTTACTGCAGGCCTGGCTCCCAGCTGCATTGAAAAGCATGACATTTTGTTGCTTTGGCATGTAAGCCACAACATCCCATGGAAAGCGACTGTAAAGCTGGGAGACTCACTTCCTCACACACAGAGATACTGACTTTCAAGTACAAGCTTTGAAGAAGCAGTGGACTTGTGGAAGAAGATTTAAAGCTCAAGCCTCAAGGTGAAGGATTCTTCTGCATATTTTTATAAACATAAAGAAGATGAAAATAGTGGGCCTCCTCATTCCTCAACATAGTGTTTTGTCATGCTCAAGAAGAGCCCTCTCTCTCAGTAGCAGGCCCCTGCCTTGCTCACTGTTATGTCTGTTCTCATTATGCACAGCAGAGAGTTAGGCACACCCTCTCACAAGAGGGTCCAACTGCCTACGTGTGAAGAACTATGTATTTCAACCCCCAAATACAGAATGTTGTGCTTGGGAACTGCCTTTTTCCGCCACAGCATCTGACCCGGGTATTGGCCATGTTAGGTCCTAGCAGCAGAGGTTTTTGTTTTGTTTTTGTTTGTTTGTTTGCTTGTTTGTTTGTTTTATGCTGTAACAGCCTGGCTCTGGCACATTTGAGTGACACCCACAGCTGACTGTGCAGCTCCCACAAATGACTAGCATGTATCCACTCAGCAAATGATGGCTTCCTATTAGGAAATGGGCAGCGAGATCTTCCAGGGGCTGCATACACAGCAAGGAATAAAAACCGAGTCCCTGTTTCTGTAATGCTTATGGTCCGTGTATAACGTGCTGTGGGGTGAGGCTGGGGGCCAGCATAGAGTATGAGGACAAATATACAGCACGCCATCTGGTGCAAGTGTCATGCTAGGACCGAACAGGGTCCTGGGGAGAGGTGGGAAATACCCTCTGTTGCTCTTGTTTACGAATGTCCAGCCTCCATTTTGTGTTCTGTTGCAGTTAGAAAATGTTGTCCAGAGGCTTCATTATTTAAACAAGCATATAGAAAAAGAAAATGGAGGAGTACAAATTATATGGGTGATATACTTTTTATGTGTAAGTTAAAAGTCAAACCAGTGGGACATTCTGGTCTTGATAAGTAAACATTCAACCCCTGAAACTATTCCCTTTAATTTTAATGTCAGGTGAACATAAAATAGTTCTTATAGCAGCCTTTCTTTAGTAACCCATAAAGATGATTTATAAATATTTCTGATCATTATTTCTAATAATACTTATTTCTAAAGAGCAAAAACGCACATGGAAATGTCGACTGGCTTGGACAACTTGAGGTGGTTTAATATTCAAAATATGCCAAAAATATTCATTATTCATTAAAAAGATTCCATCAGAAGTGGCTTGCCGCTGTGGCTCACTTTGCTAATCTCAGAAACCAGAGGAAGGAGGATCATTTAGAATTTGAGGCTACCCTGGGCTGCATAGTAAGTCCTAGGGCAGTCAGAGCTACATTATAAGATGCTGTATTAAAAATAAAAATAATAAACCAGGGCTGGAGACATTGTTCAGAAGTTACAAATACTGGCTGCTCTTGCAGAGGACCTGGGTATAGTTCCCAGCACCCACATGATGGCTCACAATCATGAATAACTTCAATGTTCACATACCTGACGCCCTCTCCTGGCCTCTGTAGGAACTGCATACATGTGGGGCACAGACCACACATAAAATAAAAGTAAATAGGGTTTATTTTTACAAGTAACTGGCCTATAGCTTTGCTTAATACTATATGGCAGAAATGAGTTTATAGAGGATTTCATGGTCCTTTAAAGCTACATGAAAACTGCCCTTGAACTGCACAGACACAGAAGGCCAGAGCTGTTGGTATCTAAGACCTCTGTCACTTTTAGAGAGGATGTCAGCGGTTGTTATGGGTTTCGTTCCTCCACACGGTACTTCTTTACCTCATTGGTGATCTGAATGTGTGCTTCCCACCCATTTCCTTGTTTGGGTGTGGCCTTTTACATCACTCCGATTCTGCCACAGCTAAACCCACGACCATCCCAACTCTACAGTCTCTTCATTGAAGTCTCAACAGTTTTTTTGCCTTTAAAAAAAAATCTCTTGTTCCTGTTACATTCGTGGTTCACATTTGGGTTTCAAGAGTTGAATCTCATTAGATTGGGAGCCTTTTGAAGGAAGAGACTGCTCCCATTGGTCTCTGGTTGCCAGTGTCTTGAACATGGAAAATGCCTAAAGAAATCTAGTTTATGAAGATTGTATGAAAGCTTTGCTCTGTCCCGAAGGCACTACACTGATATTTAAAAAGTTATCTTCATATCTATATAGTGTCTCAGTTTTTTGTTTCCCTTTCTAAGTACCATCAATCAATAACTGATTTTATCATCAGTTTTAAAAAGTCAGTGCTTATGATTTATCAACTTACTGCTGGATCACTGATATTCAGGGTTGGCCCCATAATAGGCATTACTTAATAAAATATCTCATTCTATCATGGAAGAAGGCCCTACAGCTAGAAGGGATAGGTATTTCTATTTCTGCCTGTGAACAGAAGCCTGAAGGAATGAAACAGCTTGTATGAGTAGAGAGTGCACAGACTGGAACACACACTGTCTGTGCTTGTGTTGAGTGTTAATACAATATTGACTTCACTGTATCCTATTACTGTGAAACTTACCAATCCAGCTCAATGTTTATATAGCAAATTTCAAACATCTAATGCAAACATCCCATGTAAGCCAGACAGGTAATCAACTTCTTCCAGAACATTCAAATGGCCACACCACTTAAGAGCATAAAGAAAATCAAGTATGAAGCAGCAGTAAAGTCACAGACTATTCCAAATTAGGGGAAAAAATCTTGATAAAAACAGGGAGAATGAGCCAAAATATCGTAAATTACAAACTAAGGATTTTTATAGACCCCTACTCTAAAAGAGAATTGGGAATAGAAAAATGAACCACATGCGATGTTTGTTTGGTTTTTTTAGAGTTTCTTTTTATAAAAAAAGTTTATAACTTTACAGAGTATGGCTACGAACTGAATCAACAATCATTCTTTAAATATTCTCCATTCTTTTTGATCAACAGGTTTTTTTTTAATACTCATGGAAAGAAATGTTAGTAATTTGGCATACTCCACAACTTATTTACATAATAGATTATTACATAATTCCCTGTCTGCTTTATTGTTCTTTATAGGGTCACTTCCTTACATTTTATTAAGGAACAAATTTTGTCATATGGTTGTATGTCTTCTGATATAATTATATAAGTTCTAAGGCTAGTTGGAATTGAAGAGAGATCCATACATAAGTGTCCAAGAATAGCCATGGAGTTGGCAGTGGCGGAAGTGTGGACGTCACTGACCTACATGTGAAGCAGAGAAAGGAGCCATTTTCTACAGTTCACGTGTTGACTTGGTGGCCACAGCTGGCCACTGTGAACAAGTTTAAGGACTGAGCAGCTGGCACTCAACATGGGCAGCTTTGCAGCACCCGATTTACCTTCCAACCCCATCTGAACTGTTCTCCTGAAACCAGAAATGAGTCTCTGCAAAACCCATACAGGACAGTCATTAGTTCCCACTTAAAACTGTTTTGGATTTAGTGCTTCGGTGTCACTCAAGGTGACTGTGACATTTATGTATTATTTAAGGTAATGAGCCAGCAGCATGGTTTTCTGAGACGGTAGCTTGTTCCATAGAAGCCATGAAGTAGACAATTCAACATATAAACATTGTCTTTACCCTATAATGATCAGAGTAGTCACTGGTGAGGAAGAAGAAAGACCTGAAAACCTGTCCCTGGGTAATGACCCTCATGCATATTTTTTATCAAGCCTGTTTAAACCAGACCACAGCCAGAATCTATGTAGGGACACCCAAAACTGAAGTGGGGGGCAGTGGGGAGGAGGAACTGGAGAAGAAAGGTCTAGGAGCTTGAGAATATAAACATGTCTCAGGTTGGCTCTCATCAGAGATCAATACTGGGGTGGCATAAAAACCCAAGCTAAAGGTTTGGATATATGGGATGTATATAGTTTGTTCTCTTAGTTGGAAATTATGATTAACTTAAAGTAGTGTTACAAAGAAATCACCCGAAAAAAATTATAAAACTTAACAGTTCCTTAAAATACCAGACACCTTATCCTTTGTTTTTGGAGATAGAATGTTTTCTCAGGAAGCATTTCAGGAAGTGGTATATATACCTTCACAGGCTCCTCTTAAAGGAAGAAATAGCCTACAAATGCCTCACACAAGGCAAAGGAGACATCTTCATAGACATTTCTTCTTAATGAAATAGAAAAATGGTCTCAGTTTTAATGACATCATCATGTGAATTTCTCTTGTTTATGTCAGGGAAATGAACCCTTCAAACTTTTTTTCCCATCGTCTCATACCATGGAGTCCATGTGAAGCCACAGGCTAATGGCAGATTGATCCATTTATATTGATACCAGGAAAGCTTTATAAATATTTTATCTGTGATTTCAAAGGAATTTATCAGAGTTTGAAGCAAGACTTACAATTCCCTTAAGGGATAAATAGGAAAAATGTCTAAATCCTCTTCAGTCCAAGGTCCTTAAGGGTTTGGACATTTCTACTGTGTGAGAAACTCAAGTATCTAGCATGACCTCCGTTACATGCCACGGTGTATTCTAGGTTGTAAATAGTATTTACAGGTAACACATAGTGTGTTCTTCCTGTGTTTTCAGACACAACTTTTATTCTCACTTTTCCTTTGTGCTATTTAATTCTGTATAATCAAAACAAGCTAATAGAATCTACAAGGTTAGTGATCATCACACCGATCTTGCCAAAGATATTTGTAATTTGAAAGAGCAGACATCTCTCAGTTGACTTACAATAAATGGTCTAACCATAGAAGATGCTCAGGATAGATTTTACTTGTTAACTTTGGGGCTCAATTAACTGCAATAGCTATGACAATAGAAAAACACAAGTGATTTATATTAATATGTTATAAATCAATGGGGATATGTTTAATTGTCGTGAATGCCTAAGGCATCCATATAAACACACTATATAACCAGAAGAGGTGGAAAGGTGGTTAGTCTTCCCTTGAGTGAGGTCCAGTACATGAGCAGCACTAGAGAGCTTTCATTGCTTTCTCTTGGCTAGTACTTAGTTAACCACTTACAAGAGAAGCAGAACATGGGAGAATTCATTCAGAATTGAAGGCGTCCGTGTCTTTGAAAGCATCATGAGTTAAAACACTTACTCAAGCTACTGGATCAGTAGAAATAAGCAGTACAATCTTTCATGGTATTGAATTGATAAGTGGTCTGTAGGATTCAGGCCTTTGCTTCCATTTCCTTGTGAAAGGACTGTAACAATAGTTCAGGTGTAATTTTGTTTGTGTGGATGTTGAATGAACTCAAAGATGAACAGATCAGATGTGGTCAATGACACATTCTCAAATCCAATGTTGGGACACAGCTGGAGAAATGTTTTTTTTCTGGTTTCATATCATCTATCTATCTATCTATCTATCTATCTATCTATCTATCTATCTACCTACCTACCTATCTATCTTTCTGCTATTATCTACCTCTAACCATCCATATATTAACTCTTTTATCTATAATTTATAACGATTATCTTGAGATATTAGTGCTCTTGAAGCATTTATAAAGTTTAAAAACTTTAAAATTATTACTATAATTATTACTCACGTGCTTCTAGTAAAATGTCTTGGTTTCCAGTAGACTTATAAGCTCCCATCTTAATTCAAAACATACTAGGACAATATAGAAATCCTCTATTGAATAACAGCACAGAAAATAAGAAAGATTAAAAGGCTAGACAAATGTGGTATCTGTTTCATGTTTGTCTTTTGAGTCATGAGTAGCCTTACGTTATTTATTTGGTTATTATCATGAGTTATGACTGACTGAAGTATTACAATGTCTCTGTTTTCCTTGCTGAGTCTATTTTGAGGTCATCTTAAAAGCAATCTAGGCTGTTAATAAGAGGAAATGATGCTGACACAAATAGCTTAAGGCTAGAATGGACGAGTATGACTGTTATGCAAATAAAATTGGTGAGATTATTTAGTTGCTTTTGCTGCTGTAAATTTTATATTACAATTAATGTAAAACTCATGGGCATACTTCAGTGGCTTATAGTTGTCATAAGAGTTTATAGTTTAGAACCTTACTGAGTCGTAGTTTATACCATTCCTGACTTAGTGATTAAGTATGTCACTTATACTCACTGTGTTAGTTTCTACTAAACACTACTAAATGAATTTCTTAACAGCATAGTGTATACTATTGAGTCTGCAAAGGGCATCAATGCTATATTCTCTCACAAGATAAAATGATTATTGACTATGTTATTGAGGATGCATTGTGGGTAATTGTGTTGGCTTCAGATTAGTTCAAATACTCACTCTTACAAGCCCTTGTAAATGAGGGTGTCTTGTTGTTTTCTGCTCTTGTGATCCCTGATAGTTTTATTATTTATCTTATAATCTCAAGCTTAGAGATGACAATGGGATTCTTCCTGCATTTAGATCATAGATTTCTTTTTATACAAAGCACTCAATTCTGATGTCCCAAGAACTGCTGAGATGTAAAAGAATGGGCCCAAACTTATAGAGAATTACTAAAATAAAATCATTTTTATCGTGTATGCTCCACAGAACTATTATAGCTGTTTATAAACTCACAAGCATACTGACAAGCCTCTTTATAACAGAACAAGAGGCAGTCAGTAAGATGCCAAGACAACAGTGACCCCACACAACATCAACATTCATAATACATTTGCAAAAAGAAGTCTCCTTACCTAGCATGCAAACACATTTGACATTCTGTTCAGGATTTTCAAACAAGACTTCGCCACACCTCTGTAATAGAAAGACAGCTTTAGTTACTTCAAGCTTTCAAATGAGAATTCTCAAGCCAATAAATATATCCATGCAGCTGACATCACTGTAATATTGTTCTATTCTTGTTTTCTTTAGTTACCTGGGCCTAGGGACTTCTGTCATACAGAGAGATTTTCCTGGAGAAAAGTCTTTGAGAGGTCAGTCTAGGATTGGCTGCTCCAGCATGCTTCATGTCCCTGCCAATGGTTGCCTCTGTGCTCCCATGAGAAGTCATGGCTTGTATAGAACCTCATGTTTGACAGTTTCCATCTCAGTGAAACATTCAGTTGCCAGGCCCAATAACCCGAGAACAATCACACTCAGAGCTGCCCCTTACTTAGCACTGATAATATTATGAGCGACTCACTCTACACTCAGATGTAGATATTATCAAAGCTGAGTGGCCAATGTTAGACTTTCAGATTGGGGAAGGGATAAATAAGAAAGTGAAAGGCAGCACAGAGCCTTTCCGAGCTCACAGACTTGGGGAATAACAACTTTCTTGTCTATAGCTTAGTTTAATTTGAATTTCAAAATGTTCATGCAAGGCAAAATTTAACCATCTAAGCCATCATTTAACAACAGGCCACTGATGCATAATAAATATGATTGGCCTATAGGATTAGTATTTGTGTTTATAAATGAACTACCCAAAGCAATACAAACATAAATAATCTGATAGAAAATGGTTAAGAGACACAGCAAGTAATTCACAAAGGGGAAATCGAAATGATCAACAAACCCAGAAAAATAAACTGAACTATACCAATATTTGGGAATAAATAAATTACATTAAGATAAAGTGAGCTATCCCAATAATTGTGACTACATTGTCCTGAGATAAAGGGCTTTTTAAAACTCACTGATTTGACAAAATTTAGAAATCTGGAAATAATAAATATTTTCAAAAATGCAGAGAAATGTGAAGCCTTCCTTTCATACTTTTGGGGCTAGGGTATAAAATAATCACTGCAG
Organism: Arvicanthis niloticus; assembly: GCF_011762505.2. Lineage (NCBI taxonomy): Eukaryota > Metazoa > Chordata > Mammalia > Rodentia > Muridae > Arvicanthis > Arvicanthis niloticus. The sequence goes on from NC_133438.1 coordinate 22,030,071, forward strand.
ATTGGTAAATGTAAAATCTAGCAAAGTCAAAAAGTCATACATTGTGACAGCAAACGATTTTGTAGAATTTTAACTAGAATTATTTTCACATACAACTGCAGTGAAATATCATCTATGAGCTGAACTCTGTAACTAAAAATAAAATAGGTCTTTATAAACTCTAAAGGATATATAACATACAAAGGACTTATATGAAATACATAATGTTTACATTATGGAATGCCAAACATACATAATTTTCAAACTATATAAAACATATACTTAAATCATAAAAATGATTTGAGTTTGAGAGATAGTTCAGAGGGGACAGGACTTGTGTTGCAAAAATGAATATATAAGCTTGGCTCCCTCGACTCCATGTGCAGCCAAGCACAGTAGGAAACATCGATAATCTTAGCACTTTTACTGTGGGATGGGACTCAAAGACAGGAAGACTGGATGGAGCCTGTGGGCCAGGTATCCAGGCATATGCGAAATAGCATACATTTCTTATGAATATATTAATTCACTGAAAAAGAAAAACATGAACTGAATAACAAATGAGGCATCAAACGTAGGGCATGGGGAAGAGGTTGCAGAGGTGGTACGCAGGAGAGCAGACAAGGTTTTCAACCTGTTCTATAAGTGTCCGTGCCCTAGATTATTCTTTAAACTCATGTATACATGAAACATAACAAGAATAAATTGGCAACGTTCAATGCTTTGAATATCAAAGTGACCCTCTATCCAGCGTAGGTCAGTATCAGTGTGTCCTTGGGATCATGGAGGCCATTAGTTGACAACTTGTTCATATCACTTACTAAATTATTTCCTTTTCATTTATTTATTTTTTTTTAAATAAGCCTCACTATTTAGCTCTGTGCCCAGCCTGGTCTGGAACTCTCTGTGTAGATCAGGCTGGCCCTCAACTTATAGAGACCCACCTGCCTCTACCTCCTAGGTTCTGAGGTTAGAGGATGAGCCACCCTGTCTGGCTATTTCCCTTGCTCTGACAAAGACTGGCAGTCTAATAGTGTAATCTGGTTTTCTTTTTCCTTCAAAGTTCACAGCTTGGTTAACTCTATTCCCTGAAGGAAAAAGAAATCAACATTCTTCACAGTGAACTGTGAAATTCTCAGCGGGAGAATTCTCCCACCTGAGCATGTTTCTAGGTTGACCTACACCGCGTAGGAGATGGACAGTGGGTACAGGGACCGGGGAGGAAGCAAGGTATGAAGTCAAGAGGTAGAACGGTAGGAGGGGGAGGCTGGGGACCCTGCAAGGCTGCAGGAGGGCTTCGGGCTGTGAGGGTGAGAAGGCATTGAATTCTAGACAGAGAGTTCAGAGTGTCTGCTGACCATCTTATCTGTGTCAGGCCATGTAATCTTGTCCTGCTTCATCTCCTTGGATGGCATGGGGATACTGACATGTGCCACCAAGGTAGGCCGGGGAGCAAAAGTGTGGATTAATGACCCACACAGTCTGATCATGCTGGTTGTTCCTGTTCTGTTTGTATTTTGACAGAGGTTAAGCCCTTTAAAATAGCCAGATTCTATTTTCTGCATCACCTGCCTTTTAAAGTGGTATGTTTACAACCCCAGTGAGTTAATCATTATTTCTAGATGAAAGGTCAGAGATTTCTAAAATGTTTTCAGCTTCTTAGCAGACTCTCTCATGTCTTCTCTGGGTTAATGATAAAGCTGTCTGTGTGCTGCCATGGGATAGGTGTTCTTCTTTCAATGCAGGAACTTCCCGTGCGTTGTGCATAGAGGTTGCATGATATGTTTCCATGGCTATGATATGTTAAGGGAAGCTTGAGGTATGACTCTCAGCAGGCATGTCAACAGGCATGTGTGCTTGGACTGTCAGGATCAAGCTGGGAGGAATGGCTGAAACACTAACAGTCCTGGCCTGCCTGGGTTCTCTGACCAGACAAGCTCATTGCCAAGTAGTAAAGGGAGGTGTTATAGTCCTTTTTATGAGGATGAGACCTTCTGCTTCCCTGTCTTTGTTTCCATGACAATATGGATGATGGCTGAGGCACCTTTAACTAGCTCCCTAATCACTTTGGTTTTTTTTTTTTTTTTCAAAGTTATCTGACGATACCAACAATTTTGAAAGCAGGACTCAGAAGGGAATCGGCTCATTCACAGGATATACCTCAAACTACATTCTCTCCAGTGTCTTTTCTCATTAATGCATATTAGTGTTTAGCAGGCCTTCACTGCCAGGCTCACTATGCAGCTCAGGACAATGGCCTAGTTTAGAAGATTAATTAGGTTAAGCCACAGTGTCCCCACTCCATACAGACTCTGACACAGGCAAAGGCTCTGTATCTTGCTGGGTTGTGAGGTTTGCAGACCTCTTCCTTTGATGATCTGGTCATGTTTCTTGGGATGCTCCATTTGGACGACTTGATTCTAGATGACTTCTGGTTTTGGTCATCAGGATTTTACTTCTTAGTTAGTTCATCTTAGTTTCATTTTCCATGTCTGAAATAACTAGATCATCTGGTTCCTGCCCAATGATTCCAGGGAAAACTAACCATAAATACCAAGGTGTAGTCATTGTAGTACCAATCCAAGATGCTGGAGCCATGCAAGCAACGAAGAGATCCTCCTGGCACATGCTCTTTCTTTCTGTGGCACACGAGATTTTATGCATGTGAGGTCATTATCTGCACGGGCCATAAAGAATCAATCAACTTCATTGTTAGTGTTTCTAACATGCCTCATTATAGCCTCGGTATTTTGATATGCCAGATCCCTGAAACTCTTAGAGGTTAACTAAATATTTACGACTTTGCTAACATTCATGGAGTTTGAGGGCTAAAAATTGTTCTAAGTGTGTCTAGATACCATTCCGCATTCTCATTATACGCCTGTAATAGTAGAGAAGTGAGGAAAGACAGGAGTATTCACTGTGGAATTCTTTCTCCAGTGAGTGGGAATCTGTTGTTGACAACTGATACATAACTGAAATTTATGAATTTCTAGATACCAGCTGCTTTGTTGTTCCTTGCTGCACGAATTTCCAGATACTGGCTACTTTGTTGTTCCTTGTTGCACTGGCTATGTAGATTTCCTGATACTGGCTACTTTGTTGTTTTGGTTGCACTGGCTACCTAGACAATGTCTGGAGACACTACCTTTACTCACATATTAGCTTCTCACTTTGTCCTAGAGAGCTCAGGGTTTAGATGACAGGGACCCATCACTACCTCATCCGATGTACTCAATCATCTGGAGTCAAACCTGCTCTCCTAACTGTAAAATAGGGAGATGTTACCTATGTCACAGAATCATTTCAAATTTAGTTTTAATTCGTTGTAAGCAAGGAAGAATTATATTAAAACATTATAGGGACTACAATATACATTTAAGGATAAACATTAAATTCATTCATTAACATCCTGTGTTAATTCTTATAGTGATTTTTTCAGGCTTAAACATGAAGAAATACTTGGTATTTTAAGTCAATATTTTGTAAGCTGTTTTTCAGTTAATGTTAGTTAAGAGTTTTGTATATTAAGTTTAGTGTTTGACTTTTGTTCAATGAAGTTTTAAAATATTGCATCTGTTATTCCCAATAGCCACAATATAGCATGGATATCAATGGTTGAATGCAAAAAGACAGTGAAGCATTTCACAAAATAGAGTATTCTTTAGCCAGAGAAGGGAGAAGGGTAATTTTATCATTTGCTACAATGTGGATGAATAAGAGGGTGTTGTGCTAAATGAAATAAGGTGGGGGCAGAGCAATAAATATCATATGATCTCACTTACAGGTGCAATATGAAAAAGTTGTATCTCTTAGGAGCAGAGAGCAAGATAGTGGCCCCTGTTGGCCAGAGGGAGGGAAAGCTTCAACGGCTACAAGGTTTCACCAAGGCAGGGAGAACAGACTCAGGGGACCCATGTATAGCATGCAATGACAATCATCACAATACATTGTACACTTGAAAAATTGCTGAGAGTATATCTTTCGTGTTCACACAAAAATGGTATGTGAGATAATGTATCTGCTAATTAGTTTCATTTAGCTATTTTACAACTATACGTTTCAAATCACTAGTTTTATACCTTGAATATGTATAATGTATATTTTTCCAACTAAAAAGTGTGGGATCGTGAAAGGATAGCTTGGTTTCTGGTGGAGCACTGGCTAGAGATGGCTGGAGACCCACCCTGCAAAGTTCACATTCTCCACCAGTTGCTCGTGCATGGACATGGATCCTGTTGGGCTGTGTTGTGGTTCCCATACGTCTGTCACAGCTCAGAGAGGCAGAAGCATGGGAATTTGACTGAGTTCACTCCACGCAGTGCCGGGTGGATGCTGGGCTGAGAAGCCACGGCGCTCCGTCCGGGCGTAGAGGGATCTCAGCCTGAAGTTCCACGGAGTAGGGGGGAAGACCGGCGGTCTGTCTTTGGGCTCCCAGACGCTGCTGGGAGCTGCAGAAGAACTGAGACCCGAGGGAATACATACGGGCTGGACCGGCCCACAGATGAGAGGAATGAGGAAGAGAAGCAGCACCGGGTGGTGACTCTTGGTTACAGTACTCGCTTGCTTGAGTTAGCGGCCTTTGTGGCAGGAGCATAGAGAAGTCTTCTAGCGGGAGATTAAGCAGCAGCTTAGTAGTCAAAGACCTTCTCCATGGTTCCCCATGGCTGGGCCCCAAAGACATGAGGAAGTCTATGGTTTTTAAAAGGTTTATTGTCATGGCGGAGAGTAGATGTGGTTGTACCCCACTACCCCTAGGGTGGGTCTTTGGTTAAATACCATTTGTAAGGAGGAGGGTCTGGGGAAGAATGCTTAATTGGCTACACCCTCTGGCCTTTAGATATCTCATTAATACGGAGATCTCTTGAGGCTCTGAGGCCTGCTGTAGTCAGGCCCTCTATTTGTGCTAGGTGACACAAACCTCTCTTTGGGAGGGGCTGTAGGGGCATTACCCTACGTGACTGAAAGGTATGGATCAATGAAGGTCTTCGGCTGCGTGTCAGGAGCCTGGAGTCTGGGAGTGTGGCGAAATGTATGCTGTCCCTTGCAGGGTGGGTCTCTGGCCATCTCTAGCCAGTGCTCCACCAGAAACCAAGCTATCCTTTCACAGTTCCACAAAAAAGTAATAATAAAAAAAATCTTAAATTTAAAGCTGGCATCAATTTAAAATTGAAACTTTTAATTTCTACTAAAATTGTATATTCTGGTAAAGTATACAATAAAACATATCTCTCTTAAATAAATTGAATTTTTCATTATGTTTCTCATAGTTGTGAACATTGACATTAGGAGTAATTTTAGGAAACATTTAAATTTTCAACAAGTTTACTTTTCTTAAAAATTGTATCTGATGTGATACTATTCAGATTACCAGTACTCCGCTTACTAGGCATTGTATATGCAGCAGCAGCAGGCTCAGGGTGTGTTCTCCTTGTTTAATCTGTTATTTTCTTAAGAAAACTGGTATTTTTTTTTTTTGTTGTTGTCTCAAGTTTTAACACATCTTTTTCCCTTTTCTGAAACTTGCTATCACTGGTGTGTAGAAACCTCTTAGCAGGCCTCCAGTAACTAATCTGTCTGGAAAAAGTATTTTCCTACCAGAAGAGAGAGGAGAAGCAGCCAACAACTGAAGATGGAGACCCTTAGCATTTGAAGCTTCTGTCTGTATTAGCAGAGGCAGTAACAGTTTACTGCAAGTGCATAAATGTTAAATACTATCAGAAAATAAAAGCTGTGACTCTCTGATTTTTGTCCTTTCACATTTATAGTTTTCTTGTTTCTAGAATGATTTAATTAAGGGAACTGAGTGTTTGTAAAATCACTGGAGGATCAGGATATAGTCTGGGCCTCCACAAATGACTGCCAACAGACTCAGCCGGCCATGAGCTCAGTAGGCTGGTGGACCACAATTGGGAAAGCGGAGAATGGGCAGGCACCAGTGAATTGTTGACTTTAAGAACACAGCACGTGGCAGCAATCCAGGGATCACAAAACTTTTGGCACAACGGCCTCTTGAAACCCGTAAAGCCAGTGACTGAATATTGAATGTTACTGTAGAAAACCCAACATCTCTCTGACTGTGTTTGAAACACTCACAAACAAAAATAAAACAAACCCTCTACAGTAGATCAAAGCTGAGTTTCCCGAGTTAAATAACCATGGTCAGACTAGCGGGGAGTTGCTGTACTTTGGTGGAAAGAGAAATAGGTCTCATCTGTCCCAAAGAAGCCACAAAGGCAATGTGCAGGGTTAAAGCTCCATTACTGGCTGAAGCCTTCACCCTGGCTCTCAGTCCATCTGTAAGCACATCCATCCTGTAAGTCTGCTATATAGAATGGGAATATAAGTGAGACAAATGCCTTTATGGATATTTGGGCCTGCATCTGTTTTATTTGCTCACTCCCAGGGTCCTTAGATGTCTAGGATAGTGACTAATACATAATGCATACTCAATGTTTATGTAATGAGTGGGCAACAAATTTGTTAATACGGTTTTGAGGTATATAATGGTGTTATCTGTGATAGCCTGAGAGGGGATATACTGTTTGGCCATTTATGTTTATGAATTATTAAGTGCTGCTGTATAGATAGAACCACACTGTATGAAGCCACAAGGGGTTGTGACAAAGGCTCAAACCTGACCTGAGATGACATTTTAAAATTGGTTTTCTAACTGATTATGGCACTATATCCCTGTGATCCCAACTTTCGAGAGGCAGGAGGTTCACAGTCTAGAGATCAACCTGGACTACATAGAATAATATTCAAGGTTAGTCGTAACAACAGTGGTAAGACCTGATCTCAAAGCCCCAAAAGGTGATGATGTAGCTCAACTGGTGAAGCCCTTACCTAACAGCATAAGGCTCTGTGTTCAGTTCTTAGCACCACAAATGAACAGTGCAAAACAACCAAATAAACCCTAAACAATTCTGTTTTTTTCTTGTCTTACAGTTCTCAAAGCAGACAACAGAATGATACTTATTAATATTTGGTCCACAGAAGGCAGGTCTAGGGCAAAAATGTCTTTCATAAAGCATATCTCCTATTGAGACTGAACTCCTAAAATGGGGAGCAAGGGTTGGGAGTTTGAAACTCATTAATGTCACCTAAATAAGTGAATGAATAAATGAATACTCAAGACATTGTTAGAGTGCTGAATTTGTGTATGTGCCATGCTGTGAATGCCCTGTCCTTTTATAGGCCAGTGTGAAGTCAGAGTATACAGCTAAAGGGTTGCTTCAGTTATGGAACCCAGGCCTGATAAGCTGTCACAGAAAAGGAGGGGACCCTGTGGTTGGCCTGGAAGGTAATAAAGCCTTAGCTATCAAGAGATACCTCCAACCCCATGACAGCAGAAGATGCCTAAGCAAAGCTTGTAGGATCAGATACGTTGTCTCCAAAGACTGGGGCAAAACCATGGTGGGTTCCAGCAGAGAGCTTAATGAAACTAGTAGCCATGAGTGAGACTGGAGGAAAGTAGGAACCAATAGTGAATTGACAGTTGTTCCAAGCTGGAAGGAAGGCTTGCTTTTAGTTTTGTAACAAACAATTATAATTTAAAGACATCAGATATCTCTTACCAATTGTATTGCCTGCAATTTTTTTTTTTTTTTTGTTGTTGTTGTTGCTTTTTTTAGCCTTAAAGAAGGCACTGGAGTCCCCTTGTTCTGCTTTCTTGAATTATTTCACAGAATAGTTATGACTCAAAGGGCCTCCCAGTGCAAGGCTCACCCAAGGCTGACTCCAGCTACTGTGGAAGCCATTAGCGCCTTGTGTGGAGGCATGGCAGTGTCCCTGCTCAGGAAGGATATATTTTCAGGGTCTCTTTCTTTACAGTGGCTGCAGTCCACAGTCTTTTGCTCAGTCCTGCCTACTGCGTGGGTGGCACAGTTAGGCCTTCATCTCTGAGTACTGTGGCAGCCCTCAGCACTTTGGTACCAGAGGCCAGCAGATTTGGAACTAGGGCAGATTTTAGCCCAGGCTTATGTTTTTCTTCCTAAGCTTTTCCAGTGAAGCAGCAGATTTCCATCCTATTGCAGGCTGTTAAAACGTCAGGCTAATAAGTTTTCAACAATCTGTCAGTGCAGATCTCCAGCAACAAGCTGGCATGGCCTTTGGATCCTGGCCTCGTGGTCCAACCCAACGTCAGCCAGTCAAAATAAGAGACACAACAGTAAAAGAGAGGGGGAAAAAAATCAGATAATCACCTCAAGCCAAGCAGAAATTCTTAACAAATCCATTGTTGCCAATTGCCAACAGCAACTCTGTGGTCTGACTAAACTGGTGTGACCCTCAGGAAGGGCCATCTCTCCAAAAGCTCTAATTAGCTATGGTCAGGAGTGGCTTGAACGATATTAATGCCATTGCTATCGGGAAATGAGCCTACCTGCTTTTAACAGCTTTGTTTTTTTCCTTCAGTCAGAGAACAAAATGTTAGCTCAATGGCGTATGCTTTCTATTAGAGAACGGCCAGCAGCAGCAGCAGCAGCAGCAGCAGCAGTCTCCAGAGAGCTGCTCAGGATTTTATTACAGATCCCTCTTTTTAAATGTTTAAAAACTACTTATTATGAACCAAAACTTGGAAAACCTGGTTTCAGCCAGAGAGAGAGAGAGAGAGAGAGAGAGAGAGAGAGAGAGAGAGAGAGAGAGAGAATATTAAATTACTAAGCAAATATCCAGAATGAACTGTTTTGTCATTCTGACACCAGGTAGTAGCAGGCAGTAGAATGAATGTGTCCTTCTGGTCCACCTTCTCTGGAGATCTGCTGGGGTCAGATGGCACACAGGGTCGGAAGCTGGCATGCATTGAAATGCACAGTGAAAACTGCTGTTTGCACCATGTCAGTAACATGACTCTAGCCTCCAGGCAAGCATACTTCTAGCAAAACTGCACCTGAGGATTGGTGGCCTGAAGCATAGCTAAGACCTCTCTCTCAAGTGCATCAAGCTATTGCAACTGGGCAGACATCTGGGTCCAAGGATTTTGTGAAGAATCCTGATATGAGCTCTGAAAAACACACTGTCTATCGGATTAAAATACATAAACTCCAAATCTGAGCAGTGGAAAACTTGAGTGAGAATTTTGCAATGCAGCCTAATCTTTTATTTATTATCGTAGAGTCTCAAGGGTTGATTACCAGCCATAGTCATAAATGTTTAATGTATACATCATGAGTTATTAAAGGTGAAGTTGAGAAACAGTGGAAGAAACAGGAAGAGGTTTAGGAGGACAGATAAGCAAACAATGAAAAACACTTAACACGTTGAGGTTCAAATCCCAAACCTGGACCTTATTAGTTGTATGATCTGTGGCCCATTTGACTTATGGTTTTGACTCTCATTGTGGAGATGAGGGAGGAATAACGCTTACTCACGATAATAATATCTCTCTCTCTCTCTCTCTCTCTCTCTCTCTCTCTCTCTCTCTCTCTCTCTCTGTCTCTGTCTGTCTGTCTCTTTCTGTCTCTGTTTCGCTCTGTTTCTCTGTCTCTGTGTCTTTCTCCATTTCTCTCTGTGTGTCTCAGCCTGTCTCTCTGTCTATGTCTTTCTGTCTTCCTCTGCCTCTCTCCCTGCCTTGTACTTGTGGATCAGCTGTGAGCTATCAGCCACTGCTCCAGTGCCATGTCTGCCTGCCTTCATGCTCACCACCATGACAGTCATGTACTTTGACCCTCTGGATCTATGAGCTGCCACACATTTAATGCTTTCTTTTACAATTTATGGTGTTTGTCACAGCAATAGAAAAGTAAGTCAGTATATAAACACCCCACCTCCTCTAGAACCCATCACATGGCCTTTATGAATGTGGTTTTGTGGAGGAAGAGAGAGAGAGATGTAGTCCACGCCCACTTGGTGCTGCATGAGTAGCAGAACACAGTTCTTCCATCAGTCATAGAAAATATATTTTGTTCTTCCCATGATGGAGACTACTAGTCTGAAGGAGGGAAGCCTGCCAAGTTAAAGGTCTAGAGAGCAGAGGTGGGCAGGGAATGGATGGAGATGGTCATCTTCCTTGTCCTCATCCTTGTTATGGAGAAAGGGTGAAGGACCTAAAGGATCTAAATGAGTTTCAGAAAGGGTGTGCTCACAGGGGACTAAGTTGGCCACACCCCAGTGGGTATGGAAACGTTTCAGAAAGTTGCAAAAACAAAGGAGAGAAGAAACAATACTACTTTACTTTTTAGTTGAGATTGAAGCACAAGAAAAAATGGGAAGTTATTTATTCTAAGCAATATAATTATAGGTACAAAAATCTAAAGGTGACTAAGGAAGTGAAGAAAGTCAAGAATGGGCATAAAGGTGTGGGGATGAGCTAATCCTAGGGACCCTGGATCTGAGAAACACGAGGCTTGGAGAGGGTTGCAGGACTGTCAAGACCATTCAGGATTCTACTTGATGAAGTCACTGCAAGTCATAGACCCTTTGGTCCAGGCAGTAGAGTGTTCCCAATGGTGTTCCTTAAGATTGTACAATGGGAGTACAGTTTAACAGCTGTGCATGCCAAGAAAGGTGTTGTCATATTATTGCCATGCTTTTGGGTTGCAATATATCCTGTTACATGTGGCTCCATCTTATTATTCAATTTCATGACGTCATGCCTACTACCTTAATACTTACAGTTGTGATAATCGGCAAAGCTTAGGAGTGCCTCCAGAGCAGCTCGCCACTCACTGCTTCTGATTTCTTACCTCCTCAGTGGTCCACAGATAGAATTTATTTTTAAGGAGATATATATATATATATATATATATATATATATATATATATATATATGGAATAGTAAATCATAGAAGTGAGAATGTTGCTTAGAGTTTGAAATCTAGCATGAATGTATTATGAAACCATGGCCTTCAAAATCATGCAGAGGGTAAGGATGGGCTGAGTATTACTGAAAAGAGGGGTCAAAGTCAAAATGTGGACCCCAGAAGACAAGACACCTAGGGCATGGGCCCAGAAGTGCTTCCTCACTCCTTAGAAAGGCATTTCCTCCTCAGGATCCTGTGGAAGAGCATGCTATATTTCAGAAAAACCACTCCTTTACTCATGTATTACTGACAGAGAGAGAGGAGGGAGAGGGAGAGAGAGAGAGAGAGAGAGAGAGAGAGAGAGAGAGAGAGAGAGAGGAGAAGGAGAAGAAAAGAAGAAAAGAAGAAGAAGAAGAAGAAGAAGAAGAAGAAGAAGAAGAAGAAGAAGAAGAAGAAGAAGAAGAGGAGGAGGAGGAGGAGGAGGAGGAGGAGGAAGAGGAGGAGGAGGAGGAGGAGGAGAGGGGAGAGGAGGGGAGGGGAGAGTAGAGTAGAGTAGAGTAGAGTAGAGTAGAGTAGAGTAGAGTAGAGTAGAGTAGAGTAGAACCAGAATGGGACTCCATGTGTTCTTCCCATCCCCACCAGAACATGTAGCAAGTCCTTAGCATGTGTCACTGATATCTCTGGAAAACCCAACATAGTGGGCACTTGGAATACCTGCCTTTCCATCTTCCCTGTATTGCCAGCAAGTAAGGACCGAGAGTGGCTCCACAGCAAACAGTCTTCATAATTGCTGTGCTCCAGCCATCTGACCAGAGTGTCTATGCTTTAAACCTCAGCATTATTTACCCTGCAATTTTCAAGCTACTTTATGAGGCTGTGCAGCTGGTGGAAGTTAAACAGATAATATCAGCAATACCTCCAGATCTTTACAGAAGCATCGCCACGTTCCAGAGATTCACGGTACCCTGTCCAGACTGCAACTGAAGGATTATTTACTCAGGACAAAGGAGTAGTTACAACAGGCTCCTTGTAGCCCAGTGCCACAAGGTTTCTGTACATAAGCCAACAATTAAATGTAATCCTATATACTTACAGTTTTAAAAGAAATTCAAACCAGTTCTTGGAACTAAAGAAGCTGGCACTAGAGAAAATGACTTCCAGAACATGAAGCCCAACATGTGAACACAGGACCTCTGAGCCACAAAGGAACACACACTTTTCCATGGGGAAAAGGCCTTGTTGTATAACACTAAACAAGGCCAAAGACTCAGATAGTTTCAGGGACAATCAGAAAATGATTACTGGTCAAATCACTTTGGCCATTGTGCCCTTCCCCCAGGCCTGAGAAGGCCTGCAAAGTCATTTACCACAATAGACCAAGCAACAGTAGGACCTAGGAGATGCATTGCATTGCCAGCCTTGGCACCTTGGAGCCTGCTACCTGAGCTAAGAAGAATGGACTGCCTGCTGAGCTAGCCTTGACACCTTCCAGACGGACTGCTATCTCCTTGCCCAGCCTCTGGGCTGAACCAAGAAGAGACTCTGGGGGGTGGGGCTTCCCCTTAATATGTGAAAGCAAATTATTAAACTTGGAGCCTTGATCAGAGAACTTTGTCTTGGCTTCATCTCTTCCCACCCGTTTCCCTTCCTCAGCCTCTCTTACAGGTGAACCCCGTCCAGCTGTTGCTGCTGGCGGCAACAGGCCATTTCCATAAGGACAGCTCTAAGACACAGGTTTGGTCTTGAACAGTCTATAAACTCTACTTGCAGCCAACCCCCAGCTAGAGCTGAAAAATCCAGGATCTCAGAAAAATGACCGACTGATTTAGTGAGCTTCAGGTGAACATGAAACACTGGGTATTTTGCATATGGTTTTATTCTGCTTTGACATTACATATTTAACCCCACCACATACCTTGACAAAGCAACATTTGGAAGACATCTCATCTTGACTCTCCCTCTTCTTCACTGAGATAGGAATTTTTTCTCTAATTTCCTGCTATTCTCCAACACCTAGATGAAATTCTGTAATATCTTAAATTCTCAATGAATATTGCTCAATAGGCTAAATGGGCGAGCTGGCATAAAAATACACGGACACATTCATTTCTACATGGTGGTCAAGTTAAAAGCTTCAAGATGCTGGAACTCTTAAAAGGAAAACATGATTGTGTGCATTGCACTTCAGTACTCATGTGTGTGCATATGAGTGTGTGCATGTGTGTGTGTATGTGTGTGTGCATGTATACATGTTTGTGCATGCATGCCTCTGTGCATATGTGTGTGCACCTGTGTGTGCACGTGTTTGTGTGTGTGTGTGTGTATGCTGAAGAGTGAACCAGGCAGTATTTTCACCCACAGCAGAGTTAAACTTTAAAATAAATTCAAGTCACCACTTTAATATCTTTATTCTTTTAAGAGATTGCTGTGTGTGAAATTTACTGAGAGTGCCATAGGTGGAGTCCCACTTGAGGGAAAAGATTTCTCAAAGTATTATAGTTTTAAAATATAATTCTCTCTGGAAAGCCAGCAAATGCTGTGTGTGTGTGTGTGTGTGTCTACTCCCAGGTCCCTGCAGACTATATATAGAGGGTGACTTCAACCATGCACTGAAGAACACTTATGAGGTACCTGCTGTATGCCAAACACTTTTAGATGCCACCATTCAAAGCTGCCACTGAGATCCCATATTTATATAACCTAACCTTGCAATTTGAAGATTAATGAACTAATAAAATGGAATTAATGTACATTATTTTAGTACCCTGATACAGGTTTCTAAATCTCATAGCTATTTTTTTTTAAATGGCAAGTAACACCAAAATGAAACAAAGAAGCAAAATTTATTTTAATCTGTCAAGATTCATACTAGCAAAGTAATGGTAATGTTTCCTTAACCGGTTTATCAGATGTTTCAAGCATTTGAGTAGAAGGTCATATAAAGGCCCCTTGGGGCTAGCTTGTAGGTCTTGTTTTGTAATGAGTTTTCTGTCATTTTTCTGCTTCAAAATGTTCTGCACCCTCTTCATAAGCAGAGGTGACTATTGACTCTAATGTGAATTTTTATTAGCATTCATGTTCTCGTGGGAGAACTTAGTAATGAGAGTGTAAACACCGAAGAGGTGAAACCTCAACAGAGTCGAGCAAGATGGTTCTGTCACTGGTTTACCTGTAAATTATTAAAACTTGGCCATAAGTAAATTTAGTCCATGGAGGTTGGAATATTATAGGATCTGAGAGAAGGCACTTTAAGAAAAGGAGTGGAATGCTATAGGATCTGAAGAGAGGGTTCTTTAAGAAAAAGAGTAAACCAGGCAGGCACAATCGTAACAGTGTCTTGGAAAGTATCAATGAACTTGGTGGAAGAATTTAGGAATTCTGATGATCATATTTTCTCGGTTTGATTAGCTCTGGGATTAATGAAAAGACAGACTTCTGGGTGAATTGTGAGGGTATTTCTGGGAGAATCAACAAAGGGAGAAGAGACTCCTCTACAGGAATCAGCACCTTCCAACAATGGCCCAGACACAAAGAAGTTTGAGGGAAAGGAAGAGCTGTGTTTGCCTATCCACTTTCACTCCCTGCTAGCAGATGCATCTATTTTAATGAAGCTGCAGCTGTTACCAACTCTCATTGACATTGGACCTTGCTGCTTCAGCCTTCTAGTGTAGACATAAGAACAGCAATTCTTCAGGTTTCCAGTGTCAGACTGAGACTGTTAGGCACAGGAGACTTAGGAGCTTTGAGGTCTTCAGCTTCTCCAGTTTTCATTAATCAGTTCTGTTTCTTTAGAGAATTCTGACTAACACGCTTCCCTAAGTTATTGTAATTTATGTATATGTATAGTATATGTATATATTATATGTTTAACATGTTCCTCTCCATGCTCCCCAATCACCACTTTATACCTTCTATTTTATTTTTAAAAGTTTCTTAGACTATTCTGCATGTGGGTCTAATTTATTTGTATATCCCACTCTGACTCTAGAATAGAGTATATAGTAGTGTGTGTATCTTTGTTTGCATCAAAGCTAATAAAGTATTTAATACACATCTATTTCAAACTCTTATTACTACAGTGTTTTATTCTACAGGAGTTTTGTGCTTGATACCCATGTTTTATTGTGATATACATTTTTTTTTTATTATACAGAGATCACCATTTTCCATATGTTTATACTGCAAAGGGTATAAACCTAGCCAAAAGCTTTCAGTAAAACCCTCAAAATGCTCTCTCAATAGCATGCAGAAGAACCTTCGATTTGTTAGCATTGCCCTGTTCCATTCTGATTGCCACACAAGTAGCCAGAGTGGCCGACTACCCTCTCAGTTGTTTCCTGCAGTGGCTGTTTCACCCTTGGAATAACCCAGAATTCTTGGCTAGGTGTGCAGTGTCTAATGGTGTTGACTCTAGCTTTTCTATCACGTACTACTTTGAGTTTATTGAGCGACTTTCTGAAGTCCTTTCTTCCTCTGCTCATCTGAACTCCCACACACCCACTGAGCAGCCCCTCCTCCTCCGTCCCTCCGGCTACCATGGGCTTCTTGTGAGCTGCAAAGCTCTGTTCAGAGCCTCTTTTGAGAATCTCATTGTATTCTAGGTAGCAGCTGACTACAGAGTTTCTAATAAAGTCACCTCATCGTTTGCTTACATTTGTTCTCAAACCCTTGTGGGTTCTAGACCTAAAGACATTCAAGTCATTCATCTGAAATATTTGTACATAGATTCACACACAACCTCCTATATACTTTGTATGATCTCTACATTACATACAATAGTAACACCATGTAAATAGTGGTAATGTAGAACTTGGTACGCGTTCAATGCAGGTATAAAATTTTTAAAGAAATAATCTTCTGCAGTTGGCCGTGTAACAGTAGATATAGAGGCCTTGATTTTATGAAGATGGGGCAGACTCTAGTTTACTGTCAATTATCTTCCTGTTGTCTTACAAATGTGTCAGACTCAGCAAGCATTGTTTAGATGAATGAAAGCGGAAAACTGATGGGAAGATGTGGTAACCACAAGATGCCCTTAACGATGTATGGGTAATCAGAAATAGTGTTGAATATCCACGACAGGAGAAAAACCCAGATGCAAACCAATGCGTCTTATTGATACTCTTCTTGTATCAGCTTTTGTATTGCTGAAAAAGACCTTGGACTCAAGAGCCGTGTCAGCTAGAAGCATGGTAACACCTTCTAGTCCTGACTTGCACCACGGAGTGTGACTGGGAAAGAGCAACATGTCCCATGTAAGGGATCATAGAGTAACAACTCACATATAAGGGATCATCTAAATTTTCCTTAAAATGAGTCATGAACCTAATGCTCAGTGAACACCACCGAAGAAGTGGCAGAAAGAACGTAAGAGTCAGAGGATCAGGGAGTCTGTACCTCCTAATAGTGTCAGAAGCTGCATTCTGGAAGTCGCTGCCAAAACATAAGTTGAACAAGGACATCACCAATACATGTTCTAAAGTAGACAGGGGAAACCCCAAAGGCCTCAACCCTGCACAAAGAACTACAGGCAACTAAGGAGTGTTGAGAGTGCATACTATCCAATATCAGAGGGTCAGCCCTGAGAGTGTACATACAAATAATATTAAATATTACACAGAATGACTGGGTTATAATTATTCATTTAGACACACACACATGTATAAACATGCAGTAACAATTAATGAAAAAGAAGCAATGAATTCAAAAGAAAACAAGAATGGTACATAGAAGGGTTTAGACAGAAGAAAGGGGAATGATTGAATTGTAATCTTAAAAATAAATAATTTTTAAAAGCATGATGTGAAGTGCATTGAATACCTAACTCTAAATAGAGGAGAAGATAGTCTTGACTTACAACATCTGGGAGATGCTACTGTTGGGATTTGCTGCTGCTTAAAGAAAGTCTGGGGAGGGGGCACTGTGTGCTAACCTGGGCTGGTTCTTGATTCAGTTCTAACCTTGGGAAATTCCTTAGCCTTTGTGAGACTCCATCTCTCCACTGTCAGAGTGAGAGACTTGGGTAGTTCTTTCTTAATTTCTTGAGGTTCTAAAGTGTCTGGTTTTCACACACTGATTGCATGATGAGCATAGTGTACAAAGTAGTGTACATAGTAGTGTACCAAGGGGAGCCTCATACTGGTCCAGTCCCAGAAACTTGGCTCTGCAACAGAGGTAGACATTTTGCTCTACATGGTCCTTCGATTTATGCTAGTGTTTCTTATATATTTGGCTGTGAGCCTAGCCTTTAGTGGCTGAGCCATCTCTCTCCAGCCCTATTCTAGTGTTTCTTTAGGCAACGCTTTTTTTTTTTTTCTTTTTCCTTTGGGAGTTGTAGCTTGAACCCAGGGTCTTACACATTGTAGGGAAATACTCTAGCACTGAGATACATTCCCAGACATCTACTAGAATATGATTTAATCAGTTCCACCTCCATTCCCTTCCCCCAATTTTCCCCCTACACACTTCCACCACTTCCCCCTTCCTGTTTATGTTCTCTTGTTTAAAAAAACAAAAACCAGAAAACAACCGACTGAGTCCACTTTGCAATGCCAGTGTATGCTGATACAGTGTAGGGTCACCTACTGGAGCCATAGACAGCTTCTCAGAAACCACATCCCTGAGGAAAAATGGACTCTTCCTCTCTTAGCCAATAGTTGCCCATAGCTTCTTACCTAGGGGTGGGATTTGATGACCTCTTCCCCTAACCACACTAGGATTTTGTCTGGCTTGATCTTGCCCAGGTCTTACGCTGCCACCACAACTGCTATGATGAGTTCATGTGTTCAACTGCCCTGCTGTGTCTGGGAAAAGATTGTTTCCCTGCAGCCATCCACTGCCTCTGCCTCTCAGTCTTTCTCCTTCTGCAGTGATCCCCCAAGCCTTGGGTGGGGGAGTATGATACCAGTGTCCTGTTCAGGGCTGAGCATTTCTTTAGAAGCTCCGTTTGCTTCATTTTGTAGACTTGCTCACAAACAAAAGTGAGGCAACTGCATGATAAGTAAATGAAGATGTTTAAAAGTAAGCTCTTACATGAACACACAGCTAATTCTTTTTAAAAGAATGATTCTAAATTAATGAAAAATAACCCAAATTAGTTAGGAAAAGGAGTTTGAGCATCCACTGCTGTGGCTAGATGGGCAGATTGCAGAAATCCTGTATCTGTAACACAAAGGGACAGTTTCAATGATTTTGTGAAACAATTCTTGATCTGACCAGCTCTTATGGGTTTTTTTTTAAAAGTAGTCCTACGGCGCTATCAACTAAATTTCTCCACCCCAGATGAGTAAAATCAAAGTCAAGCAGTCTCACAGACCACAAGCCTATTGAGCATTTATGAATACGTTGAGGAGAGCTGCTTAGACACACAACATGACTCCTAACCACATTCTATTATAGGTTGTAGGCGTTAGAGATGTGGTTGAGAGCAAAACCCCATTCCACCTTAGAAAGATAGAGACTTCTCAAAAATATACTCTGTCTAGAATTGATGGACACACACAAACCGCCGAAGACAAGAAAAGCCAGAGTCCAGCCAGTCTCCATCTGGATATAATATAATCCAGTGGAATGATAACAAAATATTATTTTTGGATCACACTTTTGTGTGCTTTATGTGGCATTTCATGGCCATATGAGGACTCTTCCGTTAGTTTGTTAAAAAATACTCAGTGTTGATATTAATTCACTATTCCAAAAAACATCTTCTTAATAGCTTGCTTCTTTTCTTTCTTTCTTGGGGGATGGTGGTGAAGGAGCTACACTTAGGACCTCACACATACTGGGGAAGGGCTTTACCACTGAGCTCTGTTCCCAGCCCCACTCGCTTGCTTCATGAAAACACACTTTACTTCTTTTGGAATTTTGTTTTCTACTCCTTGACAGAAATTAAATCTCTTCTCCTTCCTTCTCCTTCTCCTTCTCCTTCTCCTTCTCCTTCTCCTCCTCCTCCTCCTCCTCCTCCTCCTCCTCCTCCTCCTCCTCCTCCTCCTCCTTTTCTTCCTCCTCCTCCTCCTCCTCCTTTTCTTCCTCCTCTTCCTCCTCCTTTTCTTCCTCCTCCTCCTCCTCCTCTTCCTCCTCCTTTTCTTCCTCCTCCTCCCTCCTCCTCCCTCCTCCTCCTCCTTCCTCCTCCTTCCTCCTCCTTCCTCCTCCTCCTCCTCCTTTTCTTCCTCCTCCTCCTTCTGCTTCTTCTTCCTCCTCCTCCTCCTCCTCCTCCTCCTCCTCCTCCTCCTCCTCCTCTCCTCTCCTCTCCTCTCTTCTCCTCTCCCCCCTCCCCTCTCCTCTCCTCCCCTTTCTTCCCTTCCCCTCCCCTTCCCTCCTCTCCTTTCCTCTTCTCTCTCTCCCACTCCCTCTCTCTCTCTCTCTCTCTCTCTCTCTCTCTCTCTCTCTCTCTCTCTCTCTCCCTCTCTCTCCCTCTGTGTGTGTGTGTGTGTCCACAGATACATGAAAAGAGAAAAGGCAGTACTTTCTCCTTGGCAGGTACAGTTTGTGCACTTTTAATGCTTTACTGGGATTATTGTTTATGGTTAAGTGCTACTCAAATCCAAAATCTATGAATAAATTCAAGCTGTTTCCTGTGAATGACAACAAATGGGATGTCAATTGCCCCCTACCCTTTGTGTGTTTTAGTTAGCACTCTGAATTGAACCTCGCATCGCGAATATGGGACAAGTCCTCTGCCACTGAGCCGCAGCCCCGTCCCCCTCACTGAGCCGCAGCCCCGTCCCCCTCACTGAGCCGCAGCCCCGTCCCCATCACTGAGCCGCAGCCCCTGTCCCCCTCACTGAGCCGCAGCCCCTGTCCCCCTCACTGTTTTTTTCCTCAAGAGGAGGTTTTATTCAATGATCATGGCCTAAACATCCCTGCCCCTTAGGAGCTCGGGAAAGAGGAAGGAGGGATGGAAGGAGGGAGGGAGGGAGGGAGAGAGAGAGACAGAGAGAATGAATGAACAGCCCCTGCCCCCTTACTGTTTTTGAAAGAATCATTGAGTATTAGACCTGTCAGTCTACCCAAGGATCCAGCATATAAACCTCAAAGCCAGCATTTCAGGAGGTGTGTAAAGTGAACAAGTGATGTCTGCCCATACTTGTTGACATTTTGACTTTTACTGTTTATTGTCACGCTACGTGCCAGCCCCCCCAAGACTAGAGTCTGCACATAGCCCGTGAAGACCCTGCCCCCAAATTAATTCTGATTGGTGAATAGAGATGCTGACAACCAATAGCTGGGGAGAAGAGACATAGGTGTGGTTGAGGCTTTTGTGGGTTTAGAGGGAGGAGTCCACGAGGAAGAGGCAGAAGAAGCGGCCATGAGATAGAAGAAGAAAGTGAAGGAGAGAGCCGCCATGGCTAAGGGCCAAGGGAACGTGGCCCAGAGAGCTGCCTAGCTGGAGGTGAGAGCCCCCAGATGAAGCACAGTGCGTAATAATGAGGTTATCGATTGGTAGACTCTAACAGCATGGAGGGTAGGCAGTTGCTCAGCAATTGTGCTGTTTAAGGCATATTTTAAAATATAAAGATTGTGTGTGTGTTTTATCCAGGAACATAAATGGTCTAAGGCCGGAAGAAACCCCACACAGGATTATTTAATATTATTTACCACACACACTGCCCTTGATGGGCATATCAGTGGTGGTGGTCAGAGCCCAGTTACGTCATAAGACTCTTTGATTGCATCAAGTAGGATATAGGCTCCTGTAACAGGTGGTGATGAGCTGGCACCAGTGGACTCTTTGCCACTGTTCATCTCTGAAAGTCAAGTGTGGCAGCATGCAGGAGAATCTTCCAGGCCACGTGGTCATTGTAGTGAATATTATTAGCTATAGGGTTCATCCTTTGTAGCTATACAAATCATCAAACTCCTCACAATGTTTTAGACTGTGAAATTTTTACACAGTAGTTCTATACTTTCCACCAAGAAGATATTTGGCTGCTTTTAAACAAAACAGAGTAAAAGCAGGAAGCTCAAGTTGATATAAAACACGAGTTACAGAGAAAACAACCTGAATCAGTGAAAAAAGGCATTATTTGTGAAGGAAAAACATATTTTTCCCTAGGAAAAAAAAAGTCTCATTAAGCTGTCCGCTAACAAGCATTCTACACGAGTAGGCTGTTATTGGAAGAACAACTAAAGCCACAGTGTTACAGCTCAGAGAACAACAAGAACAAACTGTAGAAGTGATAAATTCGTTCAAAGACTAAAATATTGCAGTTTTCAAAAAGTCAGTTGTTTAAGAGAGTCACTAAGGGCAATTCTCCTTCCCCGCTTCTGAAGTATTTGAAGGAAACTTGAAAGGATCCTAAGCCCACACTTGTCCTACAGGAGGGATGGCGCTTTGACTTGGTTATACGCTACTCCAAAAATGTGAGTCCTGAGCATTTGAGACAAGACATTAGCAGAAGCTCTTGCTAACCTTCCCATGCTACCTTGTGCTGCCGGTCATCACGTGGGCAGTGCATTTCATGACCTTTCTGTGGTGCACATCCTGGTACACTCATTTGCAAGATGTCGCCCTCTACTTAAAAGACAGGAGCTAAAGACACACAGACACGGGAAGGAGCTGAACTCACAGGATCACTTTGTTTCCTCAGCGTGTTTTCCAGACACGCTGCTACAACAGAGCGCTCTGCCTCAAACCGTATATAGAGAATGCACAAACAGACCCAGTGTTCCAGATCTTTCCTTGGAAAGCTTCGATTAAAAGTTAAGACTGAGTAAGTGTGTCCACCTGTTCTTGTGCTCCTCTGTTAACGTGAACTTGATTGTAAACCTAGTAAGAGGATGGGGAAAAAGGTATTTTTCTTCTACAACCTTTAACACACTAAGGAACGAAATGGTCAGAGTGAAATCTTACTAAATTGGTAGAATTATGTAGGTGGTGCAACGTGAATGTCATGGGAGAAAACAGTAAGGCCAGATCCTTGCATTTAATAAACGGTGCTTCTGAGATGCTGCATAGATGAGGTAGAGAATGTGAACTGGGAAGCATGTGTGTGTGTGTGTGTGTGTGTGTGTGTGTGTGTGTGTGTGTGTGTGCACGCGCGCGCGCACACATACATGCATATATGTGTGTGAAAGACAGAAACCAACTCTGGCCTTTTCCCATATTGGTCTCTAACTTATCCTTACATACAGGGTTTCTCACTGAATCTGGAGCTATTGCTTTCACAATACTGACTATCCAGAGAGCCCGCCGAGCCTCCTGTCTCCACTTCCTCAGTGCTAGAACGATAAGCACTGTGTCCTAGTTCCTGATTTTTTTACGTGGGTGCTAGAGATCCAGACTCCAGTCTTCGTGCTTGAGTGGGAAGCTCTTTGCCGACTGTGGCATCTCTCCAGCCCCCAAAAGATCTTTTAGGGCATGCTTGCTGGTTATTGTAATGGAGAGTATTATTAAGTTGTTATCTTTACAATTGCAGAGGTTTTTGTTACTGGTTTCTCATTTTCAATAATTTTAGAAGTATGCGAGCTGTCACGTCCAGAACTGCCACTTTTTAAAATATAGAAATTCCTTCGGTAGTTTTGTGGCACTGTAGTGGTAAAACTCATTTTTGTTGCATTTCCTCTAGGGAAGCAACTTAAAAAAAAAACAAAACAAAACTGGCTTTTCTGGTTTTCACAATGCTGTTGATTTTAGTAAACCAGACAACTACAATGTTGCCATGCAAGACGGTGTTAGCACCCTGTCCGACAACGCCACCCACCAACTCTAAAAGTTATGGAGGAAGACGTATTTCCTTATTGCATAATTTGAGGGGCTTGAAATGATGTCTGAGTACCCCCACGTGTACCTCTATTGTCACCAAAGAGCCCACTGTCACTCTAAACTGAGTTGTCATAATTAGGAAATGTAACATTACATTCTCCTTTGATGTTGGATTCCTCCACTACTTGGGTCACTTTTGTGTGTTGGAAGTTCTACTCAATTTGAGACAGTTGTGGACAGGTGTGAGCTCTGCTTCCCAAAAGCCCGGGTCTGGTTTTATATCTGCGTGAACGGCGTGACTTGGGACGAGGGGCCCCACCTGCGCAGCTGAGTTTCTGAGCTCTCAGCCATAGTCTGTGTGCCCTGCACAGGGTTATAAGAGTGAGCTCATCCGTAAGCCCTCACCTTGATATTGTCTTTCTGAGTTCAATCTCATTCTCGTTAACAGAGAACTCCGGGTGTGGGGGTGTGTTCCCTCCTGAGACTTTCCATGCCCCGTCATTCCATCTGGAATTCTCTCTCTTCCGATGATGCTTACCCTCCTTAAAGTGTCACCTCAACAAGGAGCACTGCTTGATTAGCTGTTATTATTACTGTTAAATGTTTGTGTTTGGGAGGTGTTTGGTTAGCCTCTGCCTGTGTTAGACCATATGTATATGATTAGGAATCACATCTTGTTCAATATGGACATTATGAGATACTTGTTAAGCAAGTTTGTCAGTTTTGCTTTCCTCTACATCAGTCAGCTGAGATTGAAATAGCATCTGTGTCACAGGTGTTTTATGGTATGAAATGGGATCATGTGTAGATAATGTACCAAAAACAATGCCAGTGACACAGTAAAAGCTTAATCTTATTTGTTGAGTGAACACGTACTTTTAAAAATTATTTATTCTGATATGCCCATGGCTTTGCATTTACTAATATGTCAAGAGAGTTTGCTCATGTCACCAAATTATTTTCGAAAATTGTATTTACATTCATTTTTTTTTTTTTTGTTTTCGGCCCCACCAAGTTTAGCGGGTTTCTCATGTGACCATGGGATTGTAACTCCTCAGTGGAAACAACCACTACAGGTCATGACTCCTCTCTCCAGCTATTCATCACTAGCCAATAGTTACCCAGGCAGGGGTAGAAGCCTAGAAGCCCTTCTCTTATCCATGACAGACTATTTACTGGCCAACTGCAGTGCTTCTGATTTGTGATTATAATGCCTGTGTCATGACCAGAAAACAGTGCATCTTGGAATCCTTGTCTGTATCAGCTAGCTGTCACATCATTTCCTTCTCTTCTTTTCCAATAATGTCCGAGCTTGAGAAGGGTGGCAGAAATGTCGCAGTGTTGTGACTGTTATGGAGACAATCAACTTCTCTCTATTTTTGAGGCTCATCCCATAGGAGGGAATTCAGGCTTTATATTATAGAGCTAGTCAAACATGCATGGCTGGGCAGGTCCTAGGGGCAAGTAAGGTATTTATCTTTATACCTGTAGGCAAAGGCCAGTCAGCCTTTATCAGAGAGGCTTCCCTTTGCACTGAAGGGTGATGAAGTCAGAGACTCAAGGCTGTTTCATGTACTAAGAATATTGACTGTTGAAGTGAATGGAATTTTTTTTTTTTTTACATAATTTTTAAAAGGCTTGTTATGCTTTCCTGAACTGGAATAACTGGATGTAAAGATAGTACCTCAACTCTTATCTTAAAGCTTGCTATCAAATACCCGTTCAGAAAATGTGTCTGTTTCGACTATAGTTGAATGAGATTGCTTGCATACCTTCGTATTGCTAATTGTCATTTATGAATTCGGTAAGCAAGAAGACTGATTTTTACCAGTTTTCTTAGCTTACTGATGTAATTTGATACTTGCTCATGTCTGTTACTTCCTGTGCACTTGGACCATCACGTTGTGATGTGTCTGCTGTAGGGTTAGTAAAATTAGATGAATCACAGACAGCGTTGATTGCTATGGATATTAATTAATTGTCCTATTGTGCTAATATTTTATTGAGTTCAATCCACATTTTAATTTTACAATATTTCTATGAACTGTGTATATAGTCTTTTGTTGATTCTGACATTTGTTATTTCATTCTGACTTTTATGCTTACAAATTCATTTTTTAACTGGCAACTGGAACATCTCTTTCTATTTTCTATGGTTCTTAGTATAAAATTGCTTTTAATCTACTTTCTTACCCTGAAGTCAGAATAACTTGTAATTACTCTAATCAATTTTCTCTACCACATATTCATGATCCATTTCTCTCTTAGTTTTGGGGAAGCCTTTCTAACTAATCATATTAAAATCACATATTATTTCATATACAGTAAAGTTACCAAACATTTATTTAATATACTTTCAAATTGCCCACAAAGGCGACCTTCATACAAAAATCTCCAGACAACTCACTGTTAATTTTAATTCTTTAATTTTATTTTTTTATAAATTACTACATATTAATATGGCTTCTCAGGGTGGAGCCTCTTCTTAGGATCCCTTGAACTAACTGCAGATTTAGACTTGTGGGAGACTTTCTACCATGAAAAATATTCTATTTTATGTAGCAGAAAGAGGGATACAAAGTAGATACACAGATAATGTTTCCTATTAATTTTTTCTTGTTGTTAATAAAAGAGGATTGATATTTCTTGAATGCTGTAAAGCAGGGATGTTTCCAGAAGGGGGTTATCCCCCTTTATTAAAAGCATCTGTGCCTGGCTCATGGCAAATAGCCAAAAATCCTCCAGTGGTTGACTCAGGGAGCTAGAGGACAGCCGAGTTCTAAGATGGAACAAATTGTAAAATCATGCTGCATCTTAATTTGATGACCGACAGGGAAGGTTTTTCTGCCTCATCAAATTTTATAAAGAGAAGTATTTATGATTTTCCTGTGAGTTGACCAGGTAAGAAGAGAAACACAGAGTCACACTCTGATGTAGGAAAACCTGCCATACTCTCTTTCTCGAGACAGTCTGTACTTAATGTTACTGTTTTCATTCCTCTGCATAGAATTGGTTCTGAGTTTGTGTTAGAATAGATATCCATCTTTGGTGAACTATTCCTGAAGCAGATAATGAAATCTTGCCAAGGAATAATCTCCTCAGTGGATATTCACTTGGGTGAGGTTATATAATTTGAAAGGTATCAGGAGTGCCAGGGAGACAGCTCAGTGGGTAACTGGAGCTGCATACGCTGCATACGTGCGGACCCATGTTTGAATCCCAGGCATCCCCATGAAAGTCTGTGCAAGGCGTGGATGTTTGTGACAAGCATAGTTGGAAGGAGAGACCAGTGCTCTTGGGAGCTGGTGGGTCACCAGCTTTGCTCCAGGTTCAGTGAGAGACTTGGGGGCACACAGCACACACACACAGACACACACACACACACACACACACACACACATGCACAAGTGCACACACATGCATACACATACATGTAAACACAGGGGTGGGGAGAGAAAGAGAAAGACAGTCAGGGAGTGCCCTTATACTTCTCCAGGTGGTGATAGTCTATCAGTGGTAGTGGGTGATAAGGGTATTAAACATCCCAGGTGAGTCGACCTGGCTGTTGTTTAGAAGCATTTCTGTACTTATATGAATCAGAGAATGATTCATCTGCTTGGGAATTTGCAGGACACCAAACCAAATTAGGAAGCCAAGCAGCTGTGACCTGGCTTTGTAAAGGCCAAGAAAGCGGCAGTTTTGCTTCTGAGCCTCGCATTTCAAAATCATCCTCTGTCCCTCTGTCATTTGGGATGCATGTGCCCTTCAGGGACTTCTGTAAAAGAACACGCTGGGTCATGTTTGCTCCTGCATTACCCCAAGCCTTCTATGAGGCAATAGACTTGTGAGAGGGGCAGCCAGCCTGACAGGAAGAGACGACAGGGGTCGGTGTGACAGGACTGACTAGTCAGGAAAGACTCACTTGCAAGAGTTACCTTACTGTACAAAGAAAAAAGAGCTGCAGAGGAGAGAAACCACCCTGTGTCTGTGTCTATTACCACTTCGGGTGCGTGGTACTCTATCTCACTCAGTAGAAAATAAAATTCACAACTTAAAAAGTTGTGGGTTTTTGTTTTTGGTTTTGTTTTTGTAGGAAGAAATAGAAGTTGGGATAGACTAAAGGAGCTGGTTGTTGGGGCCTGGCACTACTCCCCTAAATTGTGATGCACTCACAAGCTATCCCACCAGTATAACGTTATTTTGAAACCTGGTTTAGCTTTCTTTGAGGAATTAGAATGGTATTGTGAGATAATTTTTATTTACTTATATTCGTTACCAAATTAGTTTTAAAAAACTGTTTTATAAATAACTGTGTAGTGTTCCCTGAAGTGCTAAACACACAAATGCAAGCATGCACATGCACACACACACACACACACATATGCACACGTGTGCACACACACACACGCGTGCACATGCACACACACACACGCACGCGCACACACACATATGCACAAGCACACACACATACGAACACACATACGAACACACACACACACACACACACACTCATGAGGGGGGTGGCAAGCAAGATTTCTTAGGTTGCCCAGGTGGTGGGATGCACTGTGCTATAAACATTCTAATTTGAGGAAACACACGGTGGAGACGTCTTGGTAAGCAGGAGATGTTTCATGCACTTATTTCTATAAGAAATCTAGCATTTCTATTTCTAGTTTGGTGACAAGCAATGTTCTCTTGAGTTATTTTTTCCTTAGGGTAAAGCTTGCATAACTATCTGCTGGATTCGTTCATTACTATCATTTCAGCGGAAGCGACCGTTGCTTTCGAGATTATAGCCACAACCTCCTGAATGCGTTATTGATCTAAGGATTTAAGTCAAACTAACCTACGTTATCTCTAATGTGGAATTGTTTACACATGAGCGCTGAAACGGGAGACTAGGTCAAGTAAGAGCCTATTTCCCAAATAGCTTATTTCCCAAAGAATTTTTTTCCCCCAGCATCCTGCTCATAGGGGAGTGGAACTAACCCAGAATGTGACCCTCCACACACTGTGACTTTCATCATCTTCCTCGGCACCTGCCACCCGGCTCTCTGAGCCTCACACCACTCTACCCTTCAAATGAGGCCTGCACACGAGTAAGGAGCTTTGCTGGCTCTTCCCAGGGGGAAAAGAATTCACCAGTGGTAACTGCAACACTGCACTGTTTACCAGAACATAAAGTTCGGTTGAATCCCCACAGTGACGTCATCTCCCAGCACTTGCTGATGAAGCTGGGGCCAGTTCCAAGATGCGTTCAGCTGGGTTGGACGCTCCACGCCAGAAATGGTCAACCAGCTCACACTTCAAAGACCTCTCTTTACTAGGTTGTGTTTAGCTCTTAAAAGAAGCGGAAAGTAACCCCAATCACAGACTCAGGCTAAATTGGTATTTAAAAGGAGTTCAAAACTTCGTATGTTGTGGTTATTTTTCTTTGGGTTGATAAGTTAACCCTGACTGCTGACTTTAAGGTAACTTTCTCCTGAAACACTCTTAGACTAGTGAGGCTTTGCTACGGGGGTAGACAGAGACAGGGAAGAGCTAGCCTGGCCTTTCAGGAGGTGAGGGTGCTCAGGATTTGGAAAGCAAATTGTCCACGTGTATGGAGATGGTCTTGTGAGCTTTTTAGCTGAAAACTGGGGTCGAAGAAATAAACTGTTGGGAGACTAAGTGAAAAAATAATTTAGGACGAGTCAGAGAAACCCTGGAATTCAACAGTCTTGTCTAAAAAATAAGAAAGAAAAGAAGGTACATGTATTTAGATGGAAGAAAAAGAAAAGTATAATGAAAGGAAATATTGGAGATTTGTATCAGTCAGGATGGCAAATGTTTAAACGTTTTTCTCATACAGTGGATGAGTTTTGTGTTCTAACAGGAAAGATACGATTTCTAGTAGTTGATATCTATTACATTACAGTTTGTGTGTGTGTGTGTGTGTGTGTGTGTGAAAGAGAGGGGAGAGAGGGGAAGAGGGAGTAAGAGAGAAAGAAAGAGAAGTGGGGAGAGAGAGGGAGCAAGCAAGCACTGGTTTGCTCATCTATATATTATATGATGATTATATATTATATTACCATATGTTATATGGTGGATTCAGAGCCCAGAGGTTAATGTCAAATGTCTTTTCTTACTCATAACATTGCTGTTTTGAGAGGGTGTGTGTGTGTGTGTGTGTGTGTGTGTGTGTGTGTGACTGAACCTACAGCTGGCTGTTCAGTTAGAGCAGCTGCCAGCAAACCAAGGTTCCTCCTGGCTTCACCCCCAGCCTGGAATCAGGCTCTTCCTGTGCTGGTGACGCAGGCACTCCACCTCACTGAGTGTGCCCACTAGTCCCTCGTTTTACAGTCTTGAGTTCTCATTCACAAACAAAAATTTTGAATGACTCAAGAAATAACCTTATGGAATTATTATTGATTACAGAAGATCAGAGTAACACAAGCACACCTTCATTAAAGATGCCTGAGCTTTTTCCTGTCACCTGGGAAAAACAGAGAGTGGCATGCATAATATATTAGAGGTAGGAGACCCAGACCTGAGTTTGTTTTTTTTATCTGTCAGAGGAGGGTTGCAATGCTCGCCTCAAAGCTCTGTTGTGACCACAGAATGAGCTGGCTAATTTCATATATAATTTGTATGAATGTCGGCTGTTGTGACAAACTCGAGAGGTAAGGATGTTGTGTTTATACCATTCTGTCACTGTGCTTCAATTTGCACAATTCCTTCATGAAGCGGGTCCAGCCTATTCACCGTTTCTCATATAAAATGATTCACAAGAAGGTGAAGGAATGAACTCAAGGTTGTTCAGCTAGTAAATGTCACAGGCAGGATTCAAGCTCCTCCTTCTGGGGCTGTTTCTGCCCATAAAGTATGTATTAAAATGTGTATTTAGCCTAATGACTTCTTTTTGTAATAAACAGAGCACAGCCCAATGGGGTTTCTGTGATCGCAGCAAAGATGAGAGTCTATTATCATGTTGAGTTTACACATGTCTGTAGACAGAGGTTCAGCGCAAAGACATGACTGTATAAATTACATAATTTTTAATTTATTCAGCAGCTGTATCATATCTCTCTCTATAAACTTACTAATATGTGTGTCATATATGATATATCTATTTAATCTTTATATTTATATAAACTAATGTAATATTTACATAAATTATTACATTTATATAAATTTATAGTATTTATATAACATAAGTATTTTATATATGAAATATCATGTATTATATTGCATATCACATGTCACATATCACATATTACATATTATATATCTTAGTAAGTTTCATGATGTAAACCAAACAAGACAAAAACCTCAGAGTTACACCTGTAATATCTGGCTAACAGGTTCCTCAGGTGAGCCTCCCTCCAAGCTTCTTGTGTTCCTTGTTAGGTCAGACTGAACAAAGCCGGCATTATCTGCTGGCCTTATTTCTCAATTGAAACTGAAAACTTAAAAGTCGGTGTTTGATCACAACAGTGGGAAGACTGGCTCAGCCTCTCTCTGCTCTCAAGCTCCAGCCATGGAGGCCTTTCATTTTAGGCAGACATGTTTGGTTTTCTCCACAAGCTGAACACACAGTGCCCTGGGGAATGACTTCCAGTCGCGGTGGACCTGAGACCAGGATAGGACATCTCAGTCCTTCCTTATTTCCCTCTCTTGGGGAGAGTTTTAAACAAATACACATGGAAGTTACCTTTTCCAAGTCCTCAGAAGACCGCAGAGGAGATAAACAACAGAAAACAACCCTCCCAGGAACCAGAGGACCAATCTGATGTGACACATTCTTCCCCATCAGACCACACAGACTGTATGTACTTCAGACATGATGCGACTCTACATGTTCTCTGCTCAACTAGAAACAGAACGCCTTAAAATCCCCGAGACACTATATTTTTACCTTCAACATCTCCGTGGGAAACCCGCAAGTCACACCGGAGAATGTCCTCTCGTGGTTAAAAGCAAAATTCTAAATATTTCTTAAGCTCCCTTTGGAAACCGTGTCCCAGCACGCATCTCATTTTGTAAGAATACTACCCGACTTTTGACACCTGACTCCGCTTTGGAGCCACTGGGGGGTGGGAAAAGAATACAACTGTTATTTTTGGATTGGGAGATCGAAGGGACTCTGGTCGGCTCGAGCCTGGAGAACATGGCTCTCACGGGCCTGGCCCTTCTGTCCCGCTTCCTCTGCCTTGCTAAAAAAAACTGTTAGATTACATTCCCAAAGGTAGCCATCAAGGTCTATTTCCTTATTTGGCCACGTCGGCCTCCTGAAGCTGACTACCAAGGTCCAGTTAAAGTCCGTAATCGGAACCCCCATTTGGTTTACCCAATTAACATACCCAATTAAAAATGTACCACTCCATCCTAGCCCATTCTAACACAGGCTTCCCCTTTCTCTCTTAAAAATTCTATCTGCAAGATTATTTGCTGCTGTTTCTCTGCCTGAGTCGGACAGCAGCCGGTTTAACTTTTCTTTCCATCCGAATAAAGGATGTCTCTGTGAAAACAGGTGTGTGGGTGCGGTTCGTGCTTAATCTGAGGTCCAGGAAGGAGGGAGCCCCCGCTGTGCAGGGGTCTCCTTCAGAGATGACACAAACCGCGAGAGATCAAGAATGTGTTTGAAGATTGATGTGCCCCCACCAGACTCATAAAGTTCATATGAGTAGTTCTTAGAGTCAGCTACAGTGAAGTAACTGGCAGTAAAAGGTTCACCCAGCCATAAATTTTTGAAAAAATTGACGAAATATTCCAGCCACTGCTTCAGAGTCTAGATGTTGAGCATAGAACTGTGGTCCCTGAGAGAAAGGGCTCACACGGCCAGAGCAGCATGCGGTGATCGTGAGCGCAGGAGGCAGGCAGGGTGTTTACGCAGCCGCCAGGGCTAGATGCTGAAGCAGGAACTTTAGAGAAGAGAAACAGTGTATTTGCAATAAGTTTCATTAAATATTGTAATCAAACAGTAATCTGCTCATGTCTATGGCAAATCTATTTTGTCACCTGGTAGAAAGACGATGGCAACAACGTGCGGAGTGTTGAGTTGTAAGTGTTCTGACGTATTTATAGTCCCCCACAGAACTAGATAGATAATCTAATAGATGTGAAAGGAAGAAAAAGTTTAATCTTAACAAAACCAAAGCAAAGTAAAATATTGATGGAGGCTGATCTGAAAAGACAGTTTGGGAACTCCCAGTCAAAGTTTTTAATTATTAGCAACGTGCTTATGGTTTAAAAGAACAAGATCAATACAATAAGCAAACAGATGATTCTCACTAAAAGACAAGCGAAAAATCTTCAGAACTGAAAATAGTGTAATGTTCTCTATTGAAAACTTATAGAAAAAAAGAGAGAACATATTAGGTAGGCCATTTCAGCAGATGGAACACTGAGGAAAAAAAAATTTTAATGTGATATTGAAAACAGGAAACTTAAAACTGTAGACACTGAATCACAACCACAGAAAGAAGTTTGAAAACAAATTCTTTCAGCCTTTTGCAACATGTGTAAGTTTAATTCTAAGGCTGTGTATGGAAATGCAAAGACCCTGGAAAAGCACCTAGGGAAAGAGCAATGCAACAGGACTGCGTGATTTTCAAAGTTACCATGATGCTGTAAGGCTAGATAAACACTTGGCGTACGTAACCAAATAGTAATTTGTGTGTGTAGTGCATGCACTCGAGTGCTGGCGTGTGTGTGTTTTCATATGTGTACAAGTGAAGGGAAGAGGACAACATTGGGGGTCTTTTTCTGTCACTCTCTGCCTACTGCTTTGAGACAGGAGAATTAACGGAACAGGAATGTATCCATCTATACTAGGTTGACTGCTCAGGCGTCTCAGATCACTTCTGTCTGTCCCCCAGTGCTGGGGTCACTGGTATGTGCAGTCATGTCTGGCTTTTATGTGGCACAGGGGATTCAAACTTAGACTCTTAAGATAGCAAGCAGAGTCACCTACTGATAATTTGTAATACTATAAATAAGAACATACGTTTTATAAGCAAATTATCAGTAGGTAACTCTGCTTTGCTTGATTTTTGTATACGGAAGACAAAACATTTAATTTTAAAAATAAAAGTTCTTTAAACACGCATTTAAATCTTATAAAATATGAATTATATTAAGATGTATTATAAATTATACTAAACATACAAACTTACCATGAAGTTAGAATATTTTATATTTTAGGTATGCTCAAAAGGTCAAAGTAATCTCAATAATATACCCACAGCAGTTGAATACTAAATAGATTATTCAGTAAAAGTAGGCAGAGGGCCTGAGTGGATGCACTTCACATTTCCAGTTTAAGCCAACATGATTTATTACTGTACAACCACTAGGAGAGCTAAATGTAAGAACCACTGGACAGACTTTGCATAGGCCGTGGGGCAGCTGAAGTTGAAACATTGTGGGTGGAAACACAAAATGAAGCCTAGCTTGGCAATTTCTTACAAAGGTAAACATACTCCACGACCAATTCTACCCCTAGCTTTTTACTCAAGAGAAATAAAATGTTTCCTTACAAAAACACGTGGACAGAAGTTGTTTGTAGAGTCTTTATCCATGATAGACAAAATCTGAGAGTATGCAAAATGGCTGCCAACTGGAGCAGAGGCAACTGGTTTATATCCGTAGGAAGGAAAGGTACAAAGGGGATTCCAAGGGAGAGCAAAACAGAAAGACACTGCAATTCCAATGACCCTCAGAGAACACCAGGCCAACTGCAAAAGAGTTATTCTGTGTACTTTCATACCATTCTATAACGTACAAAACTAATCTGTAGTGGGAAAAACTGCAGCAGGATTATTTGCACTAGAGGGATATTGAACATGTCTGGAGGTCAGACACAGTCTGTTTCTTATATAGTATATACATTATGAAGAATGTAAATATTTGTCAAAATCCTTCAGTTGTAACACATGAGGTCATTGTACTGTATTCAAATTATATTTTCATTGACCCAAGAGATTTAGTAATGACATTTCCAGACAAATGCAATTAAAATTACAATGAGATAATCTGTGAGACATACCTCCAAGCACAGCTAAATTAGAAAGATTTATGATGCCAAGTATTGTCAGTGATATGGGAAGTCTGGAAGCCTCCTCAATTACTGGAGCATCTGGGAACATCCTGAATGGCTGGTAGGAACTGAGGAACTTTGACCATGTCTTCTAGAGGTGAACACACCCTACCTATGACCCAATGATTTCTCACCCAGATATTTATTCAACAGAAATGAAAATATGTATCCACATCAAGATTTGTGTAGCTCTTGTGGAAAAAAGTTTTTGAACCTACAAAACCAACAATGTTTATCAACTGGAAAACGTGTAATTCCATTTTATCATATGTGTACAGTGGAGCAATAATCAGCAAACCCACAGACTGAGTATTGATGGCTGTGACAATGGAGGTAAATCCCTTACAGCATCATTCAGAGTGGTTGTTATTCAAAGCTGAGCGGCAGATGATTCTGTGGCTCAGGAAGGCAGAGCTCTGAGGTCAGGAAGCAGAACCAATGGTGCCAGCGGGGTCGCCACCACATGAGAAACTGTATTAAAGGGTCTCAGCATTAGGAAGGTTGAGAACCATTGGCTTTAGAACATGCCAAAGTCAACGTGTGAGGAGGAGGAAGAGACAAGACTTAAAGCTGTATGTCCATGCCCAGGCTTGAGGGATGCCTGTAATCCTAGCACATTGGAAGCTAATGCAGAAATATTATGAATTTGAGATCATCCTGAACTACATAATAAGACTATGCTTTAAAATCAACAAGAGCCATGAGAAGACTAGAGCCAGCCCTGGGCCACCAAGATCTCTGAGCAACACTACCCTCTAGTCAACTCTGGAAAGCACATCCATCACCACGACAGAGATATATGTTATGGTAAAAACGAAAGTAATGCAGTCATTGTCAGCCAGCAATTTGCTGTCTCCGGGAGCAGACGAGCTCATCACTCTCATAATAAAAAAGGGTCCCATGAAGCAACATGGCATATCTGCTCTCAACGCTTTAGATGGTGCCAAGGAGGTTCTGATACCTGTCATAAATACAAATTCCTTCAAAGAACACTTGAAAAGGGAAACCAAAGGACATCAAAGACACCAAGGAAAACTAGGGCTTTATTAAAGCAAAAATAATTGCTCATAATTTTGAAGATCAATGGAGAAAGGGAAATTCTTCTTCCCTTTCATGCTTCCAAAACATCTTGAATTGGAACACCTTGTAAAGGGGGAGATCCCAGTAAAGGTAGGAATTCAAAGGAGGTGAGCTCGTTCTGTATAGAAGACTGGTAAGCTCAGAGGCGGGGGGAATGTGTCTTAGTGGGTGAACAGTGCCTCCAGAGAGACTGGAAAGTCAAGTCTTAGGATTCTGGGTGAGCTATATTTTTATGGGGAATGACAGATAAGGAAATAAGTGTGGCCAAAGGACAAATATGTGAGGTGACATCCAGACTTGGACAGCTTTTGCACTGGTCTTGGACTGGGATGGCCTGAGTTTGGATTTAGTTACTTTTAGCTATGTGGCTTGGAGCCCAGGATCTAAAGTCTTATTGCTATTTATTTATTTGTCTATTTATTTATTTATTTACTTATTTATTTATTAGCTTAGACTGTACAGTAAGAGGAGGAAAAGAACAATAATTTATAGGATATTCTATAGATTACAAATTACAGAGTTCTTATATAATTATTAGCACATGAATATGTTCAATAAATGCTTGGCATTACTGTTCATGCAACATGACTGAGATTTAGAGTCAGAAGACAGTTTGAAATGTCAATTAAACTATTGCCTCGGGGATTTCCACCCAGAGTCAGTGTGCAGGTAACATTTAGACCCGGGTTAAATGATGGTTGTTTTGTCCCCTGTAATGTGGCTCTGACATTGATTAAATGATCTCAGGCAAGGTTCTTCAATTTGGTTTTCACTTCCTTGTCTGTAAATGGGAATGTTGAAAAGTCAGTTTCTACAACATTTTTTTTCTGCTCCCGTTCTGGAATGTTCTTTCTCACTGTTGATGATCTGTTCTGCCTGACCTCTGAGTTCCCTCTGTCAGTTAATTTCTTCTCTCATCCCCAGCTTGCTCTGGAACATTTAAAATTCGAAGGAGAGCATTTTGCTACAGGACTTGAGTATAAGCCTTTGCCTATATTTAATCAAAATAAGGAAGTGGGCCCACATGGGGCGCTATAAGCACTTTCTCAACATTTGATTTTATATCTCTTCCGTGATAGGAAGTTTGATGGTTTTAGAACCCTCTAATCTCCTTTCAGAAATATTAAGGTGTGAACTTTGAGCTCCTACATCCAAAGAGACCCTGCATCACTTGCCATGAATATTATACAAACTGCAAAGACAAGGCACACATGAAGACTTAACAGTTCTGAAAGGCAGCTGTTTGGTGATCAAAATATCCTTCCAATACGTAACCTGTGTAAAATTATTCCTCCTTTTCTGCAAGCTCTTGAAACGTTTTCAATACTTCTCATTTCAGGGCCCCACAGAAAATATACAAAACTCACAAAAGTCTTGTGGTTACCACATTGAAGAGAGAAAGTTTGGAGTTTTGTGGTTTTCTACATAGGTCTAAAGTGTCTGGCCCCATGAGGGACTATCTATCCTCATACGCACACCAAAAGTAGAGGCATAAAAGCAGTGATAACATGGTAAAAAGTCATATCCAAATATAAATACTGAGGTGGGCACCACAGAAATGAGTATCTATACCTGAACCATCCTGTGAAAGCTTCTATCTAAAGAGTACCTTAAATTGTATAGGTCGCCTCCTTTATATTGGTTTGAGAGTAAGCTCAAAGCTAGAAAAGCTCTTTGTTGAAGGTTAGACCTATTTTTCTTTATGACAAAAGAGAATTCCACATCTCTTGGGGAAAAGAAACACATACCCAGGGTAGGCAAAGTTACTCATTTGGCTGCTGGAGAAAGTCTACCGCTCATCTGAAATCAGGGTAATCAGGTTTTGCTTATATTTTCCCCTGTGCAGTTGTGGGTGTGGAAAATATAATGGACCATTAGAACTTTCTTGCCAGAGCTAATTATTTATAGGGACAGCTTATGCCTTAGAGTTTTCCTAGCCTTCTTGCAAGTAAAGACTATTTTTAATGAGATACTGTAATTAGTGACTTCTTTCTTATAGCCAAATAGTTTTACTTTTTTTTTCTTTTTGCAAATATTTCCCTCCAGTAATCTGTGTGTATACAGTACAGAGTTGTACCACCAACTGCATAATTACTGCTCCAAACCCAGTTTTCAAAAACAGCCTCTTGATTGTGGGGAGCGGACAGAAGGTGGCTATCATCCTTGTAGCCATCTTGAGCCATATACCTTGCCCAGAGACTTGATTGCATTAGCCTACAACAGCTGAGCACACTCTGATAACATCTAGCTTTAGATATCCAGGATTTTCCCTTGGGTGTGTGAGACTTAAAGGTGTGTGACTTAAGGGTGTGACTTAGAGATCAGATTTAGAGACAAGACCTAAGGGCATGTTTAAAGGCGTGACTTAGAGGCATGGCTTAGAAGTGAGACATATAAAAGGCGAGAGGCAGACAGGAGAGTTCAGAACAATTTGGAGGAACAGAGAATCAGACACTTCAGAGAGTACAACTTGGAACTAGGAATTAGACATTACGAGTACAACTTGGAGTTAGTTATTAGGTATTAGGCACTCAGCACTTGGAAGAAGAAACTTGGAACTTGGAGGCACTAGGGACTAGGAACTTAGGACTTAGGACTTGGAGAGAAGAAGAGAGACTAAAGAATAAACGGGATTGAATCACATTCTGTCTGGTCTCCATTCTTCGAGTCCGTCCTCACTCTCTCTGTTGCTGAACCCTGACCCGCGGACCTGAGCAGCTTGGGGCAGTGCGGGCTAACAAGTTAGTCCCCAAGGCTTTTGGCAGTGTGGGTCCCAACATTGACAGAACGGTCTGAGACATTTGGGCCCCCAAACGTGGGCCAGCTCGGGCCGCAACACTTAATCATGCTTCTGACACCAGAAGGCAGGTTAATTTTAAAGAGCAATGATCAGGAATGTTACTGGCTACATGTGATCAAGGCATTCTTGAATTTCAACCTTACTTTTTCAGAGACGTTATTGAACACTGTTCCTGCAAACAGCTCAAAAGCAGCACACCTGTCAGGGCTTTGAGTCCCGAGTGATAAAAACCTGCCTTTCATGTAGTAGCAGTAGAGGCCACTGCTAATAAGAATAACTGGTATTTGGCATGCACTGCAAAACTACTGGAGGTTTTGACTTGAGCCGTTCAACTTAGACCCTGAGGTCATGGACACACACTGGTTGAGGAGCCTAATGCTGTGGCTGCCAGCTTTGACTTTGAGATGCTCTGCTTTGCATTTTTCTTTTGTCTCCGCTATCTATAAACATGGACAGGAGAAATTTCATAGCTCCAGGTTCCGTGGAGATGTTCCTAACGTTGTTTTTATGCAGCTGCATCTTTGTCCAGAGATTTTCATCCTCTGGAGAGAGCAGGTAGGTGGTCAATTAGGAATCGATTTGGTTACCATGACAAC
Source organism: Arvicanthis niloticus (assembly GCF_011762505.2). Taxonomy (NCBI): domain Eukaryota; kingdom Metazoa; phylum Chordata; class Mammalia; order Rodentia; family Muridae; genus Arvicanthis; species Arvicanthis niloticus. The sequence goes on from NC_133438.1 coordinate 22,068,055, forward strand.
TCTAATATGGAGGTTAAAATTTCACATGGATTCCAGAGAAATCTCATTAACCATATAGCTACAGTGGCATCCTGGGAAAAGCAGTATGGAAGGTTTATTTTACAAAGAGGTGGGTGGAATCTCATTAAATTAAGTGAAGTAAAAAGTGGAAATGTGTTTTGAAAACAATAGGAAGACACAGGGAAGACACTGAGTCTCTTCTTACCCACTGCGTGCATCTCAGGGCATGAGACTGACTGGGCAGCAGCCATAGGCTTTGGTGTGAAGAGACTCTATGTAAAATGTAAACATTCACAATAGAAATGTCAGAATACAGATTCTGCTGGCCAGGATGATGGCCAAATACAAGCAAGCAGATAGAGCTTAGAGCCCCTGATTTTCAAGGCTGTAGCCAGTAATATAAAGGTAATAATTTTTGTTATTGCTTATAAAATTTGAAAATTATTCGATGATTGAACTTTAAATATTGTCAAAAATCATTCTGTCATTTTTCTCCTGAGTATTAATTTATTCCAGAAGTTCTGTACAGTGCTGATTGTTTCTGGTGTTGGGAATAAAGTTCTCAGACTTCTCAGGCACGTGTTCTACCTTTGAGCTGCACCCCACCTTTAAGAACTATCTATTGCAAGTTCCTAGCTCTTCTGGGCCTGGCACTGCCTATGGTTTCTGGCTAACATAGTCTCTAAGTCTACCATGGCCCGTTTTGCTAGGTGCTTGGCTCATGTTATTCTGAACAGCAGACTTCCATGCAGCCAGGAAAGTAAACATATACCTTCAAAACAACAGCTTCCAATTGAGAAAACGGGGCTTAAGCTTTCTGAATGTATGAGTATTATTCTTTATTATTTTAACAATGAAGAGGAGAAAAATTGGAGGGGCTCAAGCACAGGGCAGGCGAATTCTTCTGCCTTTCCTAGAGCAAACCAGTAGAACGATGCCTGCTAACTAACACCACTCCAAAAGTGACCTGCGTACATTCCAGCTGCTAGCCACACAATCGATCCTTTCTGTTGGCGAAAAGGCCTGGGATTCATGCTGGCTTTTGCGTAGTGCGTTCAGCGTCATGTTGGCCCACTCCCTAAGCCCTTGCACCCACACAGAGAAAGAATGAAAGAGAAGCAGGCAAGACTAGTCGAGCTCAGATTGTACAAAAGCATCCAGCCCCAGGCTTTGGAGCTGCCTTCTGGCTATGATGAGCAGCTCTGCACGTGTACAGTATTTTTACAGACTGTAAGAACACAACAATAAGTAAATATGATTTTTTTAACAGAGAAGGAACAGTGTAACGATTATAGCGGAAAGAAATCAGTTGCATGTTTTTAAGTTTTTAGCTCTAACTAAGGGCAAAGGTTGTACAAGCTGATAAACTTCTCTTTTGACATTTATTTTCTATATAAATCCTAATCTATCTTAAATATTCATTGTTCAATCCCCATATATATGTACATGTATACTCATGACTGTATATCATACAAGCCGTTAGAAAATTGGATCATTCTAAAGTATTGGAGTATTATTTTTACCAAAAATCAAATCAAATCCAGGTATATTTACTAACTGGAAAATGTTCCTTGGAAATAAAAATTCTCAAATACGTTAGTTGCACTTTGGTTAGTTTTTAATTTCATATTTTAAGTTACATTTTTAACTTTGCTACATTAGCGTGCCAGTGTAACTGAAGTTGGCTACATAATTTGCAACTCTTAGTATAAAAATAAAAATGTAAGGCCTCTTGTCCAAAAATTATTGCATTCAAGATGGGGACAGCAGAGCAGTAAATGATGCTTAACACACTGGTGTGGGAGCGTACCCGTGTGTGTGTGTGTGTGTGTGTGTGTGTGTGTGTGTGTGTGTGTGATACCTGTGTACCACCCAGTTTGTTTGCCCATAAACCAGTTCTAAGTAGTCTAGAAATTCTAAACGTGTTGTCCCTCGGCTTTACGAAGAACAAACGCTTTACTGTGCATGTGTTTCACATGGAGAATGTTTCCCTAAGAAGAGATTGGTTCCTATAGACAGCGCTATTCATACCGACATATGTTTTTTAGGAGGCGGGGTCTTCTGGGAGCTCCTTCAGTTGTTGGGAATCTGCTTCTGAATGGGCTTGTGGTAACCTATCCCTCCTTTTTTCCTTGCTTCCAGCAGATGAGGTAAGCAGTTTCCTTTGCCACAAACTCTTAATTTGTTGCTTTTCCTATCCCTTCTGGAGGACTAACCGCAATGGATCTTCTGCACTGGGGACTGGAAACTAAAAACCCATGAGCCAACCTTTTCTCTGTATAAACTGATTGCCTCTGGTGTTTTGTTATAGTGATAGAAAACAAGCAAAACTAGCATACACAAAGGGTAAATTATCCCTTTGTGGGTAACGTGAAGCAGTGAGCTGTATATTTTTACTTATACAGAAGGCTAGGAACATGGTCTCTGATCGTAGATCTACATAGACTTTTTGGAGATCTCTGGATGTGCCACAAAATATAGAGAAGTAAAGAAATACATTAACATTTTTATCGACACCATGATGGAAAATAATACTATGACCCTGTACACTTCAAGATGAATATATATATATATATATATATATATATATATATATAATTTGATAAAGTTTTAATAGAACCAATGTGTTATTAGAAGATCTTGAGGTGGTTTAGGGTCTTTTGCAAGGAAGTTGGTTAGGAATGTTATTTCAGTGGGTCTCAGTGACCTGTGGGTCAAGACTCCCTTGGGTGTCGAATAACACTTTCATGGGGGTCACATATCAGATATCCTGCATACCAGATATTTACATTATATTTTATAACAGTAGAAAAATTAAATTAAGTAGCAATGAAAATAATTTTATGGTGGGGGGGGGTTTGCCACAAGATGAGGGACTGTGTTAAAGGTCAACGCATCCGGAGGCTGGGGACCGCTGTTTAATTTCTTACCAGAGTTTCCATTTGCACACGAAGAAAGTGAATCAAAGCAACCTACTGTTTATAAGAATGTCTAGATTTTTAGGAATATGACTGTTGAGAGCAAGTACATAAATAGTGTAAGCTTTGTTCTGTGGAGACGGAATTTCTAGGCGATTCCTACTTTGAATTTTAGTTATTTAGTTCTGTGTCTGTCAGGAGGTGGTATAATCAGATTCAGCCACCCATGGGCTCTGGGGGGGGGTGGGAGGGAGGGTTGTAGTACCATCTATTTTATTTCCAGGTGGATATATTCCCTTATTCTGACTTACCACAAGGCCAGGTGCTTGTTCTACTTTGCAATAATTTAATTTTTTGGCAAAGCAAATAGTCTGGCCTTTAAAAGCCTCGAAAAAGTCCAGTTTAAACAGAGAATTTCCTGCCCACTCCATGTGGTATTTAAATATAAATAAGACATTTGGTGTGATATGTACAAACCCAGGAGCAGAACAATTTACAATTTAATCCTGAGAACCTTTTATTTAGTTGGTAATAATTTTTTTTTAGAAAAAAAATGATGTTTTATTGAAATACAAAAGGGAATCATAATAATTAATTTATAATTTGTATGATGATTTGCTTTGGGAAATCGTAAGTTGTTTTCTGATGGACTTCTCACGTAGTTTACCTTTTCATGTTTGTGCGATAATCCTTCTAAGGATACTTTTCAGTATATTTGTTTTTTAATTTCCATGACCACTCATGAAAAGTTCAGCAATATCATTAAACTCCACCCCCCAGTTCTTCTAAACATATCAGCCTTTATACAGAAAATGCTAAATTTCCTTATAATCACTTTTAAAGGGAACTCAGTGTTTTGATGCTATCTTAATTAATATATATACTGTCGATTACAACTTTTCCAGATCAGCTTGGGTCACGCAGACTACAGTGGAAATTCTGAAAACTCAAAATTCCCTTGGATTGACATCATTCCCAAAAAAATGTACTGAGAGATTCCCAAATTTCAGAGATATTTTCCATGCCCCCGTCCTAAGATGCTATATTGTGTTTCTTTGCATTATGGCCTGGAGGAAGTGCTGCAGAGGAAAAAGCACACAGCAGGAAACACATGACATTAAGTTCAAGTGTTTTCCAGTCATGTGAGCTTAGGCAAGTGACAACCACTTGTTTTTTCTCAGTAACACTGCACTGATAGAGACTTTGCTCAGATAGCTTTTGCACGGAATGAACGGACGGGAGTCATTTAATCCCATGTCTGTCAGGAGGAGCAGATGGAGTTGAACATTGTTTTGTACATCATTGCTTCAGATGGCCAAGTAACGGACTTTATTTAAGCCCTACAATAGTCACGCATCATTAAATGCATTTCTTTAAAAAGACGATGCGCAAAATTAGGTTGGCTACATGTTGGCTTGTGTGTGGGTTTGTGTACATGAGTGTAGGAGCTCACGGAGGCCAGAAGAGGGCGTCAGATCCCTTAGAGCTAGAGTTACCGGCAGTTGTGAGCTGCCTGAAAATCAAAGCTGGGGCCTCTGCAAGAGAGGCCCACTTTCCAGCTCCAATGAAATACTGTTTGAATATAAAAACAAGCTACCTGGGTAAAAATATAGATATGGAAGCAAGGCAGCCTGGTTTGAGGTCCCGGTGCTGCTTGATCAGCTGTGAACAGTTTTACCTTCTGATTCTCACTTTCCTAGTCAGCCGAGTTCTAACAACACTACCTTGGAGAGTTGCTGTAAGGACTGAGCCAGTGCACACCTCCCCTATGTTAAGGGCCATATGCCTAAGCTGCTCTCCTTAGAGTCTGTCTTGTTTGACTTTATCATGAAAGAAGAGCTGGGAACCAAATATGAGTTATATTTTCTTGTTAGAGAAGTCCTCTAAAATACATCCAACATACGCTCTGCCCAAGATACATACTACTAATTACAGATGTGATAAAAAATATAGGATTCAAGTAACAATTATATTATCTAGGTATCTGTCTGAATCCCAGCACTTATGAGGCAGAGGCAGGTGGATCTCTGTGAGTTCAAGGGACAGCCTGATCTACCAAACAAGTCCAGGATAGCCAGGGCTATTACACAAAGAAACCCTGACTAAAAAAATCAAACCAAACTAAACCAAACCAAGCCAAGCCAAAGCAAAATAAACAACAACAAAACAAAAACCAAAATGTTGCTTGAAGATTCCTTCAAGAATATCAAATATTCTCTATTTCATAGAACTGTCCAGTTTTACTTGACGGGTACTAAAGGGAGCTTGTCTTATTTTCCACATAAGGCTTTGTTGCTGACTCAGGGTACAAAAAAGAACAAATTGTGTAATTTGAGTTGAGAGCAATCATTTTTGCAGTTGTTCTTTTTAAAAAAAAGAAAGAAAGGGGAAAAAAATATCCTCACATAAAGAGCCAAAACTTGCTTAGAGACCTGTGAGCTCTGCTTCCATTGACGTCACTTGGAAGCTGTGTGGGCAGAAATTGGCTGACTTCCTCCAGTGTGTCTTTTGAAAGCTGAACATACTGGGGAAAAAAAGGCAATCTCTTCATCTTAAACAACAGTAGGGAGAAAAGTCTGACAAACAGCTCTCCCGTTTATAGCCAAACACCTATTTGAGCACCGCGCTCATGCAACGAGTTTTCTGAGAGCTCTGTGAGGGAAGGGTGTCCTCCTTATCTGACATGATGAACATGCAGTGTCTAAATGGAAATTCCTGATCAGACATGGAAACTGAAACTTAGAGAGTTCCAGAATCATTCATAAGGTCACCGAAGGCCCAAGGCCAGAGTGAAACCCAGACATTCTGTTTTCTAGTTCCTTGTACAGCTCAGGATGTGACAGCTGGCATTCCTGTACACTTCTCTTCATTATGCAGACCCCAGGATCCAAGGAGCATATTCATGAAAGCCAGGAGCTTGAACGCTGCAGATGTTACCAAGAGCCATGCAGACAAGCCAAGCAGAGTCTGTTGACATTGATGAAAGCCTGGAGACAGTTGGGGGAAACGCTACCCCTAGATCTTGCCATGGATCACCAACTTGATACTTGTACCGGAAACTTTCTTAGTCCTCAGTGTGCTGCTTTCCAAGGCCACTGTTTGGGGAGAAAAAGAAGGCAGTGCCCCAACTGCACTCTGCCTTCTAGATTTATTTTTATAAAGATCTGGTCCCTACTCATCAATTCATCCATTGAAAAAGTCTATATTAAAAGCCTATTTGGGGACCTGGGAGATCGATAGCTCAATTGGCAAAGTGCTCACCTTGCAAGCATGAAGGCCTGACTTCAATTCCTAGAACCCGTGTTTAAAAAGTGCACACTTGGAATTCCAGTGCCCAGAGAGGCAGAGGTAGGCAGACCCCTGGAGCCTGCTGGCCAGCTAGCATGCTTGCCTCCCTGGTTAGTTTCAGTCCAGCAATAGACCCTGTCTCAATTATTTTTTTTTAAATAAAAAGGCATATGGTGCCTGAGGAACAGCCCCTAAGGTTGTCCGATGACTTCTATGCTAACACACATGCATATGCAGGGATTTTACATTCCAAGGAATGGAAGACAACATTGCCCACATAGACTTTGAATCAGGTTGTAAGCGATCGGCTACAGACAACATTTTCAAATTCAAATTCTGAAGATCCATTTAATAAAGATGTGTGACTGATATTTTTTTCTACCAAAAAAATAAATAAATCACACATCAGGTATTGCAGGTCGTCAGTCCCAACAGCCTCTCATCTTATTACATGAAAAAGCGTACAGACATATTCACCTCGATATGGATTCAGGCATATTCTTTAACCAGCTGCATACAGTGGAGGCCATGGGGAAGCCATGCACTAAGACATTTTACTTTTCTACCTGGCTCGATTATGCTGTTTCTTAAAGAGAAGAAACCATCATTGGAAAATGTCACTCCTCGGAGGCCTGCCAGCTGAAAAAACCTGGGAGTGGCTGCTGCTTCAATTCCTCTCATAAATATCTGTGATGGTCAAATTCCTGGCACTCCTGTAAACAGGCGTCTAAGGCGTTTCTTTCCTGGCTCTGGCCATCAAAGCTGTACAATCTGTCATCACACGACCTCAGAAATAAAAGGCTGTTTAGAAAGGCAAATGACATTTAGATGTATGTGTCAAAGATATAGATATTGAGAAAAAAAGAGGTTTCATCAATCAAGCCTCACTATTAGTGTGGGCCAGGAGAAACTATAAGCCATCAATCCTAAGGTAACTAAGAAGGTCTGAGGTCGGTCAACTGGAAATAGGGGGTACGGCAAGGTAGCCCATGTGTGAGGATTTAGAGAAGTATTGCAGAATAAGGGAGTCAGTCTTGGTGTGTGTGTGTGTGTGTGTGTGTGTGTGTGTGTGTGAAAATACTTCCATATATAGGCTGGGCATGGTGGTACATTTGACTTTCATTTCAGTACTTGTAAGACAGAGGCAGGCAGAGTTCTGTGACTTTGAGGTCAGTCTGGTCTATATAGGGAGTTCTAGGACAGCCAGAGCTATATAGTGAGATCCTGTCTAAATGAAAATGTCTGTATATTCTTCAACTAAACATGCTTATCATACCCAAGAAATTAAAAAAGAGGAGTGTTTGTGCTACAAATGTTCTGGTATAGACTTTTTCATATTACAGATGAAAAAACATACATACATACATACATACACACCTATACACACACATATATATACATGTATACACACACATATAAAATATACACACCTATATACATACATACACCTCTATCTACATACACACAGACATACATGAACAATAAAAAGTAGAGGAAGGTAACATACACATTAGACTTGAATCATAGAAGATATTTTGTATACATTGTGGCAAACACATGCTGAACTACTTAACATATCTCTGAGACACATAGCAAAACCCAACAAACAGTGGTGGAGATTACTGTTGAGCACTTTCCATTTGAAGCATTACCTGGTCAGACAGGAACAGGTGGTCAGCAATTGGTAATAGCTGTGGATGTGAGTACCAAGGTCCCGGGCCTGACAAAACGCTTAGGTCAGGGGTTCTCAACCTCTCTATGCCGAGACCCGTGAACACAGTTCCTAATGTTGTTCTGACTCCAATCACAGAATTATTTTGTTGCCACTTTAGAACTGTAATTTTGCTACTGTTGTGAATTGTAATGTAAATATCTGACATGTGGCCTCCAAAGGGTTTGTGACCCATAAGTTGAGAACTGCTAGCTTAGGGTGACACAGGCTAGACCAATTCTAGTGACCAAAGACTTAGAACTTTCTCTTTAGTGTCCAAGGGGACCTTTTATTTTCTGTCAGAAACCCAATGACTAGGCCAATCAATAGCTTTGGGATAGTTTTCATGTGAATCAAGATCTTCACATGCTGGTTAACTCACCCACCCTCTCACACCTTCATAGCATCCGGAATTCACCTACAAAACAGGGGTCCGCTCTCTGCTCGTTTGTCAATTGTTGGTCACATTCCAAGCCTAACCTCTGTAGAAATGGCTATGCATTGTTCAACAGTCAAGCTTTCTTATACATAGCATTGTGTTTGAAGCTGGTCACATGGAGAGTACACCAGATGGAGAAAAGGATGCTTGGAAAGGATGAGATGTCTCAAGATGTGGCTCAGAACGTAAGCTAAGCACAGAGGAAAAGCATGAGACTGGAGTTGGCTTTGGGCTTTGGAGACACTGAGACTGTGAAGGTACTGGAGTGAGTGAGGCTGGTTAGAAAACCAAGCTTGATACTACATCTTTTTAGCCCAAACCATCTCTATGTTCTTTCCTTTCCTTTCCTATCTTTTTCCTTGGGCCCCCTCCAAGAACACTAAAGCTAATGGTTCAGAAAGCCCTTTTAGTGTGCAACAGGAGCCTTTATTTACAACTATGGAAGGCACTGCTTGGTCTTTACTGTTCTAAGTGTTTACATGAAGCCTGATTTCCATTCACGGGTTTCTGTGAGTCTGGTGAATCTTTCCCAAATGTTCCTGCCCATAATAGTTCTGTCACATCTTGCAATCATATTTAATTCTGATCTTTGTTGATACTTTTATGGGCAGACCAGCACTGAGCTTACATTGGATAAAGGACCATTTTTTGAGAAGGAACATAATAATTTATTGGATTACTCATGGTCTCAGCAATGTGGACATCTATCAGAGTTAAGCCTGGGCACCAAGATTCTTGAATGCACAAGCAGATTTCTACTCTAAGTTATTATCAGCAGTTTATCCGGGGTACCAATAACAAGTGTGAGCCCATCTCCAATAACAAGAGTGAGCCCATCTCCTTGGGCTTGATTAAACAATGTCTTTGAAGATGGAATCACCAATTTTCACTGTTCACAGCCTTTGTATGGGGGTCTCTAGTATTTTGTGATTTTTTTTTCTTCTGAATGATATGAAGTTCTTTCAAGAATGGCTTGGAGGGTGGAGGGCAACATTGTATCAGAGTCAAATTCAAAAACTGCCTGCCCCGCTGTTTTTCTTCATCACATAAGCGTCTTAGACAAACAGGATTTATCTGCTTAGACATAACTTTAATGAAGATTCATTAATAAATTCATATTGTAACCACCTCTTAATTTTTCTCACCCCATTCACTATAAAGCTTCCAAAGTAGCCAAAGTGAACTGTGATTCTTTTTTTTCTTAGCAAATAAAAATAAAATCTCACTAAAATTAATTTTTAGCTTTAAGCAAGCTAGAGTGAAATTTTAATTTTATTTCAGGGTAGAAATTGTGATTGAACCCACCTGGGTAAATATGGACCCATATTTGGCAGGACTCACCTTGTTACAATGTTTTCAAATATTTCGTTTTCAATTTAAATGATATGTTCGAGAAATACTGTACATTTCAACATAGCCTGGTGGAAAGTTAAACTGTCACTCAACCTGTCTTGATGGGTTAATTGGGCAGAACTCACTGGGACAGTGTGAGCTGCTGTGTGTACTTTGGATGAAGGGAAAGGACAGGCTCCTCTCTCTTCTTTCTCTCTTAAAACAAAACCCTCTAGTTTCTGAGTTGTCCCCCTAAATCACCTTTTAAGATAAACAGGAACAGATTGTAATTATTGTGATGTTTGTTAAAGTTTGGGGATAGAGCTACAATGTTTGGTATTTTTTATGTTTAAGTTTATTTGAAACTGGCAGTTATGTTTTATCTAAGTTTTAAAATATATTTAAACTAATTCTATGATTATTGTTATTTACAACAGTGGCATAAATTAGTTGTGTAAAATTAAAGGAAATAATTAAAATATTATGCAATAAACTAGCAACTAGTTTTGAAAAAATAAGCCTCACAGGTTCTATTTAGTGTGGACACAATATTGATGTGGTCAGTGTTTTAAGCTATAAATATTTCAAAATACTGGCAAGAAGGAAGATTTTGACTTCTTATAGTTGGTTCCATATTTTCTACAATTGCCATTACTTTAATGACTCCCTCAATTAAGTTTTGGAAGTAGGTGGAGTATAAATTATGTATGAATATATAAATGGATTAGGTTTTTTAACTAGAATAAATGCCTCTGGTGACAGCTTAAAAGGTCTACTTTTAATCAGCTTATAATAGCTATTTTTTAAAAAGCTTCAAAATTTGAAATGAAATGCTCTCTTTGTACTTCAGTGACAATGGCATAATTATTCAAGGGATTAAGAAGATATTGTCATTTTTAATGTCTAGATAATGGATTATGAATTCAAAGAGCCTGTGATTGAGCGCCTGCTATGTGCTTGTCTCAGTGGGAAACACAAGATGAATAAGAAGCCTTCCATCCCTACAGGTGTTTATAGCTGGATAGAGATCTAAGAAAGACAGAACGAGATATGCACGTAAGTGAGTAACAAGACCATGCTATACTGGCTCAGAAAGAAAGTCATAGGCAGAGGAGGACAAACTCCAAAACAGAAGGTCAGCAGTGAGCACGGAGATAAAGCACACAACATATCCTTTTCAGCTTAATCTATGGTCAACATACTATACCTAAGAGACAGCCTCTATAACAAAGATATCTGGAAATAACTCATTAGAATTCATGAGGAGATAATCCACCCGTGTGCATGTGTGTAAATTTATATGCACATAGGCATGTGCATGTGTGTATGATATATGTACTTGTAGTGTAGATATATGCACATGAGCATGCACATGTGTGTGGTTCACGCACTTGTAGTGTAGATAATGCATATGTGTGTGATGTATGTGCTTGTAGTGTGGATATATGTGCATCAGCAAGTACATGTTTGTGTGGCGCATGCACTTGTAATGTAGACATATGCTCATGAGCAGATGTGTGTGGTATATGTGCTTATAGTGTAGATATATACACAGGAGCATGTGTGTATGTGTGATGTATGCACTTGTAGTATAGATATATGACATCAGTTTGTACATGTGTGTGGTATATGCACCTGTAGTGTAGACATATACACATAAGCATGTGCATATATGTGGTGTATGCACTTGTAGTGTAGCTATATGTACATGAACATTTGCTTAAGTGTGGTATATATACTTGTAGTGTAGGTATAGGCACATGAGCATATGTGTGTGGTATATGCACTTGTATAGATATATGCACATGATCATATGTGTATGATATATGTACTTGCAGTGTAGATATATGCACATGAGCATGTGTGTGGTATATGCACTTGTATAGATATATGCACATGATCATATGTGTATGATATATGTACTTGCAGTATAGATATATGCACATGAGCATGTGTGTGGTATATGCACTTGTATAGATATATGCACATGATCATATGTGTATGATATATGTACTTGCAGTGTAGATATATGCACATGAGCATGTGTGTGGTATATGCACTTGTATAGATATATGCACATGATCATATGTGTATGATATATGTACTTGCAGTGTAGATATATGCACATGAGCATGTGTGTGGTATATGCACTTGTATAGATATATGCACATGATCATATGTATATGATATATGTACTTGCAGTGTAGATATATGCACATGAGCATGTGTGTGGTATATGCCCCTGTAGTGTAGATATATGTACATGATCATATGTGTATGGTATATGCATTTGTAATGTAGATATATGCACATGACCATATGTGTGGGGTATATGTATTTGTAGTGTAGATACATGCACATGAACCTGTACATGTATGTGGAAGCCCGAGGTTGGCATCACATCCTCCATAACTCCTTGCTTTTACTTTTTTGAGACATGGTCTTTTACTGAACTCCAGGTGCATAGATTCTAGCTAGATTACTCTCTTTGGCTTGTGCCGGAGACAATCCATTGTATCTGTTAGCACAGCATCACCCAGTGGACTGTGTACCATTAAGGTTCAGGTACATGGTTTTTCATGAACGTGTGGGATCAAAGCCATTTTGCAATAGAAACATTTTCACCTCAAGACTCACATCAAACTTAAGCCTTTTGGCCATATGGCTTATGGATAAAGGAAAAAATTAATTCCTTTATTTTATACTGCAGACAAGAGAAAATAGCATGCAAAGAATCATGCCAGCTAGTTTTCCACTTGTTCATTGTTGAGACACATTACATGTGTCTGAAGGCTGGGCTGGAGCTAACTACATAGCTTGAAAGTAACTTTGAACTTGCGACATTCCTGTTTTTATTTCCTGAGGTAAGTGATGGGATTATAGGCTTACGCCACCATGCCAGGCTTATGGGGTACTGGGGAGGGAATCCCCAAGCTCCATGCATGCTAGGTGAAGCCTAATGTTTCTAGGCCTTACTAATTTCTTGAAGAAGGACGAGCCCATGGGTGGAGCAACTTGTAGAGAATGAGCACTCTCAGTATTACAGCATCTCTTCTATGGACCTTGGGACTTAATTTCTGTGAATTATTACTACTCATCCCTCAGTAACACAAAGAGGTGAGCTTGGGGTTCATTCCTGATTCGACACTTTATCATGTCCCGCTCTGTCCAAGCACTTGAGTAGCTGCCTCATGATTTCAGGGGAGGTGGTGTCGACTCCTTCAGGGGTTCATGGTGCCTATTTAAAGAGGCTAGTCATAGCGATTGCCAAGCCATACATTTGAAGCTGTGCCTATATCCCTTGTGTGCGTCTCCAGGAGGAAAACTGCCACTGAACACCAGTCATTCGGTATTCACCAGAGAGAGAAAAATCAACAGCAGCACTCTGGTGATTTTGACCCATCTGTGTGAATGAAAGAGTTGATGATCTGTCTACCACTAAGAATGCCTTCGGCCTGTCTGATAAGTTTACTATGTCAAAAACAGAAGGTAGAAGGTAGAAGCTAGAGGGATGGCTCAGCAGTGAACAGCGCATTCAGGTCTTGCAGAGGACCCACATCTGACATCTGTGTGAGTTGCTCATGATCACCTGTAAACTTCAGTCCCAAGGAGATCTGATGCGAGTGGCCTGTGAGAATGTCTGCACTCATGTGGACATACCTGCACGCTGACACTTAAATATACATAATTAAATAATTTAAATAAGTAACAAAGTATTTAAATATAAGATGAAATAAGTTTTAAAACTCCGGAGCAATAGAGCAAAATTGAGGAAAATTTTGACTTGTCTGTTACACCCCAGTGTTCTATTATTTAGAAATCTCCAATGAGTCGGCTTTACCTTTGAGAATATTGTTTTATCAGAATGAGTTTGTAAAGTTTTATCATAATGAGTTGCGATGTAAAATGTGGCCCTGTCCCATGTATACACCATGATTGAGAGAAAAGCTATGCTACTGTCATGAAGTCAGCTGTACAGAATACAAAGCACTTCCCCCTCAGGTGACAGTGGGTCATATAAAGCATGAACCGGGTTGGCCCTGCGCTCTCACAGAGGCCAGTAGGTGGGTTGGCATTTCTTTTTTTAACTTTTAGAGAGAGAACTGAAGACAATCTGGAGGATCTACAAGCCTGGTGTGACCATGAAAGGTAAAACTAACCAAAAATTCAACTTTTATTTTCAGGCAAATTCCAGAAGGAACTTCTACTCAGAACTGAGGGAAAGAAATTATCTAGTAGTCCCTGCAACCTAAATGAAATAAGTGGATTACTGTTTCTATGTTCTCTGCAAGTATCTCCAAGATACTCCCAGACTTCTTTCCTGTCATCAAGAGGGAATATATAGGGGGCTAGAGAGATGGCTCAGTGGTTAAGAACATTAACTGCTCTTCCAGAGGTCCTGAGTTCAATTCCCAGCAACCACATGGTGGCTCACAACCATCTGTAATGGGATCCGATGCCCTCTTCTAGTATGTCTGAAGACAGCTGCAGTGTACTTACATATATAAAATAAATAATAAAATCTTTAAAAACAGAGAGATGAGGGATATGTAAGTGAAAAACCACCTGAATGATGTATTTATTGAAATTCATTTTTAGTTTCCACAAGTCAGTGATACCTATTATAAATATATATATATATGAAGTCTATATTTCTATAAAGAAGTATATGTATAAAGAAAATGTGTAATATAATAGCCCATTTATTTCCTTAGAATGTGTGGGAGAAAAGACTTATAAACAAGAAAAACAATGAGTACTCTTCTCTATTGACATCCGTTGTCCTCCGATTTCCATTTTCTTTTATTATTTATGTGTCTGAATGTTTTCTCTGCACCTGTATGTTTGTGCACCACCTGTGTGCCTGGTTGCTGCAGAGTCAGAAGAGGGAATCTGATCTGCTTGAGATACGGATGGTTGTAAGTCAACATGTGGGTGCTGTATACAAAACTAAACGTGGGTCCTCTGCAAAACATGGGTGCTCTTAACTGCTGAGTCATGTTTTCAACCTATTGATTTACATTTCTAAGCAATGAGGCAAAATAAACAGCGCTGTTTATTTTATCTCTGTAATAATTGGAAATTAACTAATGAGAGCACACATATTTATTACATATATATTGACCTAGAGTCTTGATATCTCCCTCCCTCTTTTCTCATCTTATCTATATAAACGTGTGTGTGTGTGTGTGAGTGCACATGTGTGTGCATGCCTGTGTATTTCCCAACTTAGTGAAACTCAAACATCTCAGAAGTTTCGTCTGATAATATTTAAGTGAGAACTATCTCAAAGAATATTTCCCAGTCCCAGGAAGCTGCAGAATATGATATTGACACGGTGATCATAGTGATAAGGGTTCAGTTCAAGTTTTGTCACTTATGAAGAAGGGTATGACTTTAGTCTCTCTTGGCCTCAGTTGTCCTTGTCCTTGCTATGAGGTTCATTTGGGTTTATAGGATTGCCTACATGATGCACACGGGACTTGATGCTATGGCTACCACATAGAAAGAGTTAAAAAAGAGTCACTAATACTGATATAGTAAGAACTGGGAGTTGATACTCCAGGAGGAGACACAATATTAAGTGGACAGGAGGAGGGCTGGATTTGATGCTACCAACAATGAATGTTCATGTTAGATGGCTACAGTTTGTGGCTGATTTGTTCACACCAAGGTAACCAGCTAAGCTTTCTCCAGATGGAGATCACTGAGAGGGTGTGGATGAGCATACACAACTAAGATTTTCACTGCAACCGAAGACCTTCATTAAGTTGTTCTCTGTAAATACTGGATGAATTTTAAATATAAAGTCCTCACTCAATAATTGTGTAAGTAGAGTACAGCATGTAATGTCTAAGTCAACTGCAGGAATTCAATGTATCTTAAGTCCCGGATCCCAGCAATATTGTGCTGCTCATAGTATATAACCCAGCTTCTCTGATATGAGCATTTTTTTTCACATTTCATTACATTTCCTGTTGCAGTTCCACATAAGAAAGAATAATCTGCAAAATAATTATTAAATAATTTAAGGTGGCACTTATTGCTGAACCTCCAGGTCCTAGTGCTGAGCCTTGCATAGTACAAATATTTAGCTATTATTTGTAAAACAGCAAAGAATGTAGAAATGAAGAGAAAAAGAAGAAATGGACTATTGTTTTAAAAGGTTACTACCAGCTTGCGGCCATCTCTGGGTTCTTGCTCATCTGTAGGATAAAGGTGTAATTGAGTTGAGATTCTCCACTTGGGAGCGGAGTCAAGACAACATAAGGCTGCTGCACAATGTCCTTAGAAGAACTCACTATCATCTTGTTATTTTTTTCATTTTCTCATTGTTTAGAAAAGACAGATGCCATCTGGCAACAGCTGCTGCCTTTCCTGATGGAAGTGCAACCCCTGAACGCCCCATAAACCACAGCAGAGACTGGCATCAGGTCAAGAAGGAAATTAGCATTGACCTTCAGTGAGGTAAGCTGTGTGGCTGCCGTAGAGCCCCTGAGCTCCCTCTGATAACAAGGACTGCCACTATAGATTAAGTTTTAATACATTATCAAAATGGAGTGGCATGCCTGCAAATGAATCAAGGCCACCAGATCACCATGGCTCCACAGTTATGAGTAGCCATTGGTTGGATTCAGCTTTTTTTTTTTTTTTTTTTCTTTTCATTTCCCAAATTAACTCTGGTGACACTACGTAAAAAGAATGTAGGCTCTTTCTTCTTTCCATTCCCCAGGATGATAGGAATTCTATCTTGTTCTTCAGCTGACTTCTTTTGATAACATGCCTCTTTTAAACTCCCGTTCAGGAAGAGATTGCTGAGAGTCTTCTTCATGTGGCTGGTTAGCTTTATTCATACTAGTCAAAATATGGAAACCACTCGAATGCCCATCAATCAATGAATAAGTATAACAAATATGGTCTAAGAATAATGGAATATTATGCAGCCATAAAGTGTTATAAACGTAGGAACATATAGAGCCTGTTTCAAGCAAAAGCTAATAGGTCTGGAATTGGGGCTCTTTATACCTAGTGGCATATCCACATTTCCCTTTTGTCATAGACACTTTTTCTCCGGAAGGCTATCTTTTCTTCTGAACATTTACATGCAGCTAAAGAAAGTGCTCACAGCCTAGATTCTTGACAGTGTTAAGAAGATTGGCTTGTCACTACAGTCCCTTGGCTCATAGGCAGAGAGAAGATGAAGAGTAAAAGAGTAAGATTGGCGAATTCAGGGGTCAGGGGTCATGAAAAGAACATAGAAGGAGGCAATGACAAAGAGTCACATGATGGATCTGGTGTTTACTAAATATCTATTGACCAATCAGCAAAATTAGAAGTGTAGAGTTTCCCCAAGGCTAAGAAAAGAAAGTGGAACAGAAATATTGGCTGTCAGTGGTGTTAAATAACAACAACCTTTGGGCTGACAGTGACCTTGGAAAAGTTCCAGGAGTGGGGTGCCGATGTTGAGGACATGAAGGCCAAGAGCCATGGTTAATAATGAGCACAAGAAGATCCAACTTGAGTATAGAGGGCCTGGTGTGTGTGTGTGTGTGTGTGTGTGTGTGTGTGTGTGTGTATGTGTGTGTGTGTGTGTGTGTGTTGTGTCTGTGTGTATGTGTGTGTTTATATTTAGAAATTATAAAACATTATTAGATAGTAATTAGTTTCTAGGGTCTGATTTCTCTAGTGATTTTGGAACAGGCAAATTACAACATTTATTACTTAAGTAAACTATGAGAATACTGTGAATCCATAACATATTTGGGAGTTTATTCCACTTTGACAGCCTTGGCAGCAGTATTATAAGACTATGCAGCATTTGAACTGTAAAGATTAAAATGTCACAAGGATTCATTCACCCATACTAAGGTTTAGAGGGCTACTTTACACAAAATATTGAAAATAAGATTGTATTTATGTGTTAGGTGAGTTTTTCCTACTAAATTCAAAAGCCCAGATGGCTTTGTCAATGGAGAAAGCAAACACACACTCCCAATCATTCAACAAGGGAGACTGGGCGGATCCTTTGTGAGAATCTCCCTTTTTTCAGTGGTGAACTAAGTGTATCTGCATTTCTAGAGAGAGGAAGCTTCAGCACTGTGAAGAGCCCTGTGAGGCAGAGACTCTAGGTCTCAGTGGAGGATGTCTGAGACCTTGAACTACAATTCTTATCTGCTTATTTTGACCCACATTGAAAACTCAAGAAGAGTCTGGAGTTAGGACAGAGGACTCAGCCCAGTTCACAGCCTGGCACCTGGAAGCACTTTCTGAATTTGAATCCTCATGTCTTTGAATACGTTTGTTTCTAGTTGAGCTCATTGACAAGATAACTGCAATTATCCTGTTGGCAAAAGCATTGTCTGTTGCAGACTTACATTTCAGAGAACAAATGTCATCAGCTGCTACAGGCTTGATTAGAAATCTCCATTCTGAGAAATTTACTGTATTTCCCTAGAACTTGATGACCTAGGATAATTAATGTAGGCCCTGAATAAATAGCAGACACTGAGAGTTACTCTTTCTCAGTTGGCTTTACTGAATTATTGTTATCCAAGGAGTGCAAAACACAAGCAGATGGGAATGGGGCAGGCTTTCCGGCTTCCTCATGAGGGCCAAGGTCATTGTGTTCAGCAGAGCTATTAGGATGTTGAGTGTACGTCCTACTTAGGCCATGGAGTTAACAAGGCTTTTGGGTGGGGTATTCCCCAGCATATCAGATATGCATTGATATTTCAGTGGTATATTGTGTATGATCAAGCCATTCCAAAAAAAAATCAAAGACAAAATTTAAAGAAGAAACTTGAGAGATTGAAGCGTAGTAGTGAAAGTAACCTAAGGGCGTGAGGGACCTAGACATGTTGGCATGTGAGGAATGCTGGGAGTGAAGGAGAGCAGAAGGCTTAATCTGAAGAAGGACCTTGTCTTTCAGTGTTTCAACGTCTGCCAAGTGAAACTGAGAGTACATTTGTTCTCTCTGATATGAATGATGATGAAAGATACACACTAGAATGATGGGAAGCTCCCATTTAGGGGAGTACTGAGTCTGCACTGCTCATCAGAAGTATTCTCATAGGACAAGATGAGGATCTGTGGTTCTCAGTACAGAATATATGTGGTTAATGGAAATCAAGTCAAAAGAGGTAGAAGAGTGTGCTTTCCCAAGCTATTTGGTACACATCGGTTGGAGGGTGGAGGTGGAGGTGGAGGTGGTAGAGGTGGTGGTGGTGGAGGTGAAGATGATGGTGGAGGTGGTGGTGGTGGTGGTGATGGTGGTGGTGGTGGTGGTGGTGGAGGTGGAGGTGGAGGTGGAGGTGGAGGTGGTAGTGGTGGTAGTGGTGGTGGTGGTGGTAGTGGTGGTGGTGGAGATGGTGGTGGAGGTGGTGGAGGTGGTGCAGGTGCAGGTGGAGGTGGAAGTGATGCTGGTGGAGGTGGTGGTGGTGGTGGTGGTGGTGGCGGTGTGGTGGTGGAGGTGGAGGTGGAAGTGGTGGAGGTGATGGTGGTGGTGGAGGTGGAGGTGGAGGTGGTGGTGGTGATGTTGGTGGTGGTGGACATGGTGGTGGTGGTGGACATGGTGACATATGTGAAGGTGGGTCCTGAAATATGGCATAGGAGGCTGAGAATGTAGCTCTGGTTAAAATTCTAACCTACTTTCTAAGGAATGTCCTAGGTTCAATTCCCAGGAACAGCAAAACCAAAGCAAAACAAAACAAAAACAAAAAAAGCTAAACTGTACTATAATGTTTCATCAGGGAATTAAAATTCTCCTGAAAAATCCATCTTACCCCAGTCAGAATGGCTATCATCAAGAAAGAAGACAAATAAAAACAACAATAACAGAAACAAATATTTGCAATTATGGGGACAGGGTAAAGTCTTTCTACTCTGTTGGTGGGAATGTAAATTAGCCCAGTCATTGTGTAAATCAGCATAGAGATCCCTAAACAGCTGAAAATAGAGCAACAAGCGGCATCGTTTTCTGGAATACGCCTCAAAGAGTCTAAGCCAGTTTGCTATGCAGCTTGTTCCTCTGTGTCTGCTGGTATACTATTAATAATATCCAGGCTACAGCACCCACCCTGGTGCTCATCTGTGTCTGCTGGTATACTAGTAATAATACCCAGGCTACAGCATCCACCCTGGTGCTCATCTGTGTCTGCTGGTATACTATTAATAATAGCCAGGCTACAGCATCCACCCTGGTGCTCCTCAATGGAGGAATAGATACAGAAAATGAGGTACATCTACAAAATGGAGTTACGTAGTTTGAAAATTTGAAAATTATGTCATTTGCAAGAATGGGGCCAGAGAACACCATATTCCCTGAAATAAGCCCGTCTCCAAAGGAGAAGTGTAAGTTTTCTCTCTCAATGTGAACACAGCTGCGGAGAGAAGACATAGGAGTGAAAGGAGACCTCTTAGGTGTGAGAGATGGTGAGGAGGACATGAGGGGATAAGAATGGTGACAGAGAATGGGATCAGAACACGTCATATGCATTACATATAATAAATATTATGATAAGAAACTCATCTGCATACTCTTAAAATTAAAAAAAAAAATAATAGAATTTCCCAAAGCTGCAGATGGTGTGAAGTAAGAGCTGAAGTATTTCTTTAAAAATCAGGATGGCCATCTCACAAGGACTCAGTGCTCTCAAGGGCTTATGGGCTCAGCGTTACCATCATCCTCATGGTTGCTTGGTTTAGGAAGTGAAAAACCTCTGTACATGCAAATCTCAAGGGAGAAAGCCGTGGGACCCATCCGCTCAGTTTGTGGAGAGTATTTATTAACTGAATAAGGCTTAAGTTGAGGAAACACTAAAGGAGATAGGCAGATTGATGAATGAGAAGGGAGAGATGGAGAATCTTCAAGCTGATGGAAACAGTCTGGGACATGATTTGATATTGAGGACAAACAGAAAGAGCTGGACAGCCAGTAGGAGTGAGCCAGAAGGAGAGCAAAAATCACCTTTATTCAGTTGGAGCTTAAAAGAAAATCTTTAGACATGAAATGCATAGATCATTTCGAAAGGGGACAACATAACCAAACAATTTCTTTCCCAGATGGTGCCACTGTTACAAGAAAGGACTGATGTGCAATGGGTATCCCCAGGGGATCAGCATACATTTTACACTGAAACCCACTGACTGATTTTCTGAGGCACATCAAGCCAGCTGCTCTCCCTGGCTTTAGTTTTCACCCCAAATCTAATCACTTCCTGCAAAAATTAAGTCAGACTTGAAGAATGGTTCCAAGGTATATTATGAAATAAAACACAGCAAAATAATTTTACCTCAATAAGTCAAAGACAGTACACATTCCAAACCTGCTCCACAGATGACAGGCATGTGGAGGAGAGGAGAGTCTGAGGGAGACAAATTTTCTCAAGTTCATGCTCAACTAATGCTCTAACTTACCTTTGGCCAATTGGAACTGTACAGTTATTTTAGTGACATGGTGCAATTATTTCAACTGTCTGCTTGTAGAACATTTTGAGTTTCTCTAAAATAAAATTTCATATAAAGTGCAGTAAAAGAAGGAAAATGTGAAGTTATGGTACCAGCTTGAAAATAGATTCAATCCCAGTGTCTGTATAAATTCCTTTATTTACGGAAAACTTGGGCCTGCTTTATGAGTTGATATCCCTTCAGGTTTTAAGTTCCATGGTCACCCTGGATTACCACATCACTGTGGTTTCCACATCACCGTGGTGCATACCTGTTACTTGAGCCATCATAGGACCATTTTGTTAGTGTACAGACTCAGACAATGGCTCTGTTACCTCTTTTATTTGATGTTGTAATTCCACCCCAGACTCTCAGTGATACACCCAGCTAGCCTGACACAACAGCATAAAACAAATGGATGTTCCAGAGCTTATAGGTCATATCAGCAAGTGGTTCATGCCATGCTTGGGGTATCTCTGTACTTCTCAGGCTCTGAAATACACCAAAGGTGACCATAAAACATCAGCTCTGTTCTGAGATTTACCCTGTAATGACTCTGCACTATAACTCCATGCTAACCTGAATCTCTGGGGGTAGAGCTACTTGCCAGGCTACTGTTTCCTTTATTCACTGAACTCTAGTGATTACCTCACTGCTAAGGAAGCATCTAGGTGGCTGCTGTCCTTGTCCCTATGAGTGTAACTGCCTCTCCACCACACAGCTCAGCATTTGAAAACCCTCTTTGTGGAAGGCTTTCTTTATGAAGGAATCTTGGCCTCAACTTCCTCTGTCTCTGTTAACTTTAAGGCTCAAAGAAAGATCAGCTTAGATTGTTTTTTTTTTTTTTTTCTTTGTGAATCCCAGGACAGATGAATAAGGACAAGTATGATCCTTCATGCCTGGAGAATTCAAACATTACTGTCAGCCTGTTTTGCTCTCATTTCTCCACATTTCAAGCTCAAGACTCCCCCACTCCATTGTACTCAATGCTTGCTATAGTTCTGTCCGTCCACCCTCCTAGTCACATGTGACACACTCTTGCCTGAGATGCTGAGTTCTTCTCTGATTTTTGAAAAAAGCCTCTCAATTTCATCGATGAAATTTATGTACAATGTATGTGTAGTATGCGTGTGTGTGTGTTTGTAGTGTGTATGTTTGTGTGTGTGCTATGTGTGTGTAGCGTGGTGTTTGTGTATATAAGTATGTGTGTGTGTGGTGTGTGAGTGTGTGCTGTATGTATGCATGCATGTGTATATGTCTGTACAGTGTGTATTTGTGTGAGTGCAGTATGTATGTATGTGCAGTATGTAAGTGTGTTTTCGTGCAGTGTGTGTATCTATGTGCTGTGTGTGTGTGTGTGTGGTTTGTGGGGCAAAGCTTTAGGCTTAAAGGCAGTATGATTTCTTTAGACTCTGGAGAATCTATTGGTAAAGTTTTCTCAGTGTTCCATGCCACTTCATTAATGGAAAAAAAAATCAAGATATGAAGTTGTCATTTCATTTTTTTGTAGATTTTTATATTTTTACCTGATTTATTTAAAGTTTAATTCATACTTATCTAAGAGTTCCTTATGACACAAATGCCAATATAACTTACAATTGAATATACTGAGGCATCTCTACACAGAGTTAGAAGGACCCCTTGTTCACCGTTACAGGGACAGAGCCCTTTTTCTCATGCTCTGATAGCACGCACATGGTCCTGCCATATCCTGTCTTCAGACTTTGTTTCTTTAATGTACATTTTGCCTTTCCCTTTGTATGTCCTGAAGTCCAGAGACTGTTTCAACAGTATTGCTCTTGCATCAACATTTTGCACAAAATCAAGTAATTATAGTTGCTGTCTAAAAACACCACTGAGATTAAGATCAGCTGCAATTTAAAAAGTGCACTACCAAGTTCCTCTTTGTAGGAGCTATAGACGTGGTCTTAGCTAATGGACAAATAGCTTAGCTTGACAATCTTAGAGTATCAGTGTGTAAACAGACCTTGAATTCTAGCCCTGCCTTTTCTGCTATTCTGTTCTAACTAGTGGTACTTACTACACTTGTTGATGTTTTGACTGGTTTAAGTTTTTCTTTTAAAAAAGATACACAAGTATAGAGAATTGTTATCTGTGTTCTTGTTTACTTATGGAGGGGAAAGTTTATTTACTTCATTCCTTTTACAGAACAAAATATTTCATAATAAATATTATACACTGCAGCAATAAAGTCCCTTATTCATTTCTGTCCTGTTCTCCACACACCATGGTATATTGAGTTCGTAGCAGACATTCAATAACTGCTTGAATTTTTTATAATGAATAATTATGCATGGCTCTTTAAACACATGATAGGAACACGAGAAACCACAAAGCCAAATATAGATGTAATTGCTTACATAACATTTTACATGGGTAATAAAATGTAATAAACAAACCCAAAAGATGAAATAGAATCTTCTAAAAGTGTACTCTAGATATGTGACAATGAGCTAGTATTCAGGACAGAAAAAGGTCGTATGATTTCACTAAAAAAATAAGCAGGGTAATAAAAATATGAGCAAAGCCTTACAAGTGAATATTCAATAATCTATGTCCCCTAATAACTAAACTTAAATAAATTAAGTGAAAAAAAGTCTCTTGCATGTGGTGGGTGAGAATAGAGAAATGACAAAAATAACTTAGGTAGATGTGAAAGAATCTTTTAAAATTCAAAGTTGCATTAAAGCTTTGTCTTGTAGTCTAGTGTTGGGAGTTTACACCTAGACACTGAAGCATAAATATGAAAGACTTCAGGTCAACAATGTTCACTGCTTGCTTTATTATAACCAGACTCTATAAACAAGTATCTACATCATTTTGGGGACATGAATTAAATGATGAAGTTCACTTACACATACAATTATGGAAATCACATTAAGTTTATCTCGAGGATAAAGTCAATTGTGAGGCATATTTAGTGCAATCTTGTCTGATGCCACTAAAGTATATGTTAAAACATTTTAGAATTTTGCTTCTAAGCAATGTGGGCATTGATCTTAGCAGATCTTTTTCCAACTACAGACATTCCATTTTTAAAAGTACTAATAAAACACATGATAGAAGGTTGGATTGTGTTGTTTGGACAAATGGAGAACTACAGAAGCAAATCTGTAGCCATCTGAGCAAGAAGTGACACCTCAATATAGGTGTCAGGGTCACGCCTGGAGTGTCTAGCAGGAAGCTTGGGCAGATGGACAGACTTCTCTTTCCTCATGCCTAGGGTGTTTGGGGGTACTCTTGTTGACTTCTAATTACCAGGATCCACTTCTATGTCTTGGCTTTTCTTCCCCCATAAATCTAGAGACCCATTCTGATGTCACAGGCAAGTTAGGAACATCAGAGAATAATGTCTCCTTGTCCTTCTGTCCCTGTAACTTCCAGTGCCTCCCAGATATGGAATGGCCATGAGTAAGCTCCCTCTGTGCTTCAGGTGAGGAGTTGTTCGTTCCCACAATGGTTTTATATGATATCCGAGTTTCCTAATTTCCTCAATCCGTAGATGTCCATGGATGAAAATCATCCCAGGTGGATCTCCTTTCCCCTGTTCCTCTGTCTCTCTAGATATCCTTGAGTTTGTTTTTCAGTATCAGTTTCTGACAGAACCAAAGCTGATAATGGGGATTTAATGTCTGCTCTCAAGCCAAAGTGAAGAAAACAGGGACAGAGAGCCTTGCACTGATGTGATCCTTCAGACAGAAGACAGATAAAAGGCCTTTATTCGTTATTCTAAAGGAGCGACAAACCAGTTTCTCCTTCTGGGAAAAAGCAAGCAAGCAAACCAAAAAATTACTGAAGAAACTAGAAATCAAGGAGACAGGCGTCTGAAAAAATTGCAATCCCCCAGGCTGAAAACCTTCTGTGTGAACTGGCTCTGTGATTTATGCAAGGGTGACCACAGACCATCTAAGAAATGAAAAAGGCATCCTCACTTCACCATTCACAAGTGGAGATTTTGTGAAGTGGGTAACAAGCAGGATCCCACTAAGCAAACAGCAACGTGAAGGAATCCGCAGAACCAGAAGGTATCAACGACTGCAGGTAACACAGGGATAAACCTTATAATGGAAGGAGGGCAGCTCTTGACTGTAGACTAAAAACCAACATTACCAAGACATGAGATAAAAGGTAACTATGGACAGAAAGCCAAATGTAGGTTAAAGGTTTTAGACAGAACTCACAACCTTACGGTGTGGGAAAATTCACAGTGAAGGGGATACACCGAACGATCCACAGCGCATGTCAAAGGAGAAAGGAATAGACCAGGCCAACAAACCTATGCAGATAAAAATTCACGCTAGGAAGAGGAGGAGGGTTGTGCAATTTTCATAGAGTATGTTACAGAAATCTGACTGGGTGATAAGATACTGCAGGAGAGAAGACCGCAGAAAAGTATTAGTGAAGATAAGTTCATGATGATCAAGTTGGAGAACGTGAGTGTGGATCCCCTAGTTCTCTGCTCAGGAGGCCGCTGGCAAGACACCCGGCAAGCCAACAGCCTCTGGCCTGGAATCCAACATGGCACCTATTCCCAGGGCCTCAAGTATGTTGTGTGGTCCTTCCTGCTTAAGGTCAAACTCACCCTTTAACCAGGCAGTTCTTCCTGGGGAACCTCTGAGCTGGACGTGGCTTTGGGCTGGGCTGAGTGTTTCTGTCCCTACCCCAGCCCTTTCTCTTTCTCAACCCCTCTGGAATGCACACCTGCACTGCGGTCCCAGGTTCTCCAGGTTTAGTCCTTTCTCCCTCACAGACGCCTCCTCTATGAGACATCTGGCAATGTCATTTTTGTCTTCATGTGCCCTTTGCCGGAGGCCTGTCTAGTGTAGAGAAAGTCAGAAGTGACACAGCATCACATAAGGACCGTACCAGCCACAATAGAGGCCAATTGCAGGAGAATATCTTCCTCGAAAGATTGCAAAAATAACACAGTTGGACCGGGATAATTCCTTGTCCTATTAAACTATTATTCAAGATTAAGGGTTAAATAAAGATATTTTTAGGTCTGAATCTTGGAAGTATTTACTACTTAGCTCTCAAGCAGGAATGTGAGCCAATAAAAGGACAAACGGAGCGTAGGAGGCAAGGCAGAGTGGCGGGGAAAACATGCGCGCTGGGTTAAAACACTTGAAGATAAAACTTCGGGTTTGTAAACAAAGCGGGGGCTGAGATACAGGCAATGATATCATCATATGAGCCGTGGACATCACACTTAAAAATGGCTGGTGGACTAGCTGCTCTAGCTGAAATGGCAACAGGTTCAGAGAGGAAGATGGTGTACCCATGTGGCAGAGAAAGAGAGAGATGCCTACTACTAATCAGAAATACATGCTGAAAAACAAACTCAAGGATGCTTAGAGTAGGAGACAGAGGGAGGGATGGGGGAGAGGGAGGAGGAGGGAGAGAGGAAAATAGAGAGAAAGAGGCAGAGAAGGAGGAGACAGGGAATGAGGGAGGAGCCTGATGATTTAAATAAAGGCCCTTTCTCACTGAATTTATATATCTTAATAGCTTTATATGTAATATTTATATATAAAAACTTTAAATGCTTTTCTTCAATTAAAAATATCTAAAGAATTTAAAAACAAGGCCTTCAATATTTGAAAAAGTACAGATTATATCATACCAGGGTATGATAATGTTATCAAATACATATAAATAAACTCCTTATATATTTTCAATTTGAGTGTAAGATGTTGAAAATATAAGGCCAGAGAATTTAAATGTCTAATCTCCAAGTCATTAAATAAATTAATTAACACACTATGCTCATCCAAATATAAAACAGAGAAAGAAAGCACGAAAAGTAACAAAGGCAGAAAGCATAGAAAACCGAAGTTCGAATTTGATAAAGGAGTTTAGATAAAGAAATTTACTGCAAGCACAGAGAACCAGTCAATAGCTAACTTACAGTGTCTGTCTGTGTTAAAAACTGAAGCCATGTTGTTGTTGGGTCTGGTAAGAGAAAGAGGATACAGACCACGGTAACCAGGAGAGGAGCGCCATTTAAGTAGCGTATTGTAATAATCATGGGAACAAAGCTCTTAGCAGCAATGACAGTGACAAGCACTGGAAGTCAGTCTCCCTGACCGTACTACAGTCACCACGCCCAGATGTCCAGAACTGCAAGGCAGACGTCACAAGCCCTAGTTAGGAGTTAGCTTTACCTATCATGGCCACTGGCCCAGCCGGCGAAATCTGGTGGAGCAGGTAACTGTGACAACCCAGTTGACTGAGCTGGAAGCGTCATATAAACAGTGTCTGACAATTATTACCAATCCGAATGCTCTTTTGTTTCTCACACTGAGACTTTAAATTGAAATTAGTGACCAGTGCTACAGAGGACTCGCAAAGGTATTAATGAATCATTTTTACATAAACAGCAACATCTGAAGAGAGGAAACAGACGATGATGATTGTGATGGTTGTGATGATTGTGATGGTGATGGTGGTGATTGCGATGACGGCGATGACAATAGTAATAATATAAAATCTCCTTCCTACATCCCGCTACTAAGGCGCTGAAGACAACCACTTAAAAAGTGCAAGAGACAAAACTACTCATGGGAATTAGAGAATATTTACAAATGTCATGTGGCAAAGCTGATACTGTTACCTAAGGTTTGGGGAAATGTAAGGTTCAGATGGACTAAATCAGAAGAAAGAAAAGCAAGAATCCAGACCTAGAGTTGATTAGAAGTCAATAGAAGAAAACCATGCTGAGAAGGGTGGACACTGACAAGGCACAGCAAGGAGGAAGGAGACACTCCATGCTGTCACTTTCTGTCTGATCAGAGCCCCAGCTGCCTACAGGGTCAGTCCCTCAACTCCGGCAGGCAAGCTTTCCACTTTCTCTCAGTCTCCTCAGTTAGGTCTCCCTAACACCTAGCCCTTCAGCCCTCCCTAAGACCTCCCCTGCTTTGTCCCTGTTCTGTGTCACCTGTCACCAACTGCCACCTCAATGAGTAAACTGTTGAATAGGTAAATAGCTTTTTAGGTGACTCTACATTTGACCTGTTTGTAATTCAGACTTTAGACTAGAGAGATAAATCCACGACTAAAGTACTTGCTTGTTGGGGGCCGACTTTTAGCAGAAAGTGGCTATCAGCTTTGCAGCCATCTTGAGCCATATACCCTGACATGAGACTTGGATTACAATAGTCTACAACAGCTGAGCACACTCCGATAATCTTGGTTTAGATACCTTGGGTGCGTGAGATTAAAGGTGTGTGAAATTAAAGGTGTGTGACTTAAGAGTGTGACTTAGAAGTGTAGAGATCAGATTTAGAGACAAGACCTAAGGGCATGATTAAAGGTGTAACTTAGAGGTGTGGCTTAGAAGTGAGACATATAAAAGGCAGAAGCAGACAGTAGACACATCAGACATTAGGTAGAAGACACTTGGCTCTAGAGAGAATCAGACGAATCAGACATTAGGGAGACACAGAGGAGAGGACCAGACACAGCAGACAGACATTAGGGAGACACTTTTAGGAGACACTTCAGAGAGTACAACTTGGAGTACAACTTGGAGTAGGAATTAGACATTAGGCACTTGGAACTTGGAAGAAGTAACTTGGAACTTGGAGGCACTAGGGACTAGGAACTAGGGACTTGGAGAGAAGAAGAGAGACTGAAGAATAAACGGGATTGAAACACATTCTGTCTGGTCTCCATTCCTCGCGACTGCCCTCACTCTCTCTCTTGCTGAACCCTGACCTGCGGACCGGAGCGGCAGCTTGGGCCGGGATACAGTGGCCCCCCAAACGTGGGTCGGCCCGGGCCTCAACATTTTGCTTGGGCTGCAACATTTTTGGCCGCCCGAACGTGGGACTAGTGAGGTTCTCAACATTCTTTGGCCGCCCCAACGTGGGGCTAGTGTGGACCCCAACACTTGCTGCCCAAGTATGAGGAGCAGAAGTCATATCCCTATAACCCATGTAACTCCAGAGTGGCTGTACCTGTAAATCCAGCCTCAAGACGGAGAAAGGACATCCCAGAGTTAGATGGCTAGTGAAAGTGGCCATATCAGTAAACTCTGGGTTTGACTGAGAAAACCTGCCTTAAAGAATAAGAAAGATTCCAGATGTCAACCTCAGGTCCCCACAGGTACCTGTACCTGTTTATGTATCCATACATATACCGACATGTCTACACACATGCGCCACAGACAAAACTTGTTTTAATAAGCAAGCGGTGTCCATATCTGTGAGTACAAGTCAGAGTTTGTGCAGATGGATTATCAATATAAAATATTGATCATCTTTATGTTTTCATATCTGTCTAATTAGTTACAATATGCTTCTGTTACTTTTGTAATCCTGATTAAGGTAGAGATAATGCCCCTCCGAATGAACCACATGTCCAGCTCATATCTCAGTAAATATGATCATCATTTTAAAGCAACCATTCTATTCCAGGATCAGCACAACTGTCAGACATGTGTTATAACAGATAAAGGATACATAAGAGAACATCTAAGAATTTTTCAAAGATACTCTAGGCCAAAAGATCTTATAACGAAACCCCTCATAGAATACTAAATTACTCTATAAAAAATCTTCTGAGGCTATTCTTGGGTTTCTGTGTCCGTTCTGTAAAACTTGGAAAGAAAGAAATACCTGACACTATGATGAGGCATCTTAAATCATCCTTTTGGGGGTCCCCTTCACGTCTGTGGATGGCTTAGAACTTTAGACATGTTTTTTATTTGGGGGGGGGGAATCTTGAAAAGTGGCCCAGGTTGGTTTCAAACTCACTATCCCCCTGCCTTAGCCTCCTGGGTGTTGGAAACACAAGTATGTGCCACTAGATCAGACGTGTTTGTAGTAGAGAGATTTAGAAGCCTGCAGTGAAACGAGGACGTAAGATCGACTGACAAATCTTTAGAGCAGTTCCCCTCAGCTCTGACCTGCCAGCCTTATTGAAAGCACAGGAATCAGAGCATTCATTGTGTGGGGTATTGTACATTTGGATTGTGAGAAATTATGCTTATAAAATGAATCTACTAATGAAAGGATAGCCATAGAAAATTAATTAACATCTGAAAATCAAAATGTTAATGTGTTAGATAACACACCTAGACAGAAAAAAAATGTTACGTAAATTCTTTCTATTGAGAGAACAAATTTAAACCAGAAAACCTTTATTAAGCACACAATAATGTTAGTCTGTTGATTATGGCACTTTCAAAAACAGATAAAATAGAAGATTTGGGTGTGGACAAAGAAGAAAGACTGCATAGTCCCTCAGTAGCAATGTGTAAATGTGTAGCACGTTGGGGTATAGTTTACACACACATAGATGCACACATACACATAGATGCATACACACACACATATACACATGCACATAAACGTGCACACACATACACATACATACACACATGCACATACATACACATGTG
Organism: Arvicanthis niloticus; assembly: GCF_011762505.2. Classification (NCBI taxonomy): domain Eukaryota; kingdom Metazoa; phylum Chordata; class Mammalia; order Rodentia; family Muridae; genus Arvicanthis; species Arvicanthis niloticus. The sequence goes on from NC_133438.1 coordinate 22,098,612, forward strand.
CACACACACAAGAATGCATTTTTTAATGCGTCATCCAATTGTGGAGTTGCTTAAGGCTGAAACTGCAGGTGACATTACTGAAGCTGTCTCCATTCAATGTCTCTGTACAGTCCCTTTAAATCTTAAAATTGTGCACTGGCCTTATGGTAGATAGGAAGAAATCATAAAGTCCGGTTTCCTTTGGTGTGGGTTTTGCAGCAGATTTCTGGTTAGACAGAATAAAAAGGAAATTATAGATTCTCACTAGTGAGTATGTGTCTACATGTGCATGCATGTAGAGTCAGAGTACATACATGCTCATGTGTTGATCTGTGACTTTTATCTTGTTTGAAACAGGCTCTTTTCTTTGCAGTAGACTGTGCCTAGCTGGCCCCCGAGCTTGTGGTAATTCCCCTGCTTCTACCTCCCATCTCCTAAAGGAGAACTGAGACGAGAGATGCGAGCTGTTGCTTGGGGAGAGCTGAACTCAGTCCTCACACTCGCATAGCAAGTGCATTAACCCCCACAAGTCATCTCCTAGCCCCCCACACTCTCTTGATTTATACCCCTGTGTTCCAAATCCACTGACTCCTTTGTGGGTTGATAGTTTGCCAAAGATCCCTTCCCTTGTCTGTCTCTGGCACACAGTAAGAGACTGCTCGTCTTTACTCTGCTGTGTCTGAGAAAGAACAGAAAATATACACTCCTTGTATTTTAAGAAATCCATGCAAACAATCCCTGAAGACCCTTTTCATGAAAATGTCCCCACAAGCCCTTTACTCTGTGGTTCAGGGACTTAACTCTCTGTGCTTCGCTTTCATAGCCTTGTGGGTTAGTTGGACCTTTGAGGCTGACTGGGTATCAACCCTCATGAACAGCACGGTGTTTGGTGGAACTGGCACTTTTTAGTTCTATAATTCTGAATCAAAGTACGTCTCTGAATCGGAGCTCGCCGTACTGCCAAGTACAGAGAAAGACATAGGACATGATTTAAAGCAATTGATGTAGTGTTTGGGGCCACGTATAACTTCAATTGCATGGAAGCCACCTCATGGTAAGCAGGAGGAGGCGGATTAACACCACAGGCTCTTTGTGCTACTCTCAAGCACTGGTGGGGAGCTCTGTCCTCAGAGGTCAGGCTGGAAGCCACAGACCCTCACCACCAGTGATGTATAAAGAGGCTTTCATGTTGGCAGGCCTTCTGAAGCATGCGCTCTGGCTGCTCTCCAGTGATATAGACAGCACGATGTCAAAACCAGATGTGCATTGGAGCCATTTCCTGGCCCTACCTTCTCTCCTGCCCTCCCTCGCTGGTGAGGTCTTACCCTCCACCCTTTTCCTCTTTACATTGTCATCCTGTTCGCTTATCCTGAAGCCAGGATGTAAATAGCACACACAGCAGTGAGCGTGCCCCTTCAGAACTTCAGATTTCCCCACCTCTGTTTCCCTACTAGACATACCAAACTTAGTATATCTTACACACATCTCTTGATTTCTCAGGCATCTGTTTGCCTGTCTGATCTCCCTTCAATCTATCCACTCTGGTAAATGTGAGCCTCAAGTCCAGGATTATTGGTTACCTTTTAAAAATTTAGCTGTCGATGCACAGTATGGTACTTGTCTTGTTACCAAACCTGAGCCTGTAAACAAGTGTTCACACACACACAAAGACACACATACACACATATATACACAGACATAAAAATACATACACACACATACATACATAGACACACACACATATATGCTTTACAGAAATTTTGTAAGTTTGGCACCATTGGGGTCTCCAGTTTTACACATGAAAAAGACAAAGACATATTCCTTGTTCTGGGGGAACAAACCTGGTAGAAGTAAAGCCAGACATGAATGAATGAGCCTAGCTTCAAAATCTGGGTTCATGACCAGACATGGTGGTAAGCCATGGGATTCTAGTATTTAGTGATAGAAGCTAGAGGGTTAGGAGTTCAGGGCCAACCTCAGCTACCTAGTGAGTTCAAGACCAGCCTGGACTATGTAAGATCCCATCTAAAAAACAAAACACAATAAAAGGATAGAAAGGAAGGAGAGGATGACAGAGGAAGAGAGGGAGGGAGGGAGGGAGGGAGGGAGGGAGGGAGGGAGGGAGGGAGGGAGGGAAGAAAGTCATTGCAAAGACTGTTGTTCTTCACATCTGATCTAGACCTCTTGGCCCTACCACTGATTCCCACAGGCAAATATTGCCCACTGAGCCAGTCCACATTTTGTATGCCCCAAACCAAGCTACTCTCATCTCATCTGGCCCAAAGCTAACATCATCTGCTCACAACAGACATCCGAATAAGTCATTCATCCCAAGTGTGCCAGAGACATCTTTTTAAATCTGCCCCATACAGCACGTGATTTACTGGTTTCTTTTGCTATATTTTCTTCATACATCGGCCAAAACGAGAAACCAGCTGGTGCATCTACTGGCTTGTGCACTGACGGTTTTCTCCCACTGTAATGGAAACTCGGTGGAGACATGGGTATTTTCTGTTCCTTTTCTATGTCTTGAGTCTCTATACTATATTAGGATTCCAAATATGTGTTAAATGAATGAATGCAAGCATGAATGAGTGCATGCATGAATGAGTGCAAGCATGAATGAGTGCAAGCTCTGTTACTAAAAAGCGCTCACCGATGTGAATGAATCAATGGAACCTCAGTTTCCTTATAAAAATGGGAACAATCACACTGACGTTGGAGAGAGTTTCTGAGACTATCTGAGTAATTAAAGCAGGAATCAGAATTTTCATGACTATGTAAAAACAACATGCTATTCATAGTATACTATCATTTGTTCATCTGTCTGTATATTTACCTTGTTTGTCTATCTTTTTTTTTTTTTTTTTACAGGCTGAATAAGAAATCCGCACCCCCCCCCTCCAAATGGTACATATGTTGATGTTTTAGTCACTCATTGGGAGTTTTATTGGCTGTTAATGGGTCCTAAATTGAATAATATATTGCTAGAGCCTTAACTGAATGGGCTATGAGAAGGAGACATCTCCCTGGGAGGAAAGAATCATTGAGGTTACACAGCTGAAGGGTAATTGTTATTTCTCCTCCTCCTCCTCCTCCTCCTCTTCCTCCTCCTCCTCCTCCTCCTCCTCTTCCTCCTCCTCCTCCTCCTTCTCTTCTTCTTCTTCTTCCCCTCCTCCTCCCCCTCCTCGCCCTCCCCTCCCACTCCCCCCTCCCCCTTTCCCTTGCCTTCTCCCTCTCCCTTTCCTTCTTCTCCTCCTCCTCCTTTTCCTCCTGTTCCTCCTCCTCTTCCTCTTCTTCCTATTCTTTCCCTTCTCTCCTTCTTTTGTTCCTCCCCTCCCCTTCCTTCAACAAGGGGAGAGGTTTAATTCCACCACACACATACTCTCTTCCATAAGTAGCTTATATTGACCTTAAACCATAAATCATAATACACCATCCTTCCTTTAAAGCTACTTTTCTCTAGTGTCTTGTCATAGTGATTAAAAACTATCACAGTAGTTAGTGTGACACATCTGGTCTAGGCTTATTAGTAGCTTGTTATGTGACATATATTTCCACATTAACCCAAAGAAGTCCATACATCCTCAATTCTGAGATATAACATATATCTGCTTGTAATTTTCAGATTATAGACAGATATTATATGTCATCTTGAATATCCCCATAAGTGTTCATATACACAGATACATACACTTAGACTTAATAAAGCCACATTTTTATTAATATTTGTCTATTTGGGTCTAAAATTTATCTTATCAATGGCCTGACCACTGAAACATACATTTAACAAGGTGCCTACAAGCTAGCACAGCAAGAAACAGAGATCTGATTATTTACATGAGATTTCTATAGTAAAATCATCATCTTCATCATCATCATCATCACCATCACCATTAAGTCAGCATACCCGAGGGATATTGGGAAAACTAAATAAGACAATGTTAAATTTGATTTCAACTAAGCATGTCTGAGAATTTACTTGGGGTTTCTACTGAACACAGTTCTGATGCTACCTATGCACTACAGGAAACTCAGAGTAGCCCATCAATTATAATTTTGGGGTCCATAACATCCCTACATTCATAGTTTTAAAGTATTGCTTTTATATATTGACTAGAGATGAATGATTGAGCTGTCTATCTAAGTAACTACCACTGACCCAGGACATGGGAAAGATCCCAAGAATTCTTTTTGGCTACATCAAAAACAAAAACAAAACAAAACAAAACAAAACAAACAAAAACTCTTCTAGCTTGAGAACCTAACTGAGAGATGTCAAACCTCTTTGGTGGTTAATGTCATTCTTGAAAATTCATTTCTCAGAAAATAAAGTCATCATCTCTCCTCAGGATTGTGTTAATAACCTAAGCACACACAGGTCGAAGTGACCAAGTCTCTGAACTGTTACTTTTCCATTTTAAATTGAGCACTTAAAGTAAGCTTTGAAAATTTAATTACAGATTACTTAACATCACTTTCTGTGTTTGTTTAAAAGTAAAATACTATTTGTTGTATTGAGAAGAACACACAACATAAGGACTGTTTTATAAGAATTTCAGGAGTCAATTAAACTGCACAGCAGAATGTAACTGCTGATTCTGTGGAGCTACCCACACCGAGTTTGCGATGACTCCTTGTGACTTCTTTACTAATGTTCTAAAGTTAAAAAACAAACAAACAAAACAAAAAACAACAAAAAAGTCTATGGCATAACATAAATCTTAGTCCTTTGGTTGAAATATTAAGACAAATTTCCTTCATTTCTTGTGTTACTCATGACATAGGTATTATTAACTGAAAATGCTAACATTTTGCAAATCTTGCTTTCAGTGTTTTCACATTGAATGGCTTTTTAAAATTATTGAATACTAAACTTTTAAGTTCCAATTTTAGATTTTAGATTTTAAAAATAATAAAATGCCTGAAAAATCTGTTTGTAAGAAAACATATCCTAAATGTTATAGATAGCAAAGATTTTAATTGTTTTAGAATTTCTCCTTTCCTACATGTATCTATTTTGAGTTATGTATGAATCATATGCAAACAACCAGATATTGAACTCTAGGTTAATGCATTTTTAAATGCAAATTTACCTGCACTTCAAAGATTCCTTAGCCCTGAAGGAGCTTGTGTGAAGAACAAGGAAAAAAAGATAATATCCCAGAAAAGACAACAATCCACAGTGGCAACCAATAAGTACAAAACATCGAAGGCTCACTGCATATAGCTGAGCCAGAACCTGACAACTGCCAAACGTACCACAAGTTTATCTCATTTGTAACTAAGGGTTTGCTAATTCTACAGGACATAGAGAAAAGACAATGCTTCCTTGTGTGTCTGTGGCACACATTCAGAAATACTAGATTGGTTTATATAGAACTGGGAACTGGGAACACTTCGGATAATGAAAAAAGTCATCAAGAAGTCATTGTCCCTAATTTACATCAGAGATTGTATAAGGAAATACTAACTGCCATGTGTGAAAGTCAGGAACCAGGGACAAGATGGTATAGTTTTGTAGATGATCCGTTCACTGGAATGTGACCTACACATGAAAAGCAAGTGCTGGTGAATGATGCTTTGGCCCCTAAGATCTTCAGTGTATTAACAATATCAGAACAGATGGTTGTTCAAGCACTACCAGCAACTACCAATTCCAAGACAGAATGTACTCCAGTGAGGCTGGAATTCTTTTAATGTAAACTGCTGTGTGATGATATAATGCCACATTGAAAAATAGAATATCAGCAGGTGATTACACTGCTATTTAGATCACAGATGCATAAATACTATTAAGTTTATTTCAGACACAATGGTAAAACTTCCCAACTAACCAAGACAGACACAAGATTTGAGAATACACTCTTGGTTCATATGGAGTCTTTTTTTTTTTGTTTTTTTTTTTTTTTGTTTTGTTGTTGTTTTTGTTTTTGGTTTTTTGTGACAGGGTTTCTCTGTGTAGCCCTGGCTGTCCTGAAACTCACTCTGTAGACCAGGCTGGCCTCGAACTCAGAAATCCGCCTGCCTCTGCCTCCCAAGTGCTGGGATTAAAGGCATGTGCCACCACTGCCCGGCCATATGGAATCTTCTAATGCTACATTCCATTCTTTATAGTTTTTTTCTCCAGTTTTGTTCCTACACTCATTGAAGAGAGCATGGAAGAGAAAGGTATATAGTTGTATAATCCATCAATAAACCAGTCACTGTCTCATAGTTTTGTTCAATATGGATTAAGACAATCAAGACAATTAATGCCACTGATAATTTTACAGAAGCAACTGTACTACCTGCAAAACTACATCATACACAGGCTCAAGTCTCTCTCTCTCTCTCTCTCACACACACACACACACACACACACACACATATGTATGTATATATATATATATATATATATATATATACATACATATATACATATACACATACACACACACACACACACACATATATATTCTGGATATATATATATATATATATATATATATATATATATATATATCCAGAATCTGGAAACAACCCAGATGCTCCTCAACCAAAGATGAATACAGAAAATGTAGTACATTTACACAATGCAATACTATCCAGCTATATAAACAAGGACATCATGAATTTTGCAGGAAAATGATTGGAACTAGAAAATATCAACCTGAGTGAGGTAACCCAGATCCAAAAAGACATTCATGGTGTGAACTCACTGGTAAGTAGATATTAGCCAAAAGTTCAGAACCCCCATGATACAACACACAGGCCATAGGAAGATTAACAAAAAGGAAGGCCAAAGTGTGGATTCCTGAAACCCACTTAGAAGGGGAAGAAATAATCATGGGAGGCAGAGAGAGGGAGGAAACTGGGTGGGAGAGGGAAGGTGGGAGGGGGAAAAGAAGGGGTAGGATCAGGTATAGGGAGAGACAGGAGGGATGCCCAGAGGGTCAGGAGAATGAATCAAAATATGCACTAGTGTGGGTTAGGGGGCAAAGGGAACCTCTTGAAAGTCCCAGAGACCTGGGATGTGAGAGGCTCCCAGGACTCAATGGGGATGACATTAGCCGAAACGCCCAACAGTGGGGAGATGGAACTGGAAGAGCCTACCTCCAGTAGATAGACATGGCCTCTAGTTGAGGAAGGGGGCCACCCACCCATCTTCAAAAATTTTAACCCAGAATTGTTCCCATCTAAAGGAAATTAAGGTACAAAAATGGAGCAGAGACTGAAAGAAAGGCCACTTAGTGACTGGCCCAGCTAGGGAACCATCCCATGTATGCATACCAAATCCTGACACTGTTACAGAGGCCATATTGTATATACAGACAGGAGCCTGGCGTGGTTGTCCTCTGAGAGGCTCAACAGTGTCAACTAACTCAGACCCTTCAGAGCTGCCATAGACTAAGCCAAAAACCAAGGAACATGCATGAGCTGGTGCATGCATGACCTAGGCACATGTGTAGCAGAGGACTGCCTCGTAGTATGACCTCAGTGGGAGAGGATGTGCTTAATCCTGTGGACACTTGATGCCCCAGGGAAAGGGATGCTGGAGGGGATGAGGGGGTAGGAGGGTGGGGGAGCACTCTCTCAGAGGTGGGGGGAGGTGAGGTGGGGGAGGGGAGGTGGGGTGAAGAACTTGGGGAGGGGGGAATGGGAAGGGACAACTTTTGGAATGTAAATAAATAAAATGATTTAATAAAGATTTTTGAAGAAGAAAGTCTATGTATGACTGAAAAAAAAATAGCTAAAGATCATTTAATGGGTTTAGTGGCAGATTATACAGACGTAAAGAAAGAAACAGATAGTGAGATGTTGGTCAAAAAGAAACATTGAGCAGCAGTTGCAGAGTCTGCACGAGTCCTGCTAGGTCCTCTGCACGTATGCTATGTTTGTTAGCTTGGTGCTCTTGTGGGACTCCTGACAGTGGAAGGTGGGCTGTCTCTGTTCTTTGGCCTGCTCTGGGGAGCTCTTCCCTCCTCCTCAGTTGCCTCACCCATCCTTGATGTGAGGGTCTGTGTCTGCTCTTGCTGTATCATGTACTGTGTTCTCTTGTTGTCCCTGAGAGGCCTGCTCTTTTCTGTGGGAGAGAGAGCAGAGTGGATCAGGGAGAGAGGGGGAGGTGGAAAACTGGGAGGACTGGAGAGTGGGGAAAATGAGATTCGGATGTATTGTAGGAGAGAAAAATAAGTTTTAGAAAAATGAAAACATCAAAAATAAAGAACACAGAGATCAAATGTGAACAATGGGGTCTACTCTAATCTACAACACACACAGGGGTAGGTGGATTCAACTCTACAACACACAGATAGCTGAACTATTCAGAAAGCAAAGGCAGAATGAGGTACCATTAGTATTAAAAATTGATTCGTAGAAATACTTTAAAATTGCTGGATGACAGCAAGACAATTTAGAGAATAAGACAGTATAAGAATATCTCCAAGTTTATCTGTGGAATCATCAATGGAAAAGTTCATTTCCAAAAAAAAAAAAAAAAAAAAAAAAAAAAAAGATGGTTCAGAAATGACTGTGAAGTAAAGCTATTGCAGACAGAAATAAAGCTTGGCTGAGCTTGAATGAAGGCATTGCCACACTGTATGCAGGGAGTGATGCATATGATTGCATAATGCTGCCATGATAATTATCACTGAGGTACTGAAATCATGTAAAGTTAGATATCCTCCAATAGCATGTGATTTGTGGGTATGCAAAGGCAGTGGAGGTATGCCAAGGCTCTCACACTCCCTTTGAGAGGACAGAGCACTGACGCACATCATATTCTGGTTAGATCATAGATGCATCCTGTACCCGCCGTTAGTGAAAGAGTATAAAAGAATACAAAAAATTAAGCTAACGAGACAGGAGACACTACAACGATAACAGTGCTCAATCTAAAAGAATAAAAGTTAAAATGAGAAAGGAGCAGTGATATAGACTATATATACCCTGTAGACTAGATTATAGTAAACACAAAGGACTAAATACCCCCCAGAATAAGGATGCCGAGAAAACTCACATTCCAAGAAAGTCACATTTTAAATGTGTATCATCTACTTAAATCATAAATTACATATAAAGAAGCCCATGAAGAACAATGAGATTGAAGTTGTAGATAAAAGTATCTCCACAAAGAAAAGTCCTGGAAGAGTACTGCTGAATTCTAACACTTTTACAGATCTTCTAATGCTAACACTTCTCCAACTGTTCTGTGCTATAGGTAGGGAAGGAATGCCATCAAATTCATTTGATGATGCCAATATTATCCTGATATAAAAGCCAGGTCAAGGCACGACAACAGCAAAAGAAAAAATACAGCTCAATAACCCTGATGAACAGTGACACAAAATTTCTCAACAACATTTTCAGAAACCAAATTCAAGAACACACCAAAATGTTTATGCATCACAGCAGAAGGTTTCTTCTTAGCATTGCAAGAAGATTGGCTCAAAAAAAAAAAGTTATTCACCATGTAAATAATCTCAAAGTCAGATATTATCTGATCATCTCCACGGAGCAGAAAAAGCATTTGGTGAAGCTCACTATGCTTTCATGATGAAGTCTTTGGAATAAATAGAACATATTTCAAATTAATAAAAGCTGTATCTGAAAACCTACTGTCAATGTTATGCTAAGTTGGGAGTGGGGATGGAAAACAGTTCTAAAATCTGGAAGACAAGGGTGTAGTTACTCTCTTCATTTTATTCACTGTTGTGCTCAAAGTTTTAGTCAGAGCATTAAGACAAGACAGGATATAAAAGGGATAAAAGCAGGAAAAAAGAGAAATTACCTCTACTTGCAAATGACATGATTCAATACTTAAAAGTCTCTATAGACTCTACCAGAAAACTTAGATTTAATAAACATTTTCAGTAAAGTTGCAGGGCACAACATTGGTGAAAATGCAGAGAGCACCTGACTGTGGGCCATCCAGCTTCATTGTTAAATCTACAACACAACCCTGTACACTGTGGGCCGCCCAGCCTGACTCATAAATCTACAATACAACCCAGCATATGAGGCTCAGGGAACATTCCAGAAGAGACAGAGAGCCATAATGTGGGCTGCATGGTAGTGCCTTTGATACATGACAGGGAAGCTACACTGATGATACCTCAACAATGCGGTTGCCTAAACAGGACCTGAAGAATGATGTCACTAACTGACATATGAACACGAATGAGAGGGCTCTCACAAGACCCCATCCCTAGATGAAGAGCTATAGGCAATATTAGTTTTCTCCAGCAATAAGCTACCCTACAGGTTATCCAATCCCAAGGCATCAGTCATAAACACATATACATATGACCAACAATAATAGACTCAGAAGCTATATTTATAAATTTGTAAATAATATAATGTACTATAATTAAATTACAGTAAAGAAAGAATAAAAGGCCATGCTTTTGAGAAGGAGCAGGGAGATGCAGGAAGAATTTTAGAGAAGGGGTGGAAGTTGGGGGTAAGTTATGTAAATACAGCACTCATGCATGAAAGTCTAGACAGATAAATAGAATCTTAAAAACCCAGAGGCTTTATTCATAGAGATAAGGAACTCTCAGGGAAAGAAATTAGGAAGAACACCTCATTTACAACCACACTCAAAAAAAATAAACTACTAAGAAAGATCTCAGATGTGAAAAACCTATACAAGAAAAACTTGAGGCCACTGAAAAATGAAATTAAAGACGATGGAGAGAACTATTCCTGTCCCTGGATCATCAGAATTAATAGTGTGAAGATGACTGAATTGCCAAAAGTAATCTACAGACTCAATAAAATTCCAATTAAACACTCCAGGGACAGGGGCTGGGGAGATGACTCTGCAGTGTTCTTACCCAGAGGATCCAGTGCCCACATGGCACCTCAACCCATCCATAATCCCAGTTCTACTGGATTTATTTATTTACTCTACAGATATGAGGCATACATGTAGTACACAGGTATGCATGCCAGCAAACTTCCATCCATCCACATAATTTTTAAATTTAATAATTTTTTAATTTTTAAAATTAAAAAAAAAAATCCAATGACATTTTTCAAAGAACTGAAAAAGGAAAAATACAAACATTCATATGGAAACACAAAATACAAGACAGATAGCCAAAGCAGTCCTAGGTAGAAAAAAAAACCCTCTACTGCTGAAATCATAAAACTTGACCTTAAATTATACTCCAGAGTGATAATAAAAAATAGCTGGTTACAGGCATAAAACAGACATGCAGACCAATGGACAAGGACAGAGGACCCAGAAGTAAGTCCATTCAGCTATAGACACCTAATACTTAACAGAGGCATCAAGAACACACACTGAAAAAAAAGTCAGCCTATCACCAAGCAGTGCAGGTAAAACTGGACATCTACCTGCAGAAGAGTAGGCATAAACTCTGATCTACCACCACAGAAAAATTAACTCAATTTGGATTAAAGACTTTAACATCTGGAACGCTGAAACTGTTAGATCAGCGGTTCTCAACATGGGAGTCATGACCCCTTTGACAGTTGGATGACCCTTTCATAGGGGTCACAAATCAGATATCCTGCATACCAGTGGTTTACATTACAATTCACAATAGTAGCCAAATCACAGCTATGCAGAAAATAATTTTATATTTAGGGTCACACAACGCGAGGAACTGTATTAAAGCGCCACAGCATTAAAAAGGCTGAGAACCACTGTATTAGGGTTCTCACAGGGAGGACAAATGAAGTTACAGACACAGGCTAGAGCGTCAGCAAGACTCTACTAGCATAGGAAATAATTTCTGAAACTGACAGATGGGACTATGTGAAATTAAAAAAAAAAAAAACTGCCTAGAAACAGATAACAGAAAGAATGGGAGAGAAGTATTTGAGATTTGTGGTGTTATATAGATTATTTTTTAAGAGTGTGAAGGGCTTAGGATACCTCAGTGGCAGATTACTCATTTCATACATACAAGACCCTGGGTTTGAGCTCCAATAACACACACACACACACACACACACACACACACACACACACACACACACACAAGCATGTACATGCACACGCACATACTCAAGCATGCACACACACACACACAAAGAGAAAGAGACAGACGGACACGTGAGTGAGCATGACATATCTTAACCAAATTAGATTTATTCTAGGATTTCAATTTGATTTGACATTCAAAGCCAACAACCACTATAAGAGAGTAAAAATAAAAAAAAAATCAGACATTTGATATCAGAAAGAGTACTTAAGTTAAATGCTTAGCACACAGGGATAAAGGGTTTTTGTCTGCATGTTATGAGGAATATTATACTTAATGGCAGACTGCTGAGGGCTTTTCTCCTGTGATGGGGGACAGGGATAATAGTGCCCACTATTGATCTTTTGGTGATTTACTAAATTCTTAGAAAATAAACAAAAGGTGTCAGTATTAAAAATGAAGACAGATGACCACCAGTATTTTGGATAATATAATTATTTGATTGGGAGAATCAAAAGAATCTATAAAGTACTTAAACTCATGAGTTTAGTAAGATTGTGGCTAGTAAAGTGTACACACACACACACACACATAAACACACACACACATACACACACACAATTTTTATGGATATTAGAAGCAAAAGTTGAAACTGAAGAGGTAGCATTTAGATCAGATCAGATGCCAAGCATCTACTAATAGGTAGAGCAAGGGATGTCACAAAGAAGGTATGATTAAGAGAAGGCAACAAAGACCTATGAAATGGAAGCAGGTACAGCATGCTTATACACCAAGGCCCAGGAAAGAGCTCAGATTAACTTGCATCCCAACGTTCATTTGCTTTGTTGGTTGGTTGGTTTTGCAGTGAAAAAAAAATCTTACTTCTAAAATCCATGCAGAAATGTACAGAACTCAAGAAAATAGTGAAGGATGAAACAGGAAATTTTACCAATGGAAGAAATGTTTATACCACTTAGAGTAAGCAAGGTTATCAAACAAGCAAACAACCCAAAACAAACAAACAACAACAACAAAGTATGAAGGATTTTTACAATCAAAACATAGAATGACTGGACTTGACAACAAAAATATTGGTGTGCTTGTGATTCATTTAGTCAGGATGACCTTTACCCCATATCTAAGAGAAATGCCGATGTGCAAGGTGACGGAGGAATGAACTCTTGGTGAGAGTGTCAAGTTTTAAACAACTTTGAGAAATTCTGAATTTTCCACTAATGTTCAACATGATTTGCTAAGGTCAAGTAGCTTTATTTCTAGTCAAATCCTCAGCAGAAAAAGAGGGACTATGTCCCTAAAGATTTCAGCCAACATTATCTATAATGTAAGAAAATGGACACAGTCCAATGCTTTCTTCAGTACAGTGGACAAATGGTGTATACAGATGACTAAGTCTTATGAATTAATTCAGATAAACAAAATACAACTACATGAAGCAACTCACAAGAAGTCTCAAGACACAACTCAAAAGAAAAATGGGGATGGCGTGATGAGGACGATATGAAAAGTCAATGTCTCCACTTGAGTAATAGGAGTTCTTTGTTTGTTTTAAGGAAAGGCCTCATTGTGGAACCCAGACTGACCTAGAACTGACCATACATCCCATACTTGCCTCAAACTTGCAGCAGTCCTCCTGCATCAGGGTCCCAGATGCTGGCATGGACCAACCCTGGTAACTTGAATAACACACAGAGGTATGAAGGTTTCCTTACAATAAGTGAATGATCAATACATTTATAATTTAGGTTATATGTGCAATAGTTTAATGCAGAAAAGACAAGAAAACAACCCAGGTCGTTTTCTGTTGCCACCACATAATATTCGAGATTGGGTAATTTGTGGAGAAACATATCCTTACATTTCTGGAGACTGGGAGAATCACAAGCAAAGCGCCAGCAACTGCCAAACTACCTTATAAACTTATGACTCTGTGAGATTGCAAGAACAAGCCACCGAGAAAGGACGGAGGCAAGACCTGGGCATGTTTATGGCAACCCACTCACAGGGTAAGGAAGCCGCTCCAATGATCATGACCAAACCCTTCGAGCGAACTGCCCCATGAACTTAATGCATTTCATAAGGCTCTGGCTCACCGTATAGCTTGATTGGGAGTCAAGCTTCCAGCACATGAATTCTGAGGAATTCTTCAAACTAAACAAAAATGCACTGTAAATGTTATAAGCCTTCAACATAACACTGTTCATGTAATAATCCAAAAACCCATATAAGCAAACAGAGCCAGATGACAGGCTTACACACTTATTACTTCGTTCTCTATATACTCACTCATACACTCAACAGATAAAAGACATCCCCCCTCCCTATCTTTTTTATACTTTACGAGACATACCATAAACACTCATCTCAGAAACCATAGTAGAGAGAGGTGATTTGTATATGGTCCCAGAACAAGAGTGACACCCACTGAATGCTGCCTGAACATTCTTGTAGCTCCTGGAGCAAACTGCCCTCCTGACATTGGAAATGTCAACTTCTAAGGCATTAAAAACAAAGGAGCATCTTTTCTCTTCCCTTTGGAACCTTGTGTGTAGAAATACAGTTAGAAGAACGCTTTAACGTTTTCTTAAACAAATGTTCTTACGCTTTGTATAAATATTTAAAAAAAAAAAAAAACGTTTTCCAAGTCATGCTTAGACTGAATGGAGATGAACTGAAAACAAGGAAAAACAATGAAGACTTGTCGGCAAAGGGTAGACGCAGAATCCCAGCTCTAGGAGTTGGGATTTCTTGCAGCCTCAAGTTCTTTGCTTTTGAAAAGGGCTAGCTAATCCTTGCTCAGCAAGAGTGCTGTATTGCAAGTTACATTTTAGAGACACGAAAACCAAAAATGCTAACTACCTTGCCAAGAGTATCATTGTTGCATCAAGAACACAAACTCAGGGGTTTCAGTTACAAATTCAGGGCTCTTTAAAAAAAAAAAAAGAGTGGATTTTCTTTTTCTCCTCCTGTTTTTTTCTTTTCTCCCACCACACAAACCCATAAACTTATTTTGTTTTAAATTACATTTTGCCATTTGATTCAATACGTATCTGATGCATTTAGTTTTTTAAAGCTTTATTTTTTTTTTTTAGAAGGGACAATATATATGAATTGACCATGACTTCCAAGTCACCTGTTAGTTTTGACAGGAATGTAGACATTAAAAGTTTTCCTCCGTGATACTGGAGATCAGACCCATGACCTTACAGGTGCTAGGCCAGTGCTGACCTCTGACTCCAGACCTTTACCTCTGTTTCAAGCTTGAGAAGGCCTGTGCCGTGTACATCTCTCCTTAAACTGCACTTGAGTGCTGAGACATGGAATCGGTTAAAAACACACAGAGAGAAATGTATATCAGCTGTTTTGTTTATAAGCTCTTGAAGCGCTTTTCTGACACAATGATTTGTAATAGTTAGAAGGAAGTATAGAAGAACATGTTAGAATGTTCGTTGCACAGATACCCATTCCTCTCTGTTTTATCTGAAGTTAAAGATTATTCCTCTCTCCAAAATAAAAGATCTCAGGAAATAGGAAATAAACCCACCAGATATGTTCTGTGAAGAATAAAGTTTCTAAACTGAATGAAACGGCAAAGTGAAATTATGTTTTTGTTTCTTTGAAAGTAAGAAGGCGATCCTGTGAAGGCTACAGGAAGAGGCACACTTCCACCACACCGGAAACAACTCTGTCTAGAGCTAGTGACCTTTTCTAAATCGACACATTCTTTGGACCTCCATCTTGTAGGGCATCCCCTCTCACGAGAATGTTGTCTACACTCACGAATGACTGAGTTCTTTCTTCTCACTGGACACAGCTGGAGACCAGCATAATGGGAAAAGGAAACGAAGGTATTTTTTTTTTCCTCATGGAAAACCAAGAAATGCATAAATCATATTTAAACAGAGCCAGCACTCGTTGTTTCCATGCATACCACATGAACATATTAACATAAATAATGTTTTCTAAAATAACTGATAATTACGGTATAAATTTATTTTAAAAGTTTCCCTAAGATACATAGTTTCCTTCAAGACAATTTGGGAAAATTATAATCTTTTTGTGCTTAATTAACCTGAAAATTAGGTGAAACTGAACCAATTTTAAAGCAGGTAATTTAGCTGGTTGTTCAAACCAGTAAAATATATTACATATATTGGTATAGCCAGAAGGTTTTCATGAACACCATGCCAAGCTGGAAGGAACTTTGGTCTTGACAAACCTCATCATTCTATACTGAAGAAAAGCAAAGCTTAGGGGATGGTGGTGGCCCAGAGTTACTCAAGCTCCCTGTTGAGGTCTCCATGTTTCCTGTCCATGACTCTTACTTCCAGAACATTCTGCCCTGTTAAGTTCTCCATGATGTCCAGTCTACAATTCTTACTTGCAGAACATTCTACACTGTCAAGTTCTCCATGTTTCCTGTCCATGACTCTTGCTTCCAGAACATTCTATACTGTTGAGGTCTCCATGTTTCCTGTCCATGACTCTTGCTTCCAGAACATTCTATACTGTTGAGGTCGCCATGTTTCCTGTCCACGACTCTTACTTCCAGAACATTCTGCACTGTTGAGTTCTCAGTAATTTCCTGTCCACAACTCTTACTTGCAGAGAATTCTCTCTTTTTTGGCAGATTCAAAAACATATGACATAAATTCAAAGCCAAACAGAAATCCCTTTTCTTTCATTTTCTAATGTTGTTTTCAATGTCAAATACCACATCACAAACACACCAGCAAAATGGTTTCTGCTGTAAATGCAGTGTGTAGGGGAAACACGAACAACTCTATAGAATCCACAAAAACTAAGTTTTTCTCCTCTGCATTTTAGATTCTCTTCTTAGAAGCATTTTTTTTACACTTAATAAATCGAGATTTCCAGAGATTTTCTCTGAGAATATACTAATGTTACACATATTTAGACAAATATCAATGCAGATGTTTTCCTATTTTATATATCTCAAAAATACCTACAGATCTTTTGTGTGCAGAGAGGTCTACTTCATTCTCTTGAGTAACAATGCTATTTAATTACCTTGGATATAAAATAATAGCAATTCATTTATTCAGTTCAGTTAGTTTCTGATTTTTATATGACAATGCAAAAATAATTATATTTTTATACTAAGATTGATAGAGTTGGAAGGTATGAGAATTATTGATCCATATTATCTCTAGATATCAAGATTTGACCGACTGAAGCTTATAATCACCTCCCATATCTATCCCTGGGTCCATGGAAACGTGTTCCTCATTCCTGATCAGCTGTGGCCTTCCATTCATGTTAGACAGAGGGAAAATCCAGAGTCCCAACTCTTAGATGCCGCTTAAATGGGCATGCCAGTTACTAGAGGAGGGGAGGGAAAAACAGAGGGAGAGGAGGGGAGGGGAAACAGTGTGAAGCAGAAGAGAAGGAGCAAAGGGAGAGAGGAAGAAGCTTCTCATGCTGGACAAAAGTACTGCGTTATTGGCTTCAGTTATCATCTTCACACTCTGTACTGTTCACAGTCTCAATGCTGTCCAGATAGTGTTGTTGATAGGATTTAGTATATTTCACTTATTGAGATATTTACAGTATATTATTAAGAGTCACCTGTGCTTAATAGACTTCTATGTGCTGCCAAGCTGTTTCTAGGTTTATCTGAAATAACAACTCTGCTCTGTACCCTCCATGCTTCAGCTGTTAATTGTAAACCTTTACTTGGCAGAGATGCCAGATGTCCTGGCCACACAGGATAGAGCAGTGTCTGGTTTAGGATGGTTGAACTACATCAAAGCCAGCCAGTAGGATGAGGCAGTGTGCCTGCGCCAGGGCTCATGCCTCATCGTAGACACGAGTGTTTTCAGTTATTTCCTAAAGAAATCAGAACTGGGGTTTGAGCAATGCCAAGGAAAGTAATGTAGAGACTTAAGAATTACTGGCATTTACGAAAAAGATGCCTGTCTTACAACACTGACGTCCCATCTGCAGCAAACACAGACCATGTTCCTTTGATGTCTTCAGCATGGAGGATACCACTTTACAGGAGGTAAATAAGGCAAAGAGAGAAAACTTTCCCAGGGGAGTGACAGTCTTTCTGGGAGAAATTCTCCAAAGCCAGTGCTTGTGGCTGCTTTGGCTTTTCATTGGTGATGTGATTATCCTGGAGGAAGAATTATATAAACTGAGACAATACCTGATGCTAAGCATACAGAGGAGTGAGAAGGGATGGGAGAGGTGGAATACTCCGTAAATAACAGAATGGAACACACAGGGCACCAACAAGCCTTAAAGACAAGGAAACCAAGGTCTCTAGGACTTAAGAAGTTTACCCCCACAATCTCACACACGTGACCTGGAAAGTTCTGGAGCCACTGTCAGAAGCTCCCAGACACTGAGGGTGCTTCCCGTAGTGTAGACATCACATTACATGATGGCTGCCAATCCTCCCATGTACCTCAAGGAATGGTGACAAAAACCCTGTGCTTGACTTTTATTCTCCATCTCAGGCTGGTGAATAAAGTGAGTCAGTGTATGGCAGAGCCCGGGCTTTCCTCAACGAGCTGGCTTTGAAGATCACCACTGCTAAAGAACAGCAACCCCTTCGCCTGACCATGGTAGGTGCCAATATGGAAAAACTCACTTTTTGCAGTCTAACTTGCATTCAGCTGCCTCTTCTGCATAGATTTTTCTTTTTTCTATCTCCCTTCCAAACTGTGTGTGTGTGTGTGTGTGTGTGTGTGTGTGTGTGTGTGTGTGTGTGTGTGTGATTGTGCCTGTGGTATATTATGTGCAAATGTAGATGTGTGGGTGTGTATGCTTGTACATGACCAGAGTGTCTTCCCTACTACTCTCTTTGTTTTTTGTTTGTTTGTTTGTTTGTTTGTTTATTTATTTATTTATTTAGTTAGTTAGTTAGTTTGGTTTGGTGTTTTGTTTTGTTATAATGAGACAAAGTTTTTTTTTTTTTTTTTCTGAACTCAGAGCTTGCCTTTTGGGTTATGCCGGCTAGCTAGTGAGCTGCCATCATCCTTCTGTTTCTGTCCCTTGGGTGCTGTGGTTATAGATACATGCTGTCATGCTCAGCTTTTACATGCGTGTCAAGGATCTGAACTCAGAACCTCATGCTTGCTCAACAAGCACTTTTTCCACTGAGCCATCTTTCTAACCCAAACCTGTTCTTGTGTTTACTTCAGGTTAAAAAGTTTGACATGCTGGGATTCATGAAAAGCAGCAGTGGTTAATCTGTGATAGTTTTTGAATAAATGTTCGGCACTTTTCACATTTACAAATAAATAGATTTTAAAAAGCAACAAACCTCTGGTTGAAAGTAAAAACACTACAAAAAGTTTGTCCTAAAGAAATGTGAGAAATAATCTAATCCAACAGTTTGTAATACAGATGAAGGCACTAAGGTCAAGAATGACTGAGTAGCTTAGTGTCAACCCATCTGGGTGCTACCTAAATGTGGGTGTGTATCCTGGACCAGAGGGTCCTATCCACTATTACCTTTGGTCCATTCTCTTAATTAAAAGTTAACCTGTTCAAATGGTTAAATAATCCTTGGGGTGGTAATTTAAATGCCTTGACTTAATATTAGAACATTGACACAGTTCCTTCTTGTTAGTCAGATTTCTAAACGTGCCTGGTATATAGACATCAGTCACTTTGGGTCCCTGCAGTTCCTTTTCTTTCTTTTCCTCACATGTCAATATCAAGCACTTTCAAGTCTACTAAGAAACCAAGTAGGCACCATGTCATGAGTGAAAACAAGGGTGTTTGGGGTGGCCTGGTGCTGAGCGTCCAGGACACTCTTGTGGAGAGAAAGCTGTGCTCCTGGAGCTAACGTGTTAAGGAAATGAGGACTCTACTATCATGAAGTAGTTATGGAAACGGCTTCACTACAGTGTAAGGGACCAGGTAAATCTTCAAATGCTAAAATGTTGCTTCCCCAGGGAGCTGTACCTGATAAGAAATACTCCTACCTGACTCAAGATCCCACTGGGCTGTGTGAACCGAATCCTCAGGATGGTGAATCCTTGGGACCGTCCATGGACATGGAATGCTTTTTCCTAAGTTACACGCTGCCTCTGAATTGTGAGGTAAACTACATACAACAGCTCTTAACTAGATGTTCACGAATCCTCTCTGATGCTTAAATGTGACAGTTGTCTTTAATAAAACGAAGTACTTATAGACACAAGCTGGATTGAGTTCTTGTTTAATAAATTCTTTCCAACACCATGCTATATGAGTCAACAAGCAGCTTCCCTTGAGTCTGGCAAACAACAAGTTAGACCTTGGAAGAACAGTTACTGGACAGAGGCATTTCCAGGCAGTGTGCTCTCACTCGGGGAAAGCTTGGACGTTTTCGTTTTGAGTGTACACACCCTCCTTCTGGCCGAGAATAACACCCTCTGACATTGGGATGCCCTCGTCTTGATCAAAACAGTTAAACATTTCAAGTTTAAAGTTATTTTAGGTAACTTACAAGGTATGCTTGGTAAATTCCCAGCCAACATTTAGCTAGGGTTTTTATACAGTCTCAACAATGGGTGGCTTTGTGCCAAACACAGTGGACAGCATTAAAAGGTGTCCTGGTACCATTGTTTTCTTTAAACTGATGTCTGTCTCTGACACATCTTGGATTTTTCCATCCCTGTCCTAAGTAGCTTTATTCAAAAAAATAGTTTCTTCAAACCACTTTGCTGAAATACACTCTCCGCTGATGTTGGCACATGCTCAGTTGAGTGGGGGCCCTCTGCAATCAGACAGCTCAGAGTGAGGGAGAAAGCCTTGTCCAGGACATTTGGATTGGGAGTTGTTGCTAGTTAACTTTGAGCTCCTACTTGCAACAAGAAGGGACTTCATTTTACTGGAGCAAATGTCACTCCAGATGGCACCACTGGCACCTCTTTGTTTCACCAGCCAGTAATAAAAGATAAAGCAGAGGAAATGGAAGAGCTGCAGTTGTGCATTCATGACACACAAAGTCCTTGTTCCCCCAGCAGGCACTGTGGAAAAGCAATTGTCCATTCACAGCACACCCTCTGCCACTCCGAGCTAATATTTTCGCTGGTCTTAACTAGGTACATTAGGCAGTTAACTGTTAACCTTCGAGAATACAGCATTTGCAGGCCTACTGATACTGACCCAGTTTCACAGATTTCTGGTTCTCGGTGTTGAGAATAGAAACTTTAAGGAGAACAAGTTAGAAATTGTGGAGCAGGGAAATGGTTTCAAATAATTCTGTCTCATCTGTTATTGCATAACTCTCAGATAAGGAAGCCTATGTTAACTGTGTTCTATTTGAATTGCTTTTATAAAAATTGAGTGCCAGACAGGGAGGATTCCCAGCAAGGTCCCCTTAGACATAGAATAAGACATAGACGTGTGGCTGAAAACGTTAGTTCTACGTTCAGCTGTGCCTTCTGCAGCAGCTAGTGAGTTCATTGTACACGAATGTATGTGCCTGGCTTGTTTCCACTGTTGCAATCATCTCTCTGGCCGGAGCACACATGAAGAGCTGGATTTGGGGATGATTAATTAGTCCCCAGGCTCCATCACTTAAGTCCCTAATTAAATATCTGACTCTGCTTTCAAACCCTTCAGGAAAAGATAATTACCGAAATTTGCAGTGATAATAAAGTTTTACTTTCTTTTGTAAATAGTAAGACTTAAATCATTGCCCACATATGCTCACATAACTCAAACCCACATCTCCTGTGTTACCTTTGAGACTGAAAATAGGCTTTTTAGGAAATGCAGCAAGATAATAAAGTGTATTTTTTTTCTCAGCAACCCCCACCCCAGTCCTCTACCCATTCGTCTCTGTTCCTCCTCACTGCCAGCTGTTCCCTTGTGTAGTAAGTACCACTTTCTTCATTTTGAGATCTGCTCCCCGACCAACCAACAAACCCGAGAGAAAGCAAATCAACAAATCAACCTGATTTTCTCCTCCACCGGTTCCCAACCCTTCACCAACATTTTCCTGTCCCATCCTACCAAAATTGAAAAATGACCCAATTCTAAAATTTACAATGGGGAAGAAATACTGCACTCATTTAAAAACATGTTGGGGGAGGCAGCGCAGGGGCTCATCTGTGAGGGCTCGAAGTTCAGAGTCTCCTGCTAAAACCCTGTTGCCCTCAAAGAGTTAATTCAGGGCAAGTGACAACACTTAGTTCGCTTAGAAAAAGGGAGGAAATTCAAAAGCTGCTCGCTGTAGGAAAATCACAGACAAAAAATACACACACACACACACACACACACACACACACACACACACACACGTACGGGTCGATTTTCAATAAAAACAAGCCTGGCGCCTGTCTCCCTGTGACTGTACTCTAAGGAGAATGAACTTGCCGCTTAAATTTGTTGTACATACCTCAACCATTAAACAAGACATTTAACCATAGTGGCAGTTCTGTGACCTTTGAATGCCGGGAAATCTCTGAGCGGTGCAGCTTGTTCATGAAGACTTGTACTGCACAATCCAGCAGCCTCATCCACGATTACCAATATAATTATGTAAATTTTATAAAAAGAAAATATTAAAAAAAAAAAAAAAAGAAAAGAAAGAAAAGAAAAAGAAAGAAACGCCAAAGGACTCAGAGAGCTCGAGAAAGAAGGAAGGGAGAGAGAGAGGCTCTCTCCGGGCGGGCGAAGACACCACTTTTCTCCCGGCAGAGCGAGCGCTGGGACAGAGCCGAGCCTGCTGCAGTGCCCAGAGCAAGCTACTGGCTGGGTGAGCAGGCAGCCGGCCTGGGAGGCTGGCTGAGCCTGTCAGTTGCCACAGGCAAGGAAAACCGGAGACCAATCGGCTTCTGCGCAGGCAGCTTACTGGAGTGGAGCCTTTTCTGTTTATGTTTCCTCATTTCGAGAGTGACGTCAAAGGGTTTAGTTTTTCCTCTGCATGTGCTATTAATTTTAAAGTACTGTACTATGGGAAGAATGTGTGTGCGCGCGCGCCCGTGATTAGCGGAGGTGCCTCACTCTCGGGAGAACCCGAGAAACGTTTTCTACATGCAGAAGCAATTTTTTTTTTTTTTAAAAAAAAGAGTTTTAATTCTGTGGGGTGAGGTGGTTTAAAAGGATGAAAACAAAAACAAAAACAAGACAGGGCAGGCTGAGCCAAACGATGGCAGTGAGTTTCCTATTTTGCCGGTGTATGAGTTGGCGTGCACATGCCCACGTGACAACTTGTTGCTTTTTTCTAATTCATTTTTATCTTTAACTAGAAAATTAATTGTTAATAAATCCCTTGAGCAACCCATACAGAGCTGTGCAAGTGAGCTGGAGAACCTTAGTAGGTGCAGCGAAGAGGATCCACGTGGCTCTGGCTGCTGGTGGCCCCTCCGTGAGTCCATGCAGGCGTGCCTGGGGTAGCTGCTTCCTCTCCCCAGTGTACTGACTTACAGCTATTTAGAGACTGAGGGTTTCTCCATCAGGGGCCCCAACTAATCCCTGTATTTTCCTTCCCACTCTTGAAATCTCTGTGGTTCCCATCTGTTGTTTCTGCTTCCCCCGAGTCCGCCCCACTCCGTGCCCACCCCGGATGGATTCTATGAGGAAAACCTATTTTTCTTTTCCTCTCTCCTTTAGGTTTCATGTCCTTTCCTGTTAATCCCACACCACAGACAGGCCTATAAAGGGAACATGTGACTCAGACTATGGAATCAAATGTCTTTTTAGATCTGGGCAAAGAAAATGTTTTAGGGGTAGACACAACATTTGGAAAGTCCCAAGACATTTTTTGACATATACATACACACACACACACACACACATATATATATATATGTATATATATGTATATATATGCAAATATATATATTTGTGTGTGTATATATACACACACATATATATGTATGTATACACACACACATATATATGCAAATATATATATTTGTGTGTGTATATATATACATACATATGTATGTATGTATACACACACACGTGTATATATATATATATATATATAAATACATACATATATAACACAGATATATGAGAAATGAGGTATTTATACCTTTGATCTTAGGAAACCCTGGGGATTAAAGACTCTAATCCTAGTGGTGAGAACACAATAGTGAATAAGGTATTTTTCTTCCATACAGTTTACATTTTGAGGGTGAAGAGATGTGATTAAAAATAAATACAAATATTGTATAATAGTACACACTTGTCATCCTAGGACTTGGGAGACTGATCAAAGTCACCCTGAACTACTAAGTAAGACTCTAAATTAAAAAAAAAAAAAAACCAGACCAACTAAAGATAAGTAAACATGTGGTTTGAGGTTGTAAGAAGGACTTTAGAATAAAGCATGGCAGGAGCTAGAGTAGTTCGTGTGTGGTTGTCCGTGGAGTTCATGCTTGCTCTTTTATGTGTGATGATCCTGGAAGTACTCTGATGAAGTGACTGAGAGCAGAGATCTGAGTGTGGGCAAGAAGCCAATCACGTGTGCATTCCGGGCCCATGCCTGGCAGACTGAAAGACCAGGACAGGGAGATGGATGGTTCATGAGAGTGCGCAAAGAGACCGAGGGCATGGCTTCATGGAGGTATGCCGAGGACCTGACTAGGAAGAGTAGAACTTGCTTCCAGGAAGGGCCATTCTCTCAGACTGTTTCAATGAAAGGAAGACAGACTTCTGCAGATTGGGAACTGGTGTAGGACCAGTTACGAGTTCCACTGCACTGGTGAGAGATTGTGTTAGCCTGAATTTGTGTAAGAGCCATGCAGAGGTCCAGGTTCTAGGACATGCATGGGTGAGTGCATGTGTGTCGATGTGTGTGTGTGTGTTGGGGCGGGGGGATCATGAACAGCTCCCAGGTGATTGGTAAACAGGTCACCATTTGCTAATACAGGGAAGACTGCATGAGGAGTCATGTCCTCCTGAAACTTGGATACTTCTGAGGAAAATAAGTCCTCTTGATGAATATGGCATTATATAGGACATGGGATGGAAAAATATGGAGACAGTAAGTCAGATAAGGGTTTGTGGTCTATCAGGAGTCCCAGCAAGCACTTAATGTGAGGGAGTGTTAGAGTCCACACTCGAGGCTGAGAAAGGGATAGAAGTCAGATGACTTTTAGACAAGAAGATGGCACCAAGTGCAAAGGCTCTGGGGGTGAATTGGCTGGTAAAGGTAGGCCATGGCAAGTGGATCTAGCCGGTCCTGGGGGGCTTTCTAAGTTGCTGTAAGGACTTAAACATTTACTGTAATTGACATGGGTCTTTAAATGAGATATGATTTAAATTTTAACATGATCTTCCCAGCCGCCACATAAAGGTCAATGTAGAAGAAAAGAGTCTAAGGAAGAAACTGTTGTAATTCACAAGTCAAAGATCATGGCAGTAATTAACCAGAATGCTTTTGGTGGGATGGATTAGAACTGGTTGCCATAGGGATAGATTGTGATCTTAGAGACAATAAGTCGGTAAGACAACCCATTGGTGAGTGGATTGGTTTAGACATATAAGGAAGGAGTTTGCCAAGAGGAGGTAAAGGTTTCTCTAAAATTTTCAATCAAGTGCGAGAACATCACTGATATAGATTAAGAGACAGTGGGAGGTACAGATTTTGAGGTGAAGATGAGGACTTAATATGACACCATCCCTGTGTGATATCTACATGGAAATATCAGATAGGTAGTTGACTAGATAAGCCTGGAGTTCAGAGTGCACTGTGGGCTGTCCACATGGGTTTGCATAACACCATGGCAGATGATGAGGGTGCTGATGCAATGCTTTCATAGAGCAAAGATGTGAGCAGTCCACTGTTAAGTCATCAAAATGAAACAGCAAGAGAATGAGAAGAGGCCACCCGGAGATCCCAGAAAAGCCAGGAGAGGGTGGTGTCTTGGAAGGCTAATGAAATGTTTCAATGATCAACTTAGTAAAGTGAAAGCTGGATAAAAATGGAGAATTAGCCGTGGAAATTAGATTTATATGTTTGATAAAAGTGGACCTGGTATAGTGGGAAATGAAGACAGAGTGAAAGAGGTGGGGATAGACTGCATATTACTGAAAACATGTAAGAGAACCCGTGACTAAGTCTTAAATCAGAACAGATTCAAAGGCAAAGTGTCCAAGGGTTAGTTACTGGAAACTTGAGATCAGTCGAGGATATCAAGAAGGCATGGAGGTCCTTAATATCTAAGATAGTCCTTCTCAAGTGTCAGGTTCCACATCAGTACATTGAACTGAGTGATGACTCCTTTCTCGTCTGAACTGGTCTGTTGAAGTCTTTGTTCTAGTTTGCCTGTACTTGGAAATAAAGCTTTTATGAAGGCTAAGTGAACTTTAACAGTGGAGCCCAAATCTGATAGGGACCTTATAAGAAGATGGAAGAGTTAGTTCCTCTGTCTTGCTCCTTCTCTGTCAACGGGGGCTGCTGTCTGTCAGTATAGAAGAGTCTCCTCCAGATACCAACTCCACTGGCACCAGTGAACCCCAGTCTCCAGACTGTGAGGTTATAGGCTTCTGTTGTGTAAGCCAGCCAGTGTATGATATCTTCCTATGGCACCACAGGCAAGATAATGTAGTCAGTTATGGTGGTCAGTTAATTCTCTATTTTTGTCTTAGGTCATCGACACTGCTATCTACACTGTCTTACTGCTACATTTTAATTGGAAAAGCTTAATGAGTTCAACATACCAGATTATGGTTCCTAAAGTTGGCCGTTCATTCTTTTCTCCCTGACACTTATAATTGGGGGAAATGTGAGGGTCCATATAACAGTATATCTGCACCAATACTAATGATGATTGGTTTCTATCCGACTCCAAACACCACTGTAATGTAAATGTTCAGGTTACTGGAGTTACAGTATGAACAGTTGCTCTGTCAATGCTATATAACACACACGTTGGAACGTTTTCTGGAGTACACCATTTGAAATGACCACATCTTTTTACAAGTTATTATTTGTCAAAATAATCTAAAGGGAGTGACCTTATTTTTAGCCTTTTCATTTCCTCTCTTAATCCCTTTCTTAAATAGCACATAGCCCATGACTCAGAGAAATGACCACTCTCGTTTTCCTTCCATTATAATTCAGCTGGATTTTCTCTACTGAAATATTTAAAAACACAATTCTCCTCCTTGCTGTACTCCAAGATGATGAATTTCCCAGAGAGTTTACAGATGTTAAATTCATCCACGAAGCCTTTTTTTGAGTGTATTTGTAGAAGGATCCAGTAGTATATGCTCAGCACGTCATTGGAAATACAGAGACTAATGGAATTTGGGCTCTGTCTTTGAAAGTCCTCTTGAGGAGAAGATGCCTGAGGTGAGAAGAAGATGTTTCAGCAAAAGCAACGGGTGCTAGAGATGCAGAGAGAAGCTTTGCTGAGGTGACGGCACTCACAAAGGTGCCGGCTCGTAGGGAAGAATGAATCTTGCTTCTTCTGGAGGCCAACACAACATCATTTGGATTGAAGGGTAGAAAATGAAGATGGGGATGGATAATTGCAGTGAAGTAGGGACCGGTGTGGATTCTAGTCCAATGGTCGGTGTCATTATAAAAACATAGACACACTGAAGGAAAAAGATACAGATGCACGTAGTAAGATAAGAACACAGACACACATAGTAAGATAAGAATGCAGATGCACATAGTAAGATAAAGATACAGATGCGAGTAGTAGGATAAGGACACAGCCACACATAGTAAGATAAGGACACAGATGCACATAGTAGGATAAGAACACAGGCACACATAGTAGGATAGGGACACAGCCACACATAGTAAGATAAGGATAAGGATACAGATGCACATAGTAGGGTGAGGACACAAATGCACATAGTAGGGTGAGGACACAAATGCACATAGTAGTATGAGGACACAGGCATACATATTAGGAAGACCATGTGAAGATACACAGAAAAAAGTGGTGTCTGTGTTCCAAGGAGAAAGACTTTAGGAGAAACCGTGATTAAATTTTGTTTTTCAGAACTATTAAGAAATAAATTTCTGTTGTTCAAGACACATAGTCTTGGGGATTCTACAAAAGCACTGGTATACTAATACATCACAGATCTCAGATTCTAAGGCAAAGCCTTTGGTAAAACCCATTTCTTTAGGAAACTAGAGGCCTGGTGAAACACACTAGCATCCAATAGATATCTCGTTGAGTCCCAGGCCAGTCAGGGCTTCATGATAAGACCATGTCTTAAAAAAAAATCTTGTGTCGGAGAGGACAGCTAATATATTTCTTGTCATTAAAACAGTGCATTTCTCCAAGATTTATATTTTTTTTGATATATATATATATATATATATCATATGTCATATATATATGTCATGTAGCCACTCATTGATTAGACTTTTTATATTGATAAGGGATTTACTTCTTCAACATAGACACAATTATTAGGTAATATAGTGGTTAAATACACCATTTTCAATGTTATCTAAAAGTTTCTCTAGTGGAAATTGTCTATATATACTTAAAATTGGGAATTCATTTATAGTCTTTTTCGAGAAAGGCATTTAAAAATGACTGATTTTTGAACCATTATAAAATTTGTAAACACTAAGAGAACTATCAGTGCAAAATGTGAAATACGTATCAGAGCTTGGTTGTTAATTATACAAGATAGATTAAAATAGCTAGCTCCCTGGGAGCATTGAAAACTAAATTTTACTGAACAAAAGATAACCCACACATTTTCTTTAGCAATCCTCTACTGATTAAAAACAAACCATTGTTTTCAGGCTGTTTTTTAAAAGTATTCAATCATAAATCATCATTTGGAACTAAACGTTTTAAGAGTACTGGTTAGATCTCCATAGCTTTCTCTGCAATGTGTCTCCAGTGTTTGGTACAGCACTCTGCAATAAGCAGACGACCCATATGTAGCCGTGTAACGACTGAACTCATGAATAGATGAAGCTGGCGGAGAATGGATGTGAACAGCAGATACTTTACTTCAGAGACTGAAAGAATATCCTACAAACACATAGAACGTCATCCCAGTGGTGCAGCTGCACTAGGAGTCTAGCTTATATGAATCCAGAGGAAAGAAAATCACATACTTTATTGATCAACTGAGACACCAATGAGGCAGGAGATAGCCCAGATAATAAAGTGCTTGTCTTGAAAGCACAAGTTCCTATTACCCATACAAGAAAGTCGATCATGGTGGTGCATACACTTGTAATCCCAGCTCTAGGGAGACAGAGACAGGTAGACTTGGGTTCACTGGCTGCCATGAGCAAACCTATTTACTTCTCCTCTACCGGTGGCCCTGATAGAGTACAGTATCTGCTATGTGCTATCATCCAAGGACTTTGTCTCCATGGAGTCTCCCAGAAGTCACAGGAGCTTCTCGTTCCTGGTGATACACATCACCTCCCTTGAATGGTTTATTGTGTGCAGAGTGTTCCTTACTCCCTCTTCCTCTGAATGCTCTCTCTGCTCTTTTCAACGGCCGCTCTTTAGCCCCCGATAAAGTCAACATACTGTTGAGTGTTTCTTTCTCAGTTATTTCTCTTCCTTTCCTGCTTTGCCTGGTTTTTTTGCTCACCAGCCTGGAAGGCTGCTATGTTCTCCTTATTCATTTTCTAAGCATCCTTCTTGTTCATCATCCTTTATG
Source organism: Arvicanthis niloticus (assembly GCF_011762505.2). Classification (NCBI taxonomy): domain Eukaryota; kingdom Metazoa; phylum Chordata; class Mammalia; order Rodentia; family Muridae; genus Arvicanthis; species Arvicanthis niloticus. Next base: position 22,128,134 of record NC_133438.1, read on the forward strand.
ATAAAGGCCACAGGAACATCTCATCTCCTACTGGATGATATTTTCTTTAACCACAGGCAGGGTTAACATTTAAATTCACAATGGAAGCATTTTCAAAGGTGGTATAAGAAAAGCTAGAATTCTAACAGTTGTTGAGACGCTTAACATGAAGATCAATGATCCAGTATCATTTGCTGTATAGTCTGGATCTTACCCTTCTTTGCGCATCTGTAGTTCGCTACAAAAGACGTGCACTCAATTAATTATTCAATACTTTTTTTTTTCCAACATGTTCTCACATCTTAAACATAGCATCAGATGGGATAGATAGCCTTTGTGTCTGCAGATAATATGTAACCTCAGCATGTACTGCATCCGTCTCCATGGATACCACATTTCTGTGAATGATGCTAGAGTTAAAAAAAAAAAAAAAAAGCCTCTATAGGGGAAAACCGCATTGTGCTCATTCTTTTGACGCATGTTCTTGCCTTTCTGCCCCTCCCCCATTCATTTTCCATCCAGGGTTATAGATTGCAAGCGTCTAGCATTCTCTAGAAATGTACAACAGAAAACCCTTGCATTTAGAATCACGAGATATTTTGTTTGTTTCTTGTTGACTGAGTGTGAGCATCGGCACAGGCGTTGAGACTGCTGCAGAAAATGAGAAGGTAAAATCCTAAACCTATTTTTTTCCCACAAATCCTGCCTTGGAATCTCATCACCCAAGGGGCTCTAAACCTAGTACCAGTGAAAGCAACACTGGAAGGGCGTTTTTCTAGAGCAAATTTGTCTTTTTTATATTACAGTGATCAGGCTTCTAGGAATTCCAAATGATCAGAGCTCCTCATCTTGGGTTGGCACATCACTAGCTCGGCAAATCCCTGTTTACCACATTGTGCTGCTTAAAATGCCCGTGAATATTTACTCTTGTTATTAAATAAGAAAACAGTAAACAAAACTTATTATTCCAGTAAAAGAGGCATGGTGTGAAGGAGTGTTCAGACAGTGTGACAAGCAATGTAAGATGCAGGCTATTTCAGACACCATCTCTCAAAGCTGAATCCATTAAGGGAAAGCAAGGGAAAGTGTTCTTGATGGTTTTATAAAAAAATCAAGAGCTGCCCTCCTGTGCAGTGCTTTACTTATTTGTTGATCTGTGTCCTCTGTTTTAACGTCTAACCTTGCTCTAAGAGCAATAGGCACACTAAATTAATGGCTTACACATTCTTTTCTTGGCTATTTGCTCCTTACGAACCTAAGCAGGGAAGGCTAGACCACTGGGTGAGAAATCAAGTGGGCAGACCTTATTCCAAGAGATGAAGAGGCAGGAGCAGGGTACCCAAGAGACTAACATGAAAGATGGCTAGCAGGGGAGCAACCACAAAACCACTGGGCCACTTGTGGTTGTGACCTTGACCATGGTGCAAAGATTGTGCCTTGGATTCTCTGGTCACAGTAAAGGTGTACAAGACTCCCTGGCAGGACTCTAAAGACTTTCCAGAAAGGATCAGGCAGCCTGTTGGAGACTCGGTATTCCTTAGTGGTGAGAAATTATGTTAGGGCTAGAAACAGGGCCTAATACTTACTACCTATAGCTTCCATGTCCTGACTTTCTTCTTTTCTCTCACTAAAATACTAAGTTTGGGATGTAAAGAATTTTTCCCCATTAAAAGAGAAACCATCTCCATATTAAAAATCATGCTATTCCCCATGACAGATAACTGTAGGGAAGAGTAGCTAAAAATTGCCCTCCTCTAGACAGCTGGCAGAGCCAGGCTCCCTCCCACAGAGCAAGGGTGGGAGAGGCAGAGCCAGCAGACAAGAATTTCAGAGAATATTCATGCTCATGACATCTCCTTTGACATTCTGAAGCAAATCTAATGAATTACTCCTCTCCTTTGTCTTCCAAGTTAGGCAAACACATAAGTTCAGGTGAGTCTCAGGCATGTCTGAGAGAGATAAAAGCTTCCTTCTGATCCTGAGTTTAAAGTTAGAAAAACACTTTCCTGAGAGGCAGAAAAACCTCACCGAACAAGATGGAGGAAGCCATCAGTGTGGGTATATTCTGGCTTCAGTGTAAAGGAATGGGCTGGCACTCACCGAAATGATGAGAGCAGTCCTTAAAAAACCGAGTTTTTGAACTGAATAATATCAATTAATTATATCCTGGAAAATACCTGTCAACTCAGACTAGAACAATTCAAAGAAATACTCAGAGAAGCGTTTGGAGGCAAACAGCAAACTTACTGATGATGTCAGTGAGAACTTCAGGCTCTAGTCCTCAAACTGAGCAACAGCTCTGTGCTGCTAAAATCCAGCAGAGAGTGATGTCACCATTTTTATCTGACATCCTATGTATAGCATAAGTTGTTCAATTACCTTTTCCTTTCCAAAGCTTGGTTTTCAAACCTATCAGCTTTCAAGAACACAAGGAAAACAACTCTGTTTTCACTTGCTGACCTTCACTTGCTGGTCTGCCCTGCTGTCAGCTCTACAGATGGGAGACAGATGAGTGACAAGGAGGGGAGTGAAAGCTTCTGCTCTGAGAAATGACATGTCTTACATTGCTCTGTAAGCTTTATTGCTTGTATTGCATTTAACAGATCTAGGTATTTAAATAATATTTACATATACATATGTGAATATTATATACCCTGTGTTTGTTTATGGCACTGAGACAATATAAATGTCTGTGTGTGTTTACATATTATATGTATATTGCGTGTGTGCATGCCTGTGTTTTGATTTCAACCAACAGAAAGTAAGTTTGTTGCTTGAAGGATATTTGTTATTGACTTAAAAATGTTCCATGTTCCTATTTTTCCAGAGTCGCTATAACAATGTTACAATATAGCAGCCGCATACCTCCTTTTATAGATGAGCAGATAAGTCCAGAGAGACTCCTAAGCTCTCCCAAAGTGCCCAGGTTAGAGCTGAGATTTCAGCTTGCCTGCTGCCTCTTCCATACGCGATAGCCGTTTCCTCAATACATCAGGTCCAACAGTAGTTAAAACTCTTGATGCCTGAAAAAAAAAAACCTTTTCCTAATTTATTATTTATCAAGAACTCACTGTGTTCACCATGCACTTGGGCTACAAACAGAGCATAAGAAAAATACATTTCTACTGTCTGTGATGTGGGGTGGCATCGTTTGGAAGCAGAGAGAGCAACGCTTACCAGATGAGTGAACCAACCAGTGTCTTCCTCTTGATAGCCCAGGAACTACAAAACAAAACAAAACAAAAAAAAAAATCTCTTTTTATAAATTAATCCATTTTGGCTATTCTCTTACAGAAGCACAAATGGACTAATATAATATAGCATATTATATTATAATATAAGAATGAAGATAAGTCCTGTGTGTAGGAGACAGTGCAAAGATAATTAAAGCAATTCAATTATTGTCTGAAGTACTCAAAAATCATGTCCTGCAACTGATGATGACTTTATCACATCAACATCAATTAACTTTAGTATTAAAGTAAGATCTTCGGGAGGAGTCATTACTAGGATTTTTTTTTTTTTTTCTGTAGCTAAAAGATATTTTAAATAAATAACATTTTGAGAAACTTTGAAAACAAAGCTTGGTGGACATGCAGACTCTCTGCTCAGCACCAGAAGTACATAAAGGCTGGTGTTGATCAGCTTCCTTCTTACCTGGAATTAATCAGGATTACTGAAGCTGGAAGAATGATGTCCCCCTGGCCACTTGCTCGGTTCTACTAGTGTAGACTAGGAGAACATGCAGGGTGAGTGCAGACTCTAAACATGTTTTGATGGTCCATCAAGTGGGGGGATGCTGTCAGAGACCTTAGTCTTCCAAAAGTTATTTTTTTATTATAAGAAACAATGAACTAAATCCACACAGCTTCTGGGGGCTCATTTCTACCTTGGTTCTTTCTTTGCTCTCCTCCCAAGGCCAGTACAGAGAATGGAAGAGGGAGGTGACTGCTTCATTCCTTCATCGGGGCAGGCTGTGCAGTTCCTGCTGGTGAGGTGGTTCTTCTCAAAGGCTTATTACAGAGTGAACACACAGTCTACAACTGTTAGCCTCTGGGTTCTAGGTCACCGGTCACTCAGATAATGGGGGTAGGAAAGGCCTCCCAAAAGACACAGTTCTTAGTCTATGCTTGGGAACCAAACAAAGTAGAAAGAAAATTAGTTCCAGACCTTTAGAGGGCTACCAGTTCAGAAGGCAATGTGCCAAGTTTCTAATTGTCAGGGTCCTGCCGACCTTTAAGGGTGTGCACAAGGAAGACATTGTTCTAAATCAGACCTAGCACCAGAAAAGAGAGTACACAGCAGAGCGATGCCTGCGGGCAGACTTTCTCCACTGTCTAAATTGCTGTTTCTTCTTTGGTTTGGGAAGTCTTATCCTCTCAGTCCTGTCAAGCAGAAGTCCTCACCTCTTATGAAATGCATAGTCCCCAGCAACATCCTGCTGAATTGTTTCTAACAGTGGGAATCATTACAGGAACACTATTTAAGGGAGGGCGAGGAAGACAGCTCAGCAGATAAAGTGGCTTGCTTTCTAAGCACAGGGACCTGAGTTTGAGCCCTAGATCAAGTTAAAAACCACAACAAAACAAAGAAACAAAGCCTTCCTGAGTGCACTGGCCCACGTGCCTTTAATCCTAGTGTAGGGGATGGGTGGGTTGGGGGATGGGGAGCAGAGTTAGGTGGGTCCCTGGGGCTCTTTGTTAGCCTAAGTGACTTACTTGGTGAGGTCCAAGCCATTGAGATGCATGCATACACACAGATGCAAACACTCACAGATCTAGGGGGGATAGGGAGATATTTTAAACGTTCATGGTATACTCTTCAATTTCTGTCAAGAAGCATGCATTTTGCAATCACAGGGAAAAGAGGAGGGTCCAAAGGGAATGAGTTAACTTTGCCATGTCACGTAAAACCATTATTATGAGTCTAAGAATATTAAATATAATGCTTGTGGTTTGTTGAGTGCTGAGGGCAGTGATACAGCTTAATTGAGGATTTCCTGTGCTGTCTGGGACCGAGAATAAGGGCTTGTATTGTAGCTTCCCTTCCCTTCTTTTCCCTTCCCCCAAAGTCCAATATATCACCCAAACAAAATTAGTGCCATTAGGAAGTGACTGAAGGCAGAGAGGTCTTTCTCTCAGCTTTTTTTTTTCCAAATAAAACTTAAGTGCTACCACAAAGCAAGCGGGCTTATCTGTTCACTGGAATTAATTGAGTATTGTCATTGCAGTTTTAAGGAGCTTAGGTAATTTGAGAGTCAGATGGCTCCAAATGCAAATGGGTTCTCCCAGAATGAACACATGCTTTACTTAAAAATGACCATTTTTTTTTTTTCCCTCCGAAGCCTGAAAACTAGGTGATTCTGAGGAACGCCTTTTGTTTCTCCACTGACATGTGTTCTGGCTGTATTTCTCAACACAACTCACCCACTTCCTACTTCAGTGGGCAAGAGTTGGCCATGGGTGCTCCTTGGCAGAGCTGAGTAATGTGCTTTAATGGCAGCCTGCTGGGCCCTAGGAGGCTTTCCTTCATAAGCTTGGGGCAGCCTCAGATGAGTAGGCCACTAGGGGAATGCCAGAATCACCAACCGACAAACTGTGTCCCACAGTAACAAGCACACTGAACAACCTAGCTTACGTGTTTGAATTCAAGTTAAAAGCCCCTTTTAAATGGTTTTAAAAACAATAATGCATGTTTTCATGTTGTTCTTTTCTTTTGGATTCAGTTCAATGCAGCTCTTTGGAAAATGGCTGTTATTATTATTATTATTTTTAACATTACTCAGACAGTGTTCTTTTCTCAAGTCAGCAATATTAAACTTCTTTTCAAAACTTAAAATTCTCTTTCTCTTCTCTCTCCCTCCCTTCAAACCCTCTCCCTTTTTGTCTCCTGCTCTTAATAGATTTACTTCCGTAAAATATGGAGACATGGAAACAGTAGGGTGTATCTCCCAAACCATACTGGCTAGCACTAATGATGAAAGAGTTTGTAAGGCAAGCTAGCCAGTTAATGAATATTTCCAACCAGCTTGGTGCCCACTGGCTCATTTTCATTCATAAGAACTGGCTCTGAGGTCTTTGGGAGACGGATTAACAAGCAGGATTTGCACTCTGACCTTTTGCCCAGCAGTGAACTAAGTGCTCAGTCTAAGCTCACTGTGCCTATGAAGGATCACTCTGGCTTATGTGGAATTCAGAAATGGGAAGCTGGGGTGCAGGCTGTGAAGCTCTCCTCCCTCTGGGAGGACAAAACTAAATGCTGTGCTTTGGTTACCAGAACATTCTGGCCCAGTCCCGCTGGAACAGCTTACTTAGATCTGCTGTAACCTACTCTCACATAACCTGGGTGCTGAAATCCTTCCTGTTTTTCCTTGTCCTTCAAACTTTCACCCAGCCAATATCTAGATAGACCCAACAGAGAAGGATGCAGTGTGTGTTCTTGCCTGCACCTGATTGTTCTGGTCTACTGCTCCACAGTCTTTATAATTGTCTCGAAGTCTTACATCATAACATAAATGGCTAATCTTAGGCTACCTCACTGATAAACTAGCATGCATCCTGCTGGGATCTTTCAGAGAAAGAGAAGTAGGTCAGCTCTGTTATGTTTCTGACCCAAGGTTGTTTAATAGAGATTTAAATCTGCCTTTTTAAAAAAGTTGACTATGGCTCTCTACTTGAGCTCTACAAGAGTTCAGTGTGCGGCTGCTCAGTGAGAATTCTGTACATACTTGTTACCTGAACGAGTGAGAGTATAGCAGGTAAGCCCCAATAATCACGGCACAATATCATGTTCTAGAAACAAGACCAGAGGATATTATGGTTAGATATGTGTGAATGGTGCAAAATTCATTTTTCTCCTCAGAAGATGGAGAATTGTCAATTGCCTCAAGTCATTTTAATTTTTTAAAACAGAGCAGGACTGGAACAATTTTTATACTCTGTTAGAGCTGTACCAATGCAAGCTAGCCTTTGCCATTGGGGTAGATATTCTTGTTTCTTTTTATACAATCCCATCTTCATGTGTTTCTTCCTGCTGTCAGTCATGGGACATTTTCATGAAAACAAAACATATCCCAAGGTGTATTCACAGACGTTCTAGAAGGCTCTCAAGAGGCATCGTGAACTCCTGGTGTGTTGATGGATGGCTTTGCAGCTCTTCCATGGCTTCCAAGTTCCTCCAGCCCTAATTTTCTCTGGTCACTTTCTGTTTGTTTTCCTGCAGAAGGTTTTCATAACCGGGTCCTGTAACTCATGTCAGCGAGAAGTCAAAAATATCCTCTCTGTGTTGTGTGCCAAGAAGGTGGTAACCACACAAAGACAAAATAGAGGACTTCTCTTGACCTTTAACACGATAGACTCAAGATATATTGCCTGTAGGGTAGCTGAAGATTTTGCAAGACAATACCATTTCACATAGGAAAAGTTCAGTTTTCTGAACCCTTGCATATGGTAGTAAAGAGAGAATAAATATGACCCAGGACTTGGGTTTTGCTTCTGGCTGCCCCTGGTCATTTATGTGCAGTGAAAGCAACACTAGCAAAAGTGGAGCCACAGATATGTTTTGAGATATAGGGTGTGCATGCACTGTGACACATAATTGCTGTGTGGGAAAGGCAAACTCTACAGAGAAGAATTTACATTTATAGTGTTAACGTTTGGATTATGCCTCTCCTTCCTACCACCCAGCCACATTGACTCCCTAGTTGCCTCCACACTCTGGCAATGTTTTTATAATATCTACCCATCAGTCAGGCCAGTAAAAAAAATTAGTCAAATTAGTCGTTCACTTACTAATTCAACAATTTATGTATATGTGTGTCTGTTGTATGTACTATATATGTTAGTATGGATACATGCTCTCATACATGTACCTGTCGAAGCTAGAGTGAGAAATCAGGTATTTCTCTCAGATATACCACCTTGACAAAAGGTCTCTCCATCTCTCAACCAGAGTTTGCCATTTTGGCTAGACTAGCTGGCCAGCAATCTCTTAGGATCTGGCCATTGCCACTTCCTTAATCTGAGGCTCCAGGCTCACACAGCCATGCCTGACTTTTTTTTTTTTTTTTTTTTTTTTTTTTTTTTTTTGAGTGCTGAAGATTCCAAATCAGGCCCTCTTGTATGCAAAGTCCACAGAGCCACTTCCATAGCCCAATTCAATAATTCAGTTAGTTATTTATGGAGTTATTAGTAGGTGTGGATACTGCTTACTGTTTTGTCCAGCAAGAGCAAACTGTTGCATCAGGGCCCTTGGGTATGGCAGAAGCCCACATAGAAACAACAACAACAACAAAAAAAAAAAGCCTGGCTAGATTCAGTGGCAAATGACAGGCCCAGGGAAGGGCAGGAAGTTCCTTCTCAATGACAGTAACAGCACTCAGGCTGAATGCAAACACTGTGAGTTCCTTCTCAATGACAGTAACAGCACTCAGGCTGAATGCAAACACTGTGAGTTCCTTAGCTCATGCCGTTTCATGTGTGCTGTCTCCCTCTTCTCTTCAGTCATGAACATTAAAAAAGAGTTATAAAGTTGGAAGCAAAATTGCAGGCTCACCCTTGATGGAACTAGACAGGCAGATGGCTCAGCCATGTCCTTTGCAACCTGGAGTGAAGGATGCTCCAAGGGTCAGATCCTCCTCATAGAGCTGGGACAGAGGGCTTGGAACCTTGAAGGGAGGTGGTTACAGGTAGCTGTTGTCCTTGACATGGAGAAGAAACATCTATTTCCTTGATAACTACATCTTCCGAGGAGTCAGAAAACAACTTTCTGATGAGCTTTTATCTTCATTTCTAGATCGGTGTCTTAGAGAATACGCACTCAACTTCTGGATCCATGATTGCAAAATGTGATACTTTAGAGGAATCTTCCCTATCACTGTTTTAGGTCAGTTAACAGCTCGGCTCTTTCCAGACACAGTCTTCAATACAGAGGATACAAAGTTGCACATTCTTTGTCTCCACGGACTTAGCTGTTGGAGCTGAAGAGAGAGCGAAAGCGGCACACATAAGTGATATGACTCTAATTTATTTGGAAAGATTTCTTGTTCTGAATTACGTTTGAGTTCTGAAAACAAATCTTTTTATGTCATGAGACAAAGTAAGGGAAAGGGATTGCTTGGACGGTTTTTATTTCTTTTTATGATAGAGCTGGTAGAGCAATCTCTCCCCTGTCGTGTGTGTGTGTGTGTGTGTGTGTGTGTGTGTGTGTGTGGTGGGGATGGGGGTTAGATCCTAGCGACCTGAGAGAAAACAGGAACAAGGAAGAGAGAGCAGAGGAGGAGAACATGGCTGTGCGGATTTATTTTTGTGAAATTGAGAGTTTAGTCCTCTCTGTGAAATAGTACTCATACTTTGGAGCTGGACTCTCATGGTGTTTGTCACAGTCACTTCAGCCTGTATTTGATGCAAAACATTAACAAGCTAATCACTCTGCTGAATGAGGCATTCCCACAGCCTGAATGTAACATGTTAATACTTGATGAAGCTGGGGAGAGCACATGAGGGCTTTTCTGGTAACTTCCATTGCATATATTTTACGAGAGTGAAATGATCTCAGAGTAAGACCTTCAAGAAATATGGGCAGTGAGGGGAAGAAAAATAATGTGATCAAAAGATAGTGTATGAAAAAAAAATTAAAAGCTAATAAAAGAGGCAGTTAATAAGTTCCAACAGGAACTAGGGTAGCCAAGATGTCCATGTGTTTGCTTGACTACAAATGGGGCCCTTTAACTCTGTCTACCTGTTGAGAACACAAGGCGCCTCTCTTATACCTGGACCCTGGATGCAGTTCCACCTTCAACCTAAGATCCAGAGGCTCCAGATTCTAAATCAAGACCTGTAGTTACTTCCATGACTGTTTCTTCTTACAGGACGCCCATCAACACTCACTATTGGAACAGACTCACCAGGGACTTCTTCCGTGTGTTTCTTTTCATCTTTTCTGTTATTAGATATTTATCATCATGTAGCAAATTTCCCATCTATGTGTACAATACTCAAAACAACAACAAACTGTTTGTTACTTTTATGGATCACAAACTAGGGGTGGCTTGACAGGTGGTTCTGGCTCAGCACCCTTATGAGTTTCGTTAACTCATAGGGTCATCCGGAGATCTGACTGGAAGTGCAGGACCTGTGTTCATGGACACAGCTGCCAATATGATATGGGTTGTTTCCCCCTTCTAAGCTCCCCTAGTTTGCCACCCTCAGTGGGGAAAAAGCCATGGCTACTAATCCAGCCTGAATTTTATGCCCCACAGCTTCCAGCATGTCTTCCTCAGACCCCATTTTTATCCAAGTCAAGTTCAAAACAGTGAAAGAGCTCGAGTACCTGTTTTTAGGCCAGAGAAGGTCAAGCTCCTTTGATGTGGGGACTCCTAGATGCCACTCAAAAGAAACGTGTGTCCTGCAGGAGACAGCAGGGGACAGGGTGACACAGCAATCCTTTAAAGAGTTTTCTGAAAAGAGTAACGACACTGAGTTCTAGAGGTAGAACTGGGCTTCTCCGTCCACACACGTCGCTGCCTCGACACTTAAACTGAGAGAGTGATAATAATGTTTATTGAAAACCACCCCCTTTTTGGCTACTCACTCATTTTTTGTGAATATTCAGTCATAATTGGCATTAATGTGTTCTAATTAGAACAAGATGGTTAATACGCATGTCCTAAGTTTTCTTCTGAAGCCCTAAAGAAACATTTAGGAACTGCTTCTAACCTTTCATGGGCTATAAGCATGGTTTTCCCCTTGAATCTTTTAGCAATGCACAAGGCACTGGCGCTGTTATCCTTTCAACAGGCAGACATATTTCCCAGAAGAACAGTAAACAGACTGGTAAGGTCCACTTCCGAGACGTGAAAACCCCCAGACTTCAGGAAAGAATCCTGCTAGAAGTCCTGTCATGGGGATGAGTGCGCAGACAGAGGCAGAGACGAGGATATTTGGAGAAGACTCTAGAAGGTGACAGACAGACCAATATACTTATGTCTTTTCAAGATTTACAGGATCAAATACTACCACATAATAGGAAGTCAAAAAGGCTTGTGTTGGTTACATAGATTAAACGTCTTCAAAGAACCCCATGCATGCCATGCTTCCTTTCTAGAGCACACCCTGTGAAGTGCACACACACACACACTGTACACATTCCTTATAGAATTGTGTAACTTTAGGGTTAGGGGTGGAGTTCAGTTGGCAGAGTGCTTTCTTAGCATGGCAGAGGTCCTGGGTTCAGTTCCTAATAGCGCACAGAACCAGAAGTGTTGGCACAGGACTGTAATTCCAGCCACTGAGAGCCAGAGTCAGAAAGATCAGGTGTTCAAGGCTATTTTTGGTAACAGAAAGTTAAAGACCACTCTGAGACACATGGATCCCTGTCTCAGAAACGAATGTATTATTTCAGAGCTTTGGTTTTTGACAGGTGCTTTCTCCAGCTCCTGTGATGGCCTGGTTCACAAACACTGCCTCTCTAGGGTCATTGCTGGGCCATCCTAGAAAACGTAGAACGTTTCCTTTTTGGAATCTATGCTATCACAGGAAACGACTTTGTCTGTTCTTGTCTGTGCTCTCACATGCTGCTGCCAGCTCCCCTCTCTTTGTCTTGACTTCTCTACAGTCTCTGTGATGATCCCATTTGCATACATGTCCTACTTGGCGCATTCCACTTTGCACTGACATTCCATCCTCTAGGCTCCTCTTGGTTGATCCAGCTACTCCAGCAGTGACCTCAGCGCCTACTTCCTGGCTTCCTCCCAAATGACAACTGCTATGAACAAGACAGGGCTCTTTGTTTAGTACTCCTTACTGAATTCTGTGGGCTAGTTCCTGCTAACTGCTACGGGACACAATAGGCATTGGTGGCCCTCCCTTCTTTCTTCCGTCCCTCCCTTTCACTTCTCACCATTCTGTACTCTCTCACCTTTTCTACCCCTATAGAATCTTAGTGAAAATGTTATTCATGAATGTGGAGGCCTGGGCACCATAGATGACAAGGAGAAGAACATTACTACGTAAGCACATTTAGGAAAGGAAGCCTAGCTACTGTCTATGCTCTGTCTGCAGTTCAGCTCTTATCACAGGAGGAGGAATTCCAGGATAAAGAGGGGCCACAGGTCTATGTTTTCAATTTCTTTTGCTCTTTTCTCGACAAAAATTGCCTCCCGGACCTAAGACCTTCCAGGACCTAGCTTCTTCAGCACCAGAGAGACTGCTTCCTCCTTAGAAAGAAGTCAGGTATGCAACAGTCGTGCAGTCTTGGAACACCGATCCATTTGCCAGAAGGGAGACTCCTAGCCTGCCGTTGTGGGTTGTTCATCTCGCTATGAGAAAGGTTCACCCAGGCCCAGGACAACTCCTCCAAATGGCCTTCTGGATTCAGTTGTTTCTTGGGTTCATGTTTAAGGGCAAGGCACGCAAAGCTGCATCCCATGCCTTAGTCTACACTCGATGGCACAGTGTCTGCAGCTGCAGGTCTCTCCACTGCCTGTTTGATGTTGCGGACTGTCACTCACGTATATCACAAACTGGCCATGAAGCAGCTGATGAGTAGTGCAGGAAGAGACTTTGCTAGTCACTTTTTATTATTGCTGGTCAAACTCAAGGAGGTGTTTCAAAGTCTAGAATGCTATAAGGTTGCAGACTGCTGAATGCTGGGCCAGTTCTCTAGGTCGTGTGCAAGTATGAGCCATATGCCCTGGTCAGATCAATGAAAGTTCTCATTCATTTATTCAATTATAACACACACACACATACTCACATACAAACACATACTTTCACACAAACACACACAATACACACATTCACACACATATTCACACATAACTCTCATTGTTACACACACACATATTCACACATAACTCTCATAGTTTCACACACACACACACACATACTCACATAAAAACACATACTTTCACACAAACACACACAACACACACATTCACACACATATTCACACATAACTCTCATAGTTACACACACACACATATTCACACATATCTCTCATAGTTTTACACACACACACAGACAGACACAGTAAGTCTCTGTGCTTCTAGAGCAGCTTCAGGCCTTGGCTGCTATGTGCAAAGCAGTTCTCCTGGGCATGAGCTATACAATCTTATCACTCTGAATTGTTCAAGCCATTCCTTGGGATGTAAGACACACCGTATTCCGTCAGCTCTTCTTTCTGGTAGTCTACCCAAGGTCTTGGAACCCCTCACTGGTAGCTTACCTTTGATGTCAACAAAGTATAGCCATCAACAGCAATTTGGGCAAAAAGCAGGAAATAATGTGTCATAGAGAAGTTACCTTCAAAAGGAAATTTTTTTTCTTTCTAGGTACAAAATATGCTCCCCTGCCTAGTCCAATAACAAAATGTCCTTTCTCTCTACTTAACCAACAAGACTGAGGTACAGATATATTTGTAGGAGCTAGAAATGTTAGTAACGATATATAAATGTAAGCCCATGCCCCTCCAAAAGCTTTTTGTGGCATTCACAAGATCGTTCACAACCTGAGACCTTTTCACATAACAACACTGTCTCAGTAAGGTCATTCTGAGTCAGCCTCAGCTGCTCAACCTTCAGCTCTTAACTAACACCCACTGCTAAGATGCAAAAGCTGCTCTTTCTAAAACCACCAGATACTTACCAGGGAGATAGTTTAAAAGAAAACATGTGCATAGCTATTATCAACAATCCCATTTATGGCGCTACGCAAGACGTTTAGATAAAACGAATCAAAGAAAAAAATGTGTTTTCATGGTCTCAGAGAGGTTAGAATGCTAGACGGAAAACACTCACAAGGACGAACAGTGTTTGGTTCTCTGTCTTAAAGGGCCCTCGGGGTTTGCATTAAGAGGCCAGAGAAAGGTCAGGGATCCTCTTAAAACTGTGAGGAGTGGTGGCTGAGTCTGAGCCAGCATCTCTTGAGAGTTCCAGAAGAGGGGACCAGAAATTAACTTATAAGTTCATGGAAACAAAAAAAAAAAGAAAGAAAGAAAGAAAGAAAGAAAGAAAGAAAGAAAGAAAAAGAAAAACAACAATAACAACAACAAAAAACATGCTTAAAACAAAGAGTTGTCACCAAAGGACAAAAGCTGAGCAGAACAAGGAAGGGGAGTCACTTCAGTTTAGCAGAATGTAGGTAGAGTTCTAACGGCCAGAAATGGTGTGCAAATCCCCATAGTTTGCTTTGCACTAGTTTACTAGTGGATCTCACAGACAGTGTGCCATTGAGCTCCAACAGGAAACCGTTCAGATTTCAGTCTACCATGGGAAACAGACAAGCAGGCTAACAGCCTACAGTGAGAAGCACAGTTAACCGGAGGATGAGAGAGCAATGCAACGGGAGACCCAGCTACAACATACCCAGGCTGTAGGTATCACTATGGACTAACTGTGGGTCAGGCTAAATCCAAGTCACAATGAGAGTAGACACAAATTGCCCAGAGTCGAAAGAGGCATTTAGTAGTGAGATGCACATTTTGAGTACCCCCACACATAAAATGTCAGTTACCAAACAGCCAGACTTAAAATTGTACAATCTGATTTACTCACTAAACTGAGACAGTCTCCTGTGTCAGAACAAGACTACTATGTCAACAATAGTTTTAATTATTTTAAATTAAAACCATGGCACACACTTTAATGTGAAGTAAACCCTGAGATCTTCTCTCAATATCTGCCAGTGTGATGGTAAGTCAATAGGTCTCTGGGTACTCTCTAATATGTTCTGTGGTGTCCCACCAGTATGCTTTTCAGGAAGATCAATAACTACAATTAAAATGTAGAGATTGCAATTCTCAAGGGCACAACACTGTTCTAAGCATCTTTTCTATACACGGCATCAATGAGGATAGTTGTATGAGCAGAGCAGAAGTGACTTCTGCCCATGACCCTGAACTGCTGTGGTAGGGACAAAAAACCACAACCAGAGCCTGGGGGATAGGGGTTGGTAGGTGGGACTCTTAGAGCGGAGCCAGAGAACAGAGGTGGGCACTAACTCAAAAAAAAAAAAAAAAGTAACTCAGGAGGAGTTGGAATCGTCTTACTCTGGTATTTCAGATAAGCTTCAGTTTACCTCACAACAAAGGGTAGGAAACTGTCAGCCTGAGCGATGATCGATTTTTGATACGATACCCACCCTGTGATGCATAGTTTTTTAAGTGTTTATGTTAATTTGACGCAAACTAGAGTCATCTGGGGAGACAGAGCCTCAGCTGAGAAAATGCTTCCACCAGATCGGCCTGGACACAAGCCTATGGTGCACTTTTCACCGCACTGCACTGTGGATGACAGTGGCAGTTCCGGATGCTAGAAGAAAGTAGGTGGACCCAGCCACGAAGAGCCAATCAGGAAGCAGTGTTGCTCCATTCTGTCTGCTTCAGTTCCTGCCTTTTTTTCCTGCCCCCAACTTCCTTCAGTGATAGAGTATGGCTGAGAGCCGTGAGCTAACATAGATCCTTGTTTCCTGTAGTTACTTTTAGTCATAGTCTGTATCACAGCAATAAGAAGCAAAAGACACACCCCTTCTCTAAGATTATGTTCAATGACTAAGGAAAGTTTGTAGAATATGTGGCTATTTATTTATATTTATTATTATTATTATTATTATTATTATTGTTGTTGTTGTTGTTGTTGTTGTTGTTGTTGTTGTTGTTGTTTTGAGACAGGGTTTCTCTGTGTTGTCCTGGCTGTCCTGGAACTCACTCTGTAGACCAGGCTGGCCTTGAACTCAGAAATCCGCCTGCCTCTGCCTCCCAAGTGCTGGGATTAAAGGCATGCGCCACCACCGCCCGGCATTTGTGGCTATTTAAATAGGTCTGTATCTTTCCATTAAATATCACCTGATATTGGTAAGACTGGTGTAAGTTTGATGGACTAGTCCAAGTGATATTGGTTTAAGATGGTTCACAAATCCTTTGAAAATACCAGAATTGGTGTAGAAAAGCAGAAAAGTACAGACAAGGACCTAGTTAGAAGCAGGATTGTATTGCAGGTGATACTGAACATTGTCTCTAGTTTTACATGTATGAGAGTCACTGAGGGATAGGGACTTTCTTGAATGTTCCTACTTCCAGACAACCTGATTCTGATGTCACCAGCTAGAGAGTGGAATTAGGAACATTTGAACGAATAAACAGGAGATTAAGACCCAGAAAGCTTGGTAAAGATCACATCTTGAGAAAAACTAAAAATCTCAGGGGAGGAAAATGATAGAGCCAGAAAAAAAATGAATAGAACCCTAAAAGATGATATTCTTTTATCACAATACTGGTGCATTACATGGAACACTAGCCATGTCTGTTCACTTGCTGTCTGTTCTCTGCTGAATCCCCTTAATATGACTAGTGTGTGTGTGTGTGTGTGTGTGTGTGTGTGTGTGTGTATCCTGTTGACCAGTGTAAATGCCACATGCCTGACTAGATGCCAGAGTCCACTCTAATTGTTTATGTCTAAGTTCACATTCCTGAGTGATTTCCTCTGTCAAAACCCAGGCAGGGTTCATCTCAGGTGTGTGTGCTGACTGAATCACGCCAGTTAGGGTAAGACACACATAAGGAAGTGAATCTCTACTGATAAAACTTCATATCTGAGAAGGAAGGTAATAAACAATTAACTTTAAGGATTTAGAAAGAAGAGAATGTTTTAAAGATTACTTGTTAATTACTGGAAACATTAAATCCAGTACTTTTATTTAGTACTATGTAAAATATTAGCCATGTTTAAGTCATCGAGTAGTTATAAAAACAGTGAACATGATTATTTAATCATCAACATTTAAAGGTATGGAAACATTAGAAGCACTGGATAAAATGCACAGATTCACCACCTGATGGGACATAAAATAAACCAAATATCTGATTAATATGAGTGGACCTAGAATAATATGCTTTTAGTTCAGCAAAATGTGTCATTCTTTACATTTGGAAGTGTATGTGTGTCCATGTGAAGGCCGGAGGACCAGGTTGGGAGCTGGTCTCCAGGTGTTGCTCACCTCCTTCCATATTTTTTTGAGATACGGTGTTTCACTGACCTGGAATTCACCACGTGGACTACCCTTGCTGGCCAGTGGGGCACAACCATCTGTGCAAGGGTTACAAGTGTGCCAGCACACCCATCTCTGTTTTATATGGGTTATGGGATCGAACTCGGGTCCACAGCAATGCCAGGCAGGCACTTTATTGCCTGAGCTATCTCTCTAGTCTTCTTCCATATTTTTGAACATTCTAAATACCCAGTCCTTCACATATGTATGAAGAAACATATATACTATTTTTTCCAGTTGCATTTCTTTAATTATTTTGCCAAAGTGTGTTACACAATTGAATACATTTCCTCAAGAGGTGCAACCAGACTTATCTGATTGAAATGAAGAGCAAACTGCTTGAAAATACCTTACAGTGGGGGAAAAAATAGACACCAGTGGAGTGCTGCCTTTTTAAAAAAAAAAAAACACCATTTCCCCTGTAATTCAAAGTTTCTTTTCTGCTTTCTGCCCTATGGTCCCACGGGCCACAGCGCTGCCAGCAAGAGCCATAATCATGGGCAACACAAGCCAGACACGGGGTCAGGGCAAGCTGGAGGCTGGCACTGGCTGACAGTGGGCTGCCTTCCCTGCCTCCCTGAAGGAAAGACTAGGAACGATTTGACTTGAAAACCAGCTACTGTGACAGAGAAGCAGATCTGAGGGCTTGTGTTCAAATAGTAAATGCACAGAAATTAAAACAAACAAATACTGCAGCCAGCCCTTACTACAGGGCAAGCCGTTACCCGCCCCGCCCACCTGCATGCGCACCCCCACTCCCTGCCCCGTTATGCCTGTGACTGAGAAGTCCAAGACGACTTTCATCTTAGGCCAAACTACTCTTTTAAGCGTTGTTTTCATAGCTAAAGCAATCTTGAAAGTACAAGTATGTAGACTGATAGTGTAAAATGCACGTACTTTCTGAAAAATCCAAGTTGTGTGGGCGTTAGATGCACCAAGCTTGCCCACCACTGGGAGCTGAGTATGGTTTAGGGGTACAGAGAATAGGACTCCAGGGTCCACTTACCCCCAACCTATTTTCAAAACCTGTTATTAGTGGCGAATGCGGGACAAGGAGTGAGCTGGAGAAACATGGAACCTCTCTTCTTCACAGCAAGCTGGAGGGGACGTTATATAATTTCCTTTCACTGACCACGGAGCCGCTAGCCATTACAACTTTCAGTCCTGCGCACTGTTGTTGTTATACATTGCCATGCACAATAGAGTTGACCACAAATATGACTGTAGAACTGGAAACAGTGAAATCTCAGGGTTTGTGGAGCAGTCGTTCAACAGGAAGAAGATTCGTGACTTTTTGTGAGAGTTTATAATACGTGTGGGATCTTATGGTTAAGAATGCAATGTGCCTTTTAGTAGAAAAATTCAAAATAAGGGATAGCAAGTTACAGAACTGTACATTAACACTGTATGCAAATGTACATACTTTCAGGGGTCGTTTTATTTCATCCCTTCCATCCTATGTACACATCTTAGTTATATGAAGGTTTTATTTCATAGTCCCTGTCAATACTTAAATATACAGGCTATAGACACTGACTCCTAATCTCTTAAATTTATGCATACTAAGTAATTCCCTGTCTTAGTTAGGGCTTTATTGCTATGAAAAGACATCATGACCAAGGCAACTCACATAACGGGAACCATTTAATTGGGGCTGGCTTTCAGGTACGGAGGTTTGGTCCATTATCATCATAGTGGGAAGCATGGTGCTGGAAGAGCCAAGAGTTCTACATCGTGATCTGAAGGCAGAGAGGAGAAGACTGTCCTCCCCAAGCAGCCAGCTCTGTTCTGCACTGGGCGGAGCCTGAGCACTAGAAGACATCAAAGCCCACGCCCACAGTGACGCACTTCCTCCAACAAGGCCACACCTTCTAATTGTGCCACTTTCCACGGGGCAAGCGCATTCAAACCACCACACTCCCTAAAAGGAGGTCCACAGAACAGCAACGCAGAGACACTGGCTGTTCCATCTGCTTCCAAACATTGACAATTTCAGTTTTAGAAGTCTGACCTCAAACATTGAATTTAAGATGCTATTAAAACAGCAACTCCTGAGTAGCTTCTCCTCTATTTTCAGACAGACTCTGTTGTTTTCTGCAAAGGAGGTTCAGTTTAATACAGCAGAATCTCTCATTTTTCCTTATTAAAATGCTAATACGCTGGGGAAGGAACATTCATTATACTTCGTTAGCCAATAATATACTTGTTGAATTTCTGTGGTATAGAGTCTTCTCTGAAAATTAATAAAAAGTGGGTTTGATGGGAAGCAAGACAGTGAGATCCTCTCCATAGAGAAGGAAAGGACTGTTACCAAGGTTACCATATGCAAAGCACATGCCACATGTATGCAGTATAGTGCTACGTATATTATCTTGTTTAACCCTTGGTTAACTGCCATGATGTAGATAGGTTTATAAATGATATCACTGAGATACAGAGGGGTAAGTCTAATTGTTTAACTCCTAAGTGCTGAATATCCACACGGAGAGGTGCATGGGCAAAAAGGCCTGGCTTATTTTTTACCATCCTGAAGGCTGTAGGCATACAAGTCCCACTGTGGGGTCCAGTAAAGCTTGCCTAGTTATCAAGTCTCAAGACTGAGCAGAAGCAGATATCTAGACACACTCTCACCAACTATACCACACAGACTCCTCTGTTGCAATAAGAACAGTGTGTCTGGCTCTTTTGCTGACCAGATTTACACTAATCTTGAGTGAAGGCAGGCCTTGCATTCTGGGCATTGCACACCAGAGCTACCATTTATATAATGTCTGTTGTGGAAGTGGTGGGGGAAATGGACCAATAGTCATTTGCTTCTCTCTTCAATCTCCTAAAGAGTAACCATCAAGCCCTCGCTTGGTCCATTTGGCTAGAGTAGACACCTAGCTGGTCTGCTCATGTGAAGACACCATATCCTGAGCCATCCTAGAGGAACCACTGCACTCAGAGCAGCAGGATTTCAGGATCCCAGAGGTGGCCTGAGTCCCCCAGTTCTTCCACCCAGGAGTTCAGGATCACAGGATCACAGAGACATATGGACTCTGAGGAGTTCTGACACAAGCAAGATAATTGGAAAGACAGGCTCCAGTCAGAGACAGTGAGTGTAGGTAGCACTAGGGTTAACCAGATGGCAAAAGGAAAGTAGAAGAACATAAGCAATAGAAACCAAAGTTACTTGCCATCATCAGAAAAACAGTTCTCTCAACATAGCAAGCCCTGAGCACCCCATCACACTGGAAAAGCATGACTTAGAATTAAAATCACATCTCATGAGGATGATAGAGGACTTTAAGAAGGACATAAATAACTCCTTTAAAGAAATACAGGAGAACACAGGTAAACAAGTAGAAGCCCTTAAAGAGAAAACACAAAAATCCCTTAAAGAATTGCAAGAAAACACAACCAAACAGGTGAAGTAATTAAACAAAAAACATCCAGGATCTAAAAATGAAGTAGAAACAATAAAGAAATCTCAAAGGGAGACTATCCTGGAGATAGAAAACCTAGAAAAGAGAACAGGAGTCATAGACGCAAACATTGCCAACAGAATACAAGAGATAGAAGAGAGGAGAGAATCTCATGTGCAGCAGATACAAAAAAAAAAAAAAAACATTGACACAACTGTCAAAGAAAATGCAAAATGCAAAAAGCTACTAACCCAAAACATCCAGGAAATCCAGGACACAATGAGAAGACCAAATCTAAGGATAATAGGTATAGATGAGAGTGAAGATTCCTAACTTAAAGGGCCAGTAAATATCTTCAACAAACTTATAGAGGTAAACTTCCCTAACCTAAAGAAAGAGATGTCCATGAACATACAGGAAGCCTACAGAACTCCAAAAAGACTAGACCAGAAAAGAAGAACATAAGAATCAAAATGTCAAATGCACAAAACAAAGAAAAAAAATACTAAGAGCAGTAAGGGAAAAAGGTCAAGTAACATATAAAGGCAGACCTATTAGAATTACACCAGACTTCTCACCAGAAACTATAAAAGCCAGAAGATCCTGGACTGATATCATACAGACCCTAAGAGAACACAAGAGCGAGCCCCGACTACTATACCCAGCAAAACTCTCAATCACTATAGATGGAGAAACCAAGATATTCCATGACAAAAGCAAATTTACACAATATCTTCCCACAAATCCAGCACTTCAAAGGATAATTGATGGAAAACTCCAACACAAGGAGGGAAACTACAACCTAGAAAAAGCAAGGAAGTAACCTTCTAACAACTCCAAAAGAAGATAGTTACACAAACATAATTACATCTCTAATAACAAAATAATAGGTAGCAACAATCATTTTTCCTTAATATCTGTTAACATCAATGGACTCAATTCTCCAATAAAAAGACATAGATTATCAGACTGAATACATAAACAGGACCCAGAATATTGCTGCATGCAGGAAACACACCTCAGTGACAAAGACAGACACTACCCCAGAGTAAAAGGATAGAAAACAATTTTTCAAGCAAACAGTCCTAAGAAACAAGCTGGAGTAGCCATTCTAATATCAGATAAAACTGATTTTCAAACAAAAGTAATCAAAAAAGATAAGGAAGGACACTTCATACACTTCAAAGGAAAAATCTACCAAGATCAGAACTTTCAATTCTGAACATCTATGTTCCAAATACAAGGGCACACACATACATAAAAGAAACTTTACTAAAACTCAAAACACACATTGCACCTCATACAATAATAGTGGGGGATTTCAACACCCCACTCTCAACAATGGACAGATCACAGAAACACAAACTAAACAGATACACAATGAATTTAACAGAAGGTATGAACCAAATGGATTTAACAGATGTCTATAGAACATTTCATCCTAAAACAAAAGAATATACCTTTTTCTCAGCACCTCAGGATACCTTCTCCAAAATAGACCATATAATTGGTCACAAAACAAGCCTCAACAAATACAAAACGATTGAAATAATCCCTTGCATCCTATCAGATCACCATGGAATAAGGCTGGTCTTTAATAATGAAAAAAACAATACATATATGTGGAAACTGAACAACACTCAATGATGACTTGGTCAAGGAAGAAATAAAGAAAGAAATTAAATACTTTTTAGAATTTAATGAAAATGAGGACACATCATACCAAAACTTGTGGGATTCGATGAAAGCAGTGCTAAGAGGAAAACTCATAGCTCTAAGTGCCTACAAAAAGAAACTGGAGAGAGCATACAATAACAACTTGACAGCACACCTGAAACCTCTAGAACAAACAGAAGCAAATACACTCAAGAGGAGTAGACAACAGGAAATAAACTCAGGGCTGAAATCAAACAAGTAGAAACAGAAAGAACTATACAAAATATCAATAAAACCAGGAGCTGGTTCTTTGAGAAAATTAACAAAATAGATAAACCCTTAACCAGACTAACCAAAGGGCACAGAGACAGTATCCATATTAATAAAATAAGAACTGAAAAGGGAGACATAACAACAGAAACTGAGGAAATTCAAAAAATCATTAGATCCTACTACAAAGGCCTATACTCAACAAAACTGTAAAATCTGGATGAAATGAACAATTTTCTAGAAAGATACCAAGTACCAAAGTTAAATCAGGAGCAGATAAATCATCTAAGCAGTCCCCAAAACCCTACAAAAATAGCAGCAGTCAGTAAAAGTCTCCTCACCAAAAAAAGCCCAAGACCAGATAGTTTAGTGCAGAATTCTATCAGACCTTCAAGGAAGACCTAATACCAATTCTCTTCAAACTATTCCACAAAATAGAAACAGAAGGAACACTACCCAATTCATTCTATGAAACCACAATCACACTCATAACTAAACCTCACAAAGACCCAACAAAGAAAGAGAACTTCAGACCAACCTCCCTTATGAATATCAATGCAAAAATACTCAATAAAATTCTCGCAAACCGAATCCAAGAACACATCAAAATAATCATCTATCATGAACAAGAAGGCTTTATCCCAGGAATAAAAGGTTGGTTCAATATTCAGAAATCTACCAATGTAATCCACTATATAAACAAACTCAAAGAAAAAAATGATCATCTCACTAGATGCTGAGAGCATTTGACAAAATTCAACATTCCTTCATGGTAAAACTCTTGGAAAGATCAGGAATTCAAGGCCCATACCTAAACATAGTAAACGCAATATACAGCAACCCAGTAGCCAACATCAAACTAAATGGAGAGAAACTTGAAGCAATCCCACTAAAATCAGGGACCAGACAAGGCTGCCCACTCTCACCCTACCTATTCAATATAGTACTGGAAGTCCTAGCCAGAGCAATTAGACAACAAAAAGAAGTCAAAGGGATACAAATAGGAAAGGAAGAAGTCAAAATATCACTATCTGCAGATGATATGATAGTATACTTAAGTGACACCAAAACTTACACCAGAGAACTCCTAAACCTGAGAAGAACTTCAGCAAAGTGGCTGGATATAAAATCAACTCAAACAAATCAGTAGCCTTCCTCTACTAAAAAGATAAACAGGCTGAGAAAGAAATTAGGGAAATGACATCCTTCACAATAGTCACAAATAATATAAAATATCTTGGTGTGACACCAAGCAAGTGAAAGATCTGTAGGATAAGAACTTCAAGTCTCCGAAGAAAGAAATCCAAGAAGACCTCAGAAGATGGAAAGATCTCCCATGCTCATGGGTTGGCAGAATTAATTTATTAAAAATGGCCATCTTGCCAAAAGCAATCTACAGATTCAAGGCAATGCCCATTAAAATTCTAATTCAATTCTTCACAGAGTTAGAAAGAGAAATTCTCAAATTCATCTGGAATAACAAAAAACCCAGGATAGCAAGAACTATTCTCAACAATAAAAAACTTCTGGGGGAATCACCATCCCTGACCTCAAGCTGTACTACAGAGCAATAGTGAAAAAAAACAAAAAAAACAAAAAAAACAAAACCTGCATGGTATTGCTACAGAGACAGGCAGGAAGATCAATGGAATAGAATTAAAGACCCAGAAATGAACCCACACACCTATGGTCACTTGATCTTTGACAAAGGAGCTAAAACTGTCCAGTGGGAAAAGGACAGCATTTTCAACAAATGGTGCTGGTTCAACTGGAGGACAACATGTAGAAGAATGCAAATCAATCCATTCTTATCCCCTTGTACAAAGCTCAAGTCCAAGTGGATAAAGGACCTTCACATAAAACCAGATACACTGAAACTAAGAGAAGAGAAGGTGGGGAAGACCCTCAAATACTTGGGCACAGGGGGAAAGTTCTTGAACAGAACACCAATGGCTTATGCTCTAAGATCAAGAATTGACAAATGGGACCTCATAAAATTGCAAAGTTTTTGTAAGGCAAAGGACACTGTCAATAGGACAAAACAGCATCCAACAGATTGGGAAAAGATCCATCCTACATTCTATAGAGGGCTAATATCCAATATATACAAAGAACTCAATAAATTAGACTCCAGACAACAAAATGACCCTATTAAAAATGTGGTACAGAGCTAAACAAAGAATTCTCAACTGAGGAAACTTGAATGGCCGAGAAGCACCTAAAGAAATGTTCAGCATCCTTAGTCATTAGAGAAATGCAAATCAAAACAACCCTGAGATTCCACCTCACACCAGTCAGAATGGCTAAGATCAAAAACTCAGGTGATAGTAGATGCTGCCCAGGATGTGGAGAAAGAGGAACACTCCTCCATTGTTGATGGGATTGTAAGATGGTGCAACCACTCTGGAAATGAGTCTGGCAGTTCCTCAGAAAATTGGATATAGCATTACCTGAGGACCCAGCTATACCACTCTTGGGCATATACCCAGAAGATGCTCCAACATATAACAAGGGCATATGCTCCACTATGTCCATAGCAGCCTTATTTACAATAATCAGAAGCTGGAAAGAACCCAGATGTCTTTCAACAGAGGAATGGATACAGAAAATGTGGTACATTTACACAATGGAGTATTACTCAGCTATTAAAAACCATGAATTTGAGAAATTCTTAGGTAAATGGATGGAACTAGAAAATATCATCCTGAGTGAGGTAACCCAATCACAAAAGAACACACATGGTTTTCACTCACTGATAATTGGATATTAACCCAGAAGCTTGGTACCCAAGATTCAACTCACAGACCACATGAAGCTCATGAAGATGAAAGACCAAGTGATGGTGCTTTAGTCCTTCTTAGAAAGAGTAACAAAATATTCAGGGGAGCAAATATGGAGACAGAGTGTGGGACAGAAACTGAAGGAGGGGCTGTCTGGAGACCATTCCACCTGAGTATCCATCCCATGTGCAGTCACCAAAGGTAGACGCTGATGTGGATGTCAGGAAGTGCATGCTGACAGGAGCCTGATATAGCTGTCTTTTTAGAGGTCTGCCAGAGTCTGACATATTCAGAGGTGGATGCTCACAGCTAACCATTGATCTGACCAAAGGGTTCCCAATGGAGGAGTTAGAAAACTCAAGGAGCTGAAAATGTTTGCTGCCCCATGAGGAGAGCAACAATACCAACCAACTAGAGCTCCCTGGGTCTAAACTACCAGCCTGGGAACACAGAGGGAGAGACCCATGGCTCCAGCTGTATATGTAGGGGTGCATGGCCTTGTGGGGCATAGGTAGGAGAGGAGATAGTTTGTCCCATGAAGGCTGGACACTGAGTGTGGGGTAATTCAAGGGTAAGGAGTCAGGAATGGTGGGATAGAGGTGCAGTCTCATAGAGGCAGGAAGAGGGGGAATGAGATAAGGGTTTTCTGGGTAGAGGGGGATGGGGTAAGGGAATAACATCTGAAATGTAAATAAAATATCCAATAAAAATTTTTTAAAAGTGTAGCCATCAATTCAACTGTTCTTTTCTTTTTAAAAAAGCTTTTATTTTTATTATATTTAATTATGTATATGTTTGTGTGCCTCTCTATGTGTATACGTACCTGAATTCACATACCAATAGACCAGAGGTGTTGGATTCCCTTGGATCTAGAATTACAGGTGGATGTGAAGTAGCTGAGATGGGTACTCGAAACAAACTATGTTCCTTTGCAAAAGTAATTAAAGCTCTTAAGTCTGGCTCGGCCATCCCTGCAGTCCCAAGGCAATTGTTCTTATACATGAATGTGAAGTAGACTCATGAGAGACATAGAGTTATCTGACTTCTTGGGAAGACATGAACAGACATCTCTTCACCTTCCATGGGGCACGGATGACAGACAGCAAAAAAGCTCTACCCAAGTCTAGTTTCATGAGCCTATGAGTTTAGGAGATACTTAGACCAGTCCAGAGTAGCAGTTTCATCATAAGAAAAAGGAAGCTACCTGCTTTATCTGAAATCCCACCTCAGCATAAGTGATGACTTATGATGGTGTCACTGGATAGCCCATCTCCCCAGAGATTGCCAGTGTCTTTAGAGTAGAACCATTGAGATCCATGTGGATCTTGTAGCTTTCTGTTTCTCCAGCCTTGTAACTTTGTCATCTCCTTGGGTCTTTTGAGTCTGTCTCCTTCTCCCAAAAAGTTCTATTTGGGGAAAACAGGTACATGATACATGGCATAGATGCTGACATCAGTCCAGAGTCACCTATCTAAAAAGGACTAAAATAGTGAGACTGTAAAAAGGGACCAGAGATGGGAGGTTGGCATTGAAGCATTTTAGACACAAGGCATATCAATGAGTCACCATAAGCCAAGAAGGCTCTTTCCTTCTTGTACAATAAATCACCCCAAAATGTGGATCCACACTAGTCATCTTTTATAACCCTTGTAGTGTTCCCAAACTATCTCATTAAATTCAAATTCTGAGGAAGCACAGATTAAAGATAAATGAAGACATCACCCTGCCACAGTGTTGGGGATAAGACACAGCTACATGTACTAGGAAAATGCTCCAACACTGAGCTACTGGATTATATGGTAACTCCTAAGCCTCTCTGCGTTTTTCTGAGTACACTTTATATACATACATAAATACATACATAAATACATACATACATACATACATAATACATACATACATACATACATATATGCATGTGATGGATTTTGATCATACTTGTCTCCCTTTACCCTCTGTCCTAGGATGACAAAACACTATGACCAAAAGCAAATTCAGGAGTAAAGGACTTATTTGCTTAGTCTTTAATATCACAGTTTATCATTAAACGATGGAAGGAAAGAAGGAAGGAAGTCAAGATAGAATTCCAACAGGGTAGGAACCGAGAGGCAGGAGCTGATGCAGAAGCTATGAAGGAGTGCTCTTTCTCCTTGTGACTTGCTCAGCCTGCTTTCTTTTAGCAACAAAACCCACCAGTCCAAGGAGCAGGCACCATCCACAATGGGCTGGACCTTCCCATATCAATCACTAAGTAAGAAAATACCCTAAGCTCACCTATGGGCCAATTTAATGGAGATAGTTTCTCAAGTTAGATTCTCTCCTCCCAATGGCTTAGTTTGTGTCAAGTTGACACCCTTTATTCCTTTCCTGTCTCTGTTCTTCCCGTTGCTATACCCAGTCAGTCCCCTCCTACTTTCTGTTGTGATCCAATGAATTTCACTAGTGTGGCTTTTATGAGCACAGTCAGGAAGTTATTTACTGAATGCTGGGTACGTTACCAGTGGCTACATCATGGATGACGTACCCCTCCGCCGGTACTCTTAGATTGTGGGCCTTCTCAAGGAGGACCTCCCATGAGTCTTTGCATTGTCTATGATGGAATGCTGAAGGGGTCAATTTTGTACAGGTCTTGCCCAATAGTATCTCTGTGTTTGTAATTGCAACAGAAGAAGTAAGTTTTATAGTTGTCTTCATTGCCTCTCTATCTCAGTCCAGATGACTCTGGGTTTGATATAACTAATCTAGTCATTTTTAAACTCCACATTTCCAGGAATCCTATGCAAATTTCCATCACAATAATGAATTTACACTTTTGCATTCACAATTGTCATTTTCTCTAATGGAGTCTTAGACAGTCGTTCGTTTGCACGGCCTTATTAACATACATTTCCTACGCATGGCGCTGGAGTCTTCTTGGGATTTATCTCGCAATTAGAGCACAGTGGTGACATTGCACTAGTCACAGAAACTACTCAAAGGGGAAAAGATGGATTTTGGCTTTCAGTTTGAGAGAGTTCAGTCCAGCATGGCAGTCAGGGCATAGCAGAGCAGAGCAGTGCCACCTTTAGGACGAATCTTGTCACTCAGTTAATTCTCCTTGACTCACACTCACACTCACCAAGACATATATATCAGCCTTCTAGGATTTTCCATATCCAGTAAAGCTGACAATGAATATTAACTTCCAAGTCCACCCTTTGTGCATTTAACACTTAACTATGTCACCTTAAACCATCATATACCACCCTAATCTCCGCAAAGCTTCTGTATATCTCATAATACAATATACATTTAGTCCATGTGGCTGTCCCCAAAACCTTAAAAGTTCCAGCATCATTTCAAAGTCCAAAGTCTCTTCTGCAACTTAGAGCAAACTCTTAGGTGTGAGCTCATTACATCCACGAGTTCCTGTCTACCAATCTGAGCATGGGATATCCTGATGCAAATTGCAACTGACTTGGACAGTTTTACCTCTTGGGTTTGTTAGTCCCACCCATTGACTTGGTCAGCCCCACCCACTGACTTGGTCAGTTCCACCCCCTGGCTTGGTCAGTCCCACCTCCTGGTTTGGTCAGCTCTACCCACTGACTTGGTAAGTCCCACCCCATGCTGTGGTCATTCCCACGCACTGGCTTGGTCAGTCCCAGTCACTGACTTGGTGAGTCCCACTCCTGACTTTGCTGCTTTCAGCCCGTGTAGTTTCTTTCTTTGGCTGTTTCCACTCACCGCCTACAGCTTTCTTCAGCAGGCGTTTCTGCCATTTTCAAGCTCTTATGATCTCTACTGCAACTTTGCCTTTTACCCACACATTGCCTTTCCAGGGACTTCTTGTAAGTAACGCAGTCGTCCTATATGTTGCCTAGCCTTCCACTTGCAGTCTGCATACCTGTAAAAACTACTACCACCTAGAGGTTGCCAAGACCTGACACCAGTTCAAACAATAGCCAACATGCCTGGGACCACTGCACTGATCTCTGGGAACCTGATATAGGATCCCCGCTGGCTTTTTCTTCTCAATGAAAAAAACAAACAAACAAACAAACAAACAAACAAAAAACAAAACCTTTCTTTTTCTTCTTCTTTTTCTCCTTCTTCACCTTTGCCTTAGCCTTCTCCTTCCTCCTCCTCCTCCTCCTCCTCCTCCTCTTCCTCCTCCTCCTCCTCCTCCTCCTTCTTCTTCTTCTTCTTCTTCTTCTTCTTCTTCTTCTTCTTCTTCTTCTTCTTCTCTCTCTCTCTCTCTCTCTCTCTCTCTCTCTCTCTCTCTCTCTCTCTGTATGATTCTGAGAATTGATCTTAGGCATCACACATGCAAGGCAAATACTCTCCCACTGACTGACTTTACCTGAAGCCTTCAATGTGTGTGGTCTGGCTGACTTCCTACTGTCCTGATTGAAAGTGCTTGGCTTCTCTTCAATGTTATCCATGTCATCAATCTACCTCTTTCTTGTCCACCCTTTCCATTTTCTCATTTTTCTAGCCAGAATGATACTTTTTTGAGAAAAAAAAAGCAAGAACGTTTCTTTCTCTGAATTTTCACTACAAATCTAGCTAAAAGCAGCAAGCAATGACCATGCCAGACCCTGAATGCTACATACTGTCCTTGGAGTTTCCTTTGAGAAATTAGTCTGTTACTTCAACGTTCTAAGAAACTGAAAATGTAGGCAGATTCTTTGCTAAATGTAGTACAAATAACCTCTAATCCAGTTCTCACTAGGGTTCCCTAGGTCCCATCTCTGTCCCTCTGAGCGTAACTTTTATTGTTCAACTTTATATAGGCATTCTGGTCTTCTGAATTCTCACTAATCACCCATGAAGTTCCCCTTACAATATTCCAGAGATTTTCCAGTTCATATATTCAGTCTTCCAAATTCCTTTCACAAATCCAGTGCAAAGGCCTACATACCACATGATCAAGTTCAGTCATAGTGATGGCCCTGCTTTTGCTACATTTTCCAATAATAATCACCTTTCATTGCTGCTACTAAATCACTTGATAGTTGCAACTTAAAGGAAGGATACAGTTTTTAACAAATATTTTTTTGCAGGTCAGCATAACAAATATTAAAGATGGCAGCCATTGATTATGACTTGATACCTTCTATGGAGATAAAAGTATTTTTGAGCAAATCTCTGTGACATTCTCAAATAGCAAATACTAAGAAACTTCTTGCTTCTACTGATTTCACAGTGTCTAGAATGACCCAAGGGGAAAGAAATTCCTGGGCATTCTTGCAAATGAGAATCTATATTAAGTTAGTTACGATGGGAAGAACACCCCCCTTGTGTGTGCAGGCGTGCAAGGACACACACACACACACACACACACTAAATATAGGTGGGTAGGTGGAGCCATTTTATGAGCTGGGATTCTGCCCTGAATAAAAGCATTTATTTCTCCTTCTCTACTGTGGACTCAATGTGACCAGCTTCCAAGCTCCTGTTATTATGCATTTCTTTGCATGATGGGGTGCACCTCCCAACTGTGGGGTGAAATACACCCTCCTTTAAGTTGTTTTGTCCCTGCATTGGAAAGGTAATTTGCATATCCGCCTCTCTCCCGTCTTCCTTCCTCAGTGCCTGGTGCAGTGCTTCAGTACCTATTGATGTGTGCACATGGTGTTGAGAGGTAACGGGCTAATTTTTTTTCCAAGTCTAATTTATAATACACTAAATACATAATTTGTTGTAATTCACAAAACAATGGTCCTTCGGAGGTCTCAAAGATTTGTGAATTTTAAAGATGGTTGATAAGAATTTTGAGAATGACGCCTTTAAAGGCATTATAAAACTCAGGATATTTCCATGAAATTAATCCTGTTGATTAGTGTAACATATGTGTATGGATGTATGTATACACATTCACTTATAGTTTGTTCTCTCCATATTCAAATATGGGTAATAGAGAGAAATTAAACCTGCAAACCCTACCTTCTAATACTGTGAATATTACTTTTAACCTGTAGTGTTTTCTAGGCCGTCATCGGAATAAATTTAGGCTCTAGGCTTTCAAGTACAGTCATACTTGTTTTATCAGATTTATCCAGTACCTAGTATATAAATGTTATCTTCTTACACTAGTAAAGAAAAGATTGACAAAATGTTTTTCTAACTGACTCAGGTGTCAGATACTGGATGGGAGAGATAACCCAGCAGAGATTGGCTTTCTGGTGCTTGGGTGCACAGTGATTCTTCATTTTCTGGCCCAGCTTCCTGTGGACTGCCTCGGGGGCAGTTTACATCCTCTGGGCATTTTCCCAAGGGTGGGGAAAGAGCCATAATGATATAACACCACGTTCTTGAGCATTTAAAAGGGCAGCAGCTAGGCTGAGACTAGCTGGAGAAAGCCTGCACAAGCAGTGCAGACCAGCAACCTCTCCTGGTGCGGAGTCGGCAGTCCTGGAGACTCAACCTGACTCAGCTTCAGGGCTGACAAGAACATGCAGGGAAAGCTGAGCTTCCTCCCCAGGCTTGGTAAATGAGTGTGTACCGAACCCATGAACAAAGTCCAAAAAGTCCCTGTCAGCCCTGTCTTGATGTTGTTGGCCTAGCCAATGAAACATAATCCTGAACAAATTCTGCCTTCTCACCCATTCCAAATTTTGATATATGAAAATGTATGACTTCCATTCCTTATGTTTGTATAGAATATTGCAGCTCACAAAACCATATTCACTACAGGGGTCCCTCAAAAACACTATAGAATGGACTAGGTAGGACTTACTATTGTCATTTTACAGATTGGAAAACAGAAAATGCAGCGAGCAGAGATTTATTACGGGTCACAAGGAATAGCAACCTTGGGAGGCCTGCATATAGCCCATCTGTGCAGAAATTTGGAATGGATGAGAAGGCAGAATTTGTTCAGGATTGTGTTTCATTGGCTAGGCCAACAACATCAGGACAGAGGCTGACAGGGACTTTATGGATCATAAAGACAAGACGCACATCAGGTGCCAAGGAGGCAGGCAGCACCCAGGACAATCCCTCACTCTCCCTGAAAGGATCTAGTCACAGGGTGCTCTCTGAAGAAGCGTATTTCAAAGGAAATTCTAGATACAAAGAGAAGAAAATAGATTGGAAAATAACATGTATTTTATATTAGCATTTTTTTTTTTTTATCTGTACAGGGATTTACAGAAAAGGGAAAAAAAACTGAAGAAGTATATACTTGGGCCTACATAGTATTTTATCAAGAGATAATAAAGTATGAAGAAAAAAACTAGACAAAAAGAGCTTTGGGCTCTTAAGAGCAAGGCATTCTGGGAAAAATATATATATCCAAGTGGTAAATGGGCATTATTGATTCAGATTTGTTTATATAGAAATCTTATATGTATTAACTTCATAATACATAATATGGTAATTCCGTGTGTTACTGTAAGGGCAGGTCTCTTCCTTAGCAGGGGAGATGGAGGCACCTTCACAAAGGCGTTCTGTGACCTGCTTTCTCCCTGCTTTTCCTCAGTTGCCTCCAACTCAAAATAACCCTTATGTCAAAGTGCCACATTTGGTGACAACACATTTTAATCCCTTTAAGGCCCCATGACTTTCAACAAGTTTCTATACTTTTAAAAGTACAATCACAGTGCCTGCTCAGAAGGATGCTGTAGTCATTTACACGACAATGTTCCAGATAAGAAACCTGCCACAGCATTTGGTTCATCAAGCCCAATAAAGGATATCTGTTATTCTTATTTTGTCTCCAATATCCCTTTCGTATTCTCACTTACAGAAGCATAGCAGGAACTATCTACCTAATAGGAAGTATATATGCCTAAACCTCCAGAAAGTGGAACACTGGGAAAAGTAACAGCAAGATCATTTAGTCTACAGTGTAAATGGTTGATGGGGAATTGAAGCCTGAACACTGAAGGTAAAGATAACACACAAGGTTGAAGTTGAAGACTACAGACTTCAGGTTCAGCTATGAATGTAACTCTATAGGTACATGTGTGAGTGCATGTGTGTGTGCATGTGTGTGTATACAGTGCATATGCACACACACACACACACACACACACACACACACACCATCATTATTATTATAAACCAGATAATCACTTTAACCCTTTTACATGAGTCACCAAGTCATGTGCATATTGCTAATTCACACCATTGCTTCCTTACAGTTTCTAGGGCCATCTGGTAAACCTAGAGTGATAGAATGTCCCCTAGACAGTCTTTTATTATTTGTTTCTTCCAATAAACCCTATATTCTACCAACTAACGATTGCTGTCTTTCAGAACCCATCTTAATTGTTAAACTTATTTTCCCAGTAGATTGTTATATTATAATCCCTTGGATTAGCTCTGAAGAGACAACACAACCCAGCTTTAACTTGCCTCGACAGTTGGATTTCTCTTGGGTTCCTCCTGTAACTCCAGGGTGAGTGTGGGTGGGGATAGGTCTTATGAAAGTGAGCTTTGGAGAATGAGCATCCAGGATCAGTCTCCCTACAGGGACTCCAGCTTTATTACCAACCCGTTTAAACCAAGAATTCAGATATTCTGAATTATGACATAAGTGTTATATGCACTTCCTTGTAGATGCCAAAGCTTTGAGATATGAGACATAAACCACTATGTTTGCTGGATAAGCAAATAACATAACTTCCTTATAATCACATAGATTTAAAGCATTTCAATGTGTGTGTGCGTGTGTGTGTGTGTGTGTGTGTGTGTGTGTGTGTGTGTGTGGTTTTCAGAGGATGAGAAAGCAAGGGCAGTCTTGTGGATGCTTTGTCTAAGCTCACAGATGGAGGAAGGGCACAAGGATGTAAAAAGCTAGAAATTGTGAGGCCTGTAAAGCAAGGCCACTGTGGGGCTGGCAATCTCTCTCTCTGTGTAGTGTTCCATTCTCTTGCCCAGCTCTCTCTCTTCCAATGAGAAGGACCCATAGAATATTACTGTCTGGCGCCTGACAGAGGCACTTTTTGGAGTACAGTAATGAGAATCAGAGTTGAAGACTGACCATGTCACTGGTGTGAAGAGCTATCCATTTTGAACCCAGGCCTCTTGTTCATTGAGTAGCTAGGACAACACAAACCTAGTGAAGGGGCTTTGGCCTATGGGAGAGCCACTCTCCATGACTGCTGTAAATTCCCAGCTTTTTAGCTGCAATGCAATACAATGTTTAGATAGTCACATTCGTATGTATTTCCTGGGTGATACTTTCCAACTTGTTTTTGTCAACATTCTCTGGAATACTAATAGCAATATTTTGGGCCCCTATTATATTCAAGAATCTTCGAAAGCCATCCTATGTACCACCATCCTCATTTTATGAAGAGACTAAAGCATAGCTTGATTCTGTCATAAAGCCACTAACCTGCAGAGACCTAAGACTTACAGATTTCTTCTCAGGGATCTGTGTGTCTCTTACCCAACTCAGTTTCCTCTGCAGCCATAACCTTTCATCCCCAGCAAAATCACGTCGTGGCCCCGCCTCCAAGCGCTTTAGCACTTCCTAATTTAGCACTTCCTAATGCTCCTTTTTGCTCTCTGGTCTCTTTTGGGATAGGGCGAAGTCAGAATCAGACCTGGGGGTTAAAAATATAGTCGTCATGTTATTCCTTGTACAGATTCAAGAGCAAATGGGGAAAGAGAAAGAAAGCCGAGCTAATAACTCAGTGTGCGGCTGCTCATTATAATGCAGCAAAGGAGAGGGCCAGTTCCAGAACATAGCCAAAAGTTACATTTAGAAGATAAAGGGAAGATATTTAGAAAGCACCTCATAAGAAATTCATGCTGCACTATGACGCCTTTGAAGCCGAGAGGCTGATATATGAACGATCCTTTATAGGGAAACTGTTATGTGATAGGCTTAGTCCAGGTGGCTGCAATATGTCTGTCTTGCTTTATGAGTTTCAACTTTCCTATGGAGTTTCTTACAAACTTTGCAACATCTCTATGCTCAGGCTACCTACCATAACATATTCAATGAGTTATGGTAAGTGGCAGCCCTGCAATATCAGAGTGTTTTTTTCTAAGACTGCATTTTATTGGATTCATTCGTTTTTATGACTCTCTTGTCTGGAGAGATGAAATCCTAAGGCATTCTTGTAACATACTTTAGCTGATAATTGTAGTCTACAACTTTTCTGTTCTCCCTCTTTTCCTTCTTTCTTTCTTTCTTTCTTTCTTTCTTTCTCTCTCTCTCTCTCTCTCTCGCTTTCTCTTTCTTTTGTTTTTTTCTTTCTTTCCTTCTTTGTTCTTTCTTTTTTACTTTTAAACCCACTAATATCTTCTCCACAGCTTTCATCCCTCCAGATCTACTGGCTAAACTGTTAAAACAAACAAACAAACAAACAAACAAACAACAACAAAAAACAGGTAAGGGGATAGGGAGATGGCTCAGTGCAAAAGTGTTTAACATACAAGTGTGAGGACCTGAGTCTGAATACCCAGGACCCACAGGAAAGCTGGGTGAGAGTCAGGCATCTGTAGTCCTAGTGTTTACACAGCAAGATAGGAAGCAGAGACATAATTGCTGGGAGCTCCTGAGCTCAGTGCAGCACAGTGAAGAAGCCCCACCTTTAAAAAGAAGAAGGCAATGACTACCTGAGGCTGTCCTCTGATCTCCATTCACAAGCTTCAGCACACCTGTACACACACACACACACACACACACACACACACACACGCGCGCGCACACATATACACTCACACACATATACATACATACATACACATACAGTCTCCTCACACACACATACACACACACATACACACACATATTCTCTCTCTCTCTCTCTCTCTCTCTCTCTCTCTCTCTCTCTCTCTCTCTCTCTCACACACACACACACACACACACACACACAACCTAAGTCCTGGTGCTCAAGTTTAATCAGTTCAGTCTGGCAATCCAGGATATCAACATTCCTTCTAATGGGTTTCAGTAATAAAAATTTAAAAATTCAACCCTCTAGCCTATGAGAAAACACTCTGCACTAGTGAAGGATGTCTAATTGTAACTTGGCTTTGGACACGTTCTCACTATTTGCTTCCTTGTGATACTAGTGCTATTCCCTTGTCTGACCTGGTCCCTGCCCAGGCCCACTGCTCCTGCCGGACACACATTCTGCTTCCAGGCACACTACTCTCAGGCCTCCTCTTTCCCAGGAAGCTGGGCCCTGAAACAAGCAGTTACAGGGCTGTGCTGTTCACAGAAGGTGCTTGTAGATGACAAACCAGTCAGGCATCTATCCCAACTCAGAAGACCCTTCTCTACAAAACTAAAGACAGCTGGACTCAGTTTGAAAACATATCAGGCCTCTCGAACTAGGAAGCAAGCCCCAGTTCAGCAGAGTCCAGTTGCTGTGTTTTGGTATCTGTTCTAAGAAGTTATCATTTTCAGGAGAATGAGGTTCTGATCCCACCACAGAGATTTTAACTTTGGGAAACAACTCTATGTAATTCTAACTTCTTCATGGGTGTTGGCTTCCCATGAAGGATCATTTTTGTCCTCTGTGCTTGTATATCCAAGGTCACTTCAGTTTTCCTTGTAATCTCCCACCACCCCCTGATAGCCAGGTGAAGACATGGTAGCTAAAGTGTAAGCTGAAGAGTGAAGCCAGTTCACACTGCATCCCTCATTCAGTATAGAGTGAAGCCAGTTCACACTGCATCCCTCATTCAGTATAGAGTGAAGCCAGTTCACACTGCATCCCTCATTCAGTATAGAGTGAAGCCAGTTCACACTGCATCCCTCATTCAATGTAGGGTGAAGCCAGTTCATACTTCATCCCTCATTCAATGTAGGGTGAAGCCAGTTCACACTGCATCCCTCATTCAGTGTAGGGTAAAGCCAGTTCACACTGCATCCCTTATTCAATGTAGGGTGAAGACAGTTCACACTGCATCCCTCATTCAATGTGCTGTTTTTATACATTTACAAAATTGCTGCACACAAATACTTGATTTTGGCAATACTAGATGCTTTATACAATATTCTCTCTCTCTCTCTCTCTCTCTCTCTCTCTCTCTCTTTCTCTCTCTCTCTCTTCACATGGCACAAAGAGTGGAATATACTACAGTCATAGGTCTGGTTACTGCCACATCATATTACCTCATCTATTTAATAGTCTCTAAACAGTGTTTCTCAACCTATGGATCATGACCCCTTTGGGTCATGGAACAGCCTTCTCACCTAAGATCACAAGAAAACACAGATATTTACATAAGATTCATAAGAGTAGCAAAATTACAGTCATGAAGTAGCAACTGAAATAGATTTATAGTTGGGGGTCACCACTTGAAGTCACAGCATTAGGAAGGCTAAGAACCACTGTTATAACACACAATAATTTGCATAAAATATATGAAACTATCTTCTTAAAATGCTGTTAAGAGTTTTCTGTTGATAACATTTTCTGGTAACAAATTTTTATTATTTATTCATCTTGACCTTACAATCCTTCATTTCTTCTGTTTTCTCTCCTTCCCTTCTATTTTTTCTCCCTCCCTCTTATTCTTTCTCTTCTTCAGGGCTCTCATACTAGGAACCAAGCCCTAGTATAGTGGAATCCATTTGCTGTGTTTTGGTATCCATTCTAACAAGTTACCATTTTCAGGAGAATGAGGTTCTGATCCCACCACAGACATTTTAACTTTGGGAAACAACTCTCTGTAGTTCTTTCCCTTCCTCTCTTCTTTTCTTTCTTTTTTACTTCCTTCCTTCCTTCCTTCCTTCCTTCCTCCTTCTCCCTCCTTCCCTCCTTCTCTATCTCCCTTTCCTCCCTCCCCCTCTCCCTTCCTTCCTTCTATCTTTCTTTCCTTCCTCCATCTCTCTCCCTTCCTTCCTTTCCTTCCTCCCTTCCTCTCTCCCTTTGTTGCTTTCTTCCTTCCTCCCTCCCTTCCTCCTTCCCTCTCTTTCTCCCCTCCCTCCCTCCCTCCCTCCTTCCCTCCCTCCCTCCTTCCCTCCCTCCATCCCTTCCTTCCAGGATCAAACCCAGGCCCTGTGCATACTAAGCTTGACCTCTGCCACTAAGCAACATCCTTGCCCGACTTTATTTCTGTTAGACCCAATGGCCTACTTTGCTGATGAGAATCCAAGCTTTGAGAGTCAGAATTTGGTTTATTACTATAAAATAATTATAATCTCATTGATTTTGAAGTTTAAATTATTCTTGCATTGAGTATCGAGTAAGGCTTAATTTATTTTCAAATAAGAATTCTTGCGAGAGTTTTCTCTAAGTCCCAATAAAGCTACTTTAAACATTGGTCTCCATGTATTGCAGCAAATACTTTCAAGTTTATGGAATTTGAAACTTCCAAAAGAAGTTCAAAGACATTTCATTGTTTTATTTAGATCTGTAGACACTTCTAAGAATAAGGAAGCATTCCTGAGTTCCTGGCAGTTTATAAAAATAAAATTATGCTTTCTGACATTATATATTTAATTGCTTATTAATCATGTAGGTTTATAAGTTTAAAAATTATTTATATTGTTAGGCCAATAAAATTAAGTAAACTAAGAAACAATTGTATTTACAATGTTATTTGTATCATAGCCCTAGATATCATCCAAAATGCACAAGTATAATGATTCATTTGTTGAGGAAACATGAATTACTTGAGTGTTATGTAACTCAGAGCAATATCAGTGTCTAGCATCTTACCCACAAGGATTTGTTTTTTTACTATTTTACCCACAAATAACAAATGAGCACATTTTATGAAACCATAAGATCCTATCTTCTAAGAAGAGAATTTTAAATAGGATAGATAAAATTTGAAGTTATATTGCAAATATTTGGGCTGGAGAGATGGCACAGTGGATTAGGGTACTTGCTGCCAAGCT
This sequence comes from Arvicanthis niloticus, assembly GCF_011762505.2. Lineage (NCBI taxonomy): Eukaryota > Metazoa > Chordata > Mammalia > Rodentia > Muridae > Arvicanthis > Arvicanthis niloticus. Next base: position 22,167,069 of record NC_133438.1, read on the forward strand.
TGATGACCCGAATTCAATGCCCTGGCTCTGCATACACAGTAGGAGAGTCAGCTTCTCCAAGCTGCGCTTGAGTGTCCACATGTGTGTGGCATGACGTGCCCTGTCATAATTAATAAGTAAATGCAATAGTTTTGAAATTGTAAGGACTTGTAATCTACACACTAGAACTGGAATATTGACATATTAGGCAAAGCATTGTACCCACGTAGAGTGTGTCTGCTTGATAATGCCAGGATGGATCAGGCTCGTAAAACATGACAGTGCTCGGCCACAGTACCCACAAACCCCAAACTGACCCTGAAACAAGAATAAACCTTGATTAATAACTCACATTTCTATCTCTCAGCAGGATTAATTTGTATCATTATATATCACCACATATTCTTTTTCTTTTCTTGTTTGTATGAGTTTGTGTATGTTTTTATGTAGGTACATATGTGGATGCACATGTGAAGTTCCGAGGTCAACCTTAAGTCTTATTATTCAGAAGCCATACATGTTGCTTTAGAGGCAGGGTTTAACCCTGGGGCACCTCAGCTAGATAAAGCTGGCCAGTCAGCAACCCCAGATATTCTCCTGTTTCTGCCTTCCCAATGCAAATGGCACTCTGCCCAGCTTTCCCCTTGGATTCTGGAAATTATTTCATGTCCCTATGCCTGCACGGCAAAAAATTTAACAACTGCTCTGACTCCACCCTTCTTTTGTTTTTTCCTTCATGTCACTCACCATTCTCAATTAGGTAATTATTCATATAAACATCCATGTAACAAGAGACTTTAAATTTTATTAGGGAGGGGCTACATCTGTCTTGCTCACAACTGTATGTCAAGTACATACAAAGACAATCAATTAATGATTATTAGATTAATGAGCAAATGGAAGGGAACTGTGTGCAGATTTCCAGCTCAGCGGGGCTACAAGGAAGGCTCCATAGGAGGTTGTGTCGCAGGAGTGGCTCAGAAGAAAACAAGAGGAGTCCTCAGGAGGGGAAAAACAAACAAACAACAGTCAAACAACAAAAGCAAGAAAACACTGGGGATCTTGGTGAGATGGCTCCGCCAGTTTTCTAGTGAAAATTCTCATCTAGTAAATTCAAAATAAAGATGTCAAGTAGTTTTCACAGGCAAATAAATACATGATTCAAAGTAACATTTGGCCAGGAGGCATCTGTGGAAGTATTTGCTAGTTGCTATCAGGTATGGCTACAGGTATACAAACATTCTAGGTAAATTTAAACACACAAATGGAGAATTTTTTTAAAACCTCAATTCAGAAAGGAAGAAAACAGGGAGAAGTAAGAACATGTACATTTTAAAATCATAAAATCATGACTTACTAAAGAGATAATACCATAATTTAAATTTAAACTAGTTTGCTCTAAATGATTAGTAAACTTGCGATCTATATCATTGAGGGAATTTTCTGAATGAAAAGAATGTAATCGCGTCAGCTTCTCAGTGTGGCTGTGTAAAACCCAAATGAAAAGGACCTCACCGATCCGTGGAGAACTGCAGACGCACCCCAAATCACTCACAAGAAACACAACTTGATGCAAATCGCAAGAGGTTTACTGGCTAGCCAGGGCTGTCTTTCCTTCAAGCCCGTGCAGGGGCAGCGGAATTCAGCCCTAGAACAAAAGAAGTTTACAGCTTTTAAGGGGGAATCTACAAACCAGGTGGGGGTGGAGTTAGGGAAGAGGGAAGGCTGAGAGTGGAGTTGGGGAAGGGGGAAGGAGGGGGAACAGGTCACTAGGTCATTGATACATTTGATCTCAAATTCCTAAGATGGATGGTGTGTCACTTTATAATTGGCTATTTCGAACCAGTTTCACACTATATATCATGAGCTCCAGTTCAAGGGGGTCAGGCTTATCTCAAACTTTTAGCATCCTGGCACCAACTGTCTCAGGGCTGTTAGTTCAAATCCCGGCCAAGCTAATCTCAGGCCCATAGCATCCTGACACCATGAATCTTAAGGTTTGTTTAGTTAGGGCCATCTGTTCAAATGGTCAGCTAATTTCCTGGGACTGAGGCAACACAGTGTTTGACTTACAGGTTTTTATGTCTTTGCTTTTAAGAGTAGGGTTCAGGGGATCAACTTATGATTTTTCTATCTTTCAGCTGACCGCCCTGGACATGAGCACAGCCTGCAGTTGTTAAAAAGAGATGGAGTGGTGGGCGTTCTGTGGCTTTCATAGCACTTTATTCTGCACTTTATTTATTTTCATTTTGAAATTTTCTCTTGTGTTTGGTTTGGTCTTAAGAAAGTTTCTGGCTGGGCGGTGGTGGCGCATGCCTTTAATCCCAGCACTTGGGAGGCAGAGGCAGGCGGATTTCTGAGTTCGAGGCCAGCCTGGTCTACAGAGTGAGTTCCAGGACAGCCAGGGCTACACAGAGAAACCCTGCCTCGAAACCAAAAAAAAAAAAAAAAAAAAGTTTCTGTTTTATTCGTCCCTGTCGTCTTTTGCTACCAATTCTATTTGTTGCCCCAGGGGTGATTTAATTCCCTGGTTGAATAAGAGTGGCAGACATTAGGCACACATTATGAGAACTAGCCTTTGGAGACCAGTGAACATTGATTATAGCCTAGGGAAATAACACATGAGAATGATACATTCTAGCCTGCTTCTTGGTGTCAAACGTGAAACCAAACAAGAAGGAATTTACTACACATAAGCTGCCCAAATGGTGGCGACTGGTGCTAGCTAGTTCCTCAACATTATTCAGAGGTGGTTTCCTTCTCCACTCCTCACCCTCCCCCAACTCCTCCCCCTATTCCTCACCCTACTCCCCTTCCTCCTCCTCCTCTTCCTCCTCCTCCTTCTCCTCCTCTCCTTGCTCCCCCAACTGGTGGGAACTGGTGCTAGCTAGTTCCTCAGGATTATTTGAAGGTGGTTTCCTTGTCTCTCTCCCCACTCCTCCTCGTCCTCTACTTTCTCCCCCTCCTCCTCTTCTTCCTCCCCCTCCTACTCCTCCTTTCTGTTGTACTTGGTACTGAAACTAGAAGATATTATGGCATTTTAGGCAAGTGTTCTACCACTGACCTGTATTACCAGCTGAAGTGGAAATTTCTGGTTTCTTTTAGAGACTCAGTTGTGTCATGTGATGCTTTTCTGGAAGCTGTCTTAGAAGAGGATGTTTTGCTGGGGCAGACATGTTCTCACATGTGTGATGTTTGGAAAGAGTATAACTAGAACCTAAAAGACAGCAAAAGATGCTCTTGCATTGGTTCACCTTGCCAGGCTTTGCTGGCCTCTGCTGATCTTCACTTGTGACTTCATAGAAAAGCTCCGAAGAACTTCTCGCGGTATTCTGGTTGCTTGCGGTATTTTCTGGCTGCTTGCTGCTTCTGCAGATTCGGTTCAGCTTCGTGGTTTCTTCTGAATTGAGCTGAAGCTACCGATTCATGTTTAGAACTACTTCTAAACAGGTCTACATCCTGCATCAGCCTTCAAAGTAGCTGGGGCTGCAGGCCTGTGCCACCAGGTCTAGCAAGCATATGATGGCCTGTTAGGCTACCTGCTGGATGCGGCATTCGAGTGAACTGGAGAATAGTAGCTTTCTGAAGGCGTGCTATCCACCCAAAGGCGTGCTGTCCACTGGAAGGCGAGCTATCCACTCAAAGGCGAGCTATCCACTCGATGGTGTGCCGTCCACCCTAAGGTGTGCTATCCACCTTATTGACCTTAGAATTTCTCTTACTCTTTCATGCATTATCAATCAAGAGCTCTGACATTCATAAGAGGGCCTCAGAAATGCTCAAGCCTGTAAGACCTATAACCATTCAGTAGGAACCAGATAGAAAATACAAAACCTGAAAACGGCTATTGAACACAGTTCACATTCTTTTAACATGTGTGCGGATGGGAGCTTAACAGCAAGTCATCGGTATAAAACACTGTACTTTTCTCACGTGTGATGATTCGTAAAGTGATTCTATCAAGCAAAATAATGAGGATTGGGGAAGAGTGTATCGAATGTAGTGAATTGTATACTTGCGTATGCCGTGGAACACATCTCCCTGTCGAGACCTAGGGCACACCTGGAGCCTTCAGTTGTGTTCTACTTCGCGTCAGTCTCCACCCTCGGCTGTCAGCCATTGTTGTTCAGCACAGACAGCAGGATCAGATGCTCTGTGTCTTGCCTCTTTTGCTCAATATAAGCCTTAAGGTCTATGCATGTGCTGCATGCACCATTAGCCCAGTAGTTCCCAATTGCTGACTGGTGCCACATTAAACCGGAGCTGGGCAGTAGAACAAGCGGGTTCGTTTTACTTGGGAACTGTTGTCGTAGAGGAAAAGACATCTCCAGAGTAGTGCCGTACCTGCTTTTCTTGGGTTATCTGAATTGTTTTATGCTATTTGATACAATTATAGGTGGCATCATATTTTTGTTTTATGTTACATATATTTTGGTAGTATAAAGAAATATTAGTGACGTTTTTATATTGGCTTTGTACCTACAGAATTGCCAAAACCACTCAAGAGTTCCATTAGGGTTTTTAATGATTGTGTGTGTACATGTATATTGCCACATATTTTTAAATCCAGATAGGCTATTTCTCGCTTTTAATGTTTGTAGCTTCTTTACTGGTCTTAGAGTACTAAGTAAAACTTTAATAGAATGTTGAGTAAAATCAGACACAAAAGGGACCTTATTGTCTGTTCAGATCCTTGGAGAAAATTTTGCTTGGAAAAAGGGATGGTCAGATACCCATCATGTCATGGTCACGGCTAATGGTTTGGCTGGATGAGAATCAGTTATTGGAACATGATTGCAAATTCAGTGACAATAATGCTTTGGATGATATGGACAGATACTGTGTGAACATCACAGAGACACCACTTCTCATGTCTTTCCTCAGCAGCAGAGTGGACATGGCGAGCCATCCTTTCGACTCCAGTGAACTGGGTTCTTCACTTATCCTTTTCTCATGGGAACACGATCAGAGTGACCACGGGCAGCGGGGAGCTATACATAAAGTGATGACCAATGTCCTTTTTCTCCCATTGTTTGGATCCGGTGACTAAGAAGTAAAAATGAATGTGCCTGGTTCATATGTACGACTAATAAAGCTACTCGTAGTTTTTACAGTCTTAAATAGACCTCTCGTTCTCAAGTGAGTAATGTTTGCACCAAGGGACATAGCATAGCATTTCTTTTTATTAAGTGGGAATTTGACACTTTCATGGACCCCTTAGGGATTTGAATGATAGTGATTCAACAGGCAAGGAAGGTCAATCATGACTGGAATGATTCTCTCAAGGGGAAGTTTAGCTTCTGCTGCACTGTTTGGTCAAAGATGAGTGTTTCTGCAGTTCATGTATACTCCCTGTAATAAAAGTCAACAAAACTGTGACAGCGTAAGTAATGGCTCATACACACATCACAGTGATAAAGGTTTAGTTTACGCCAACAGAGCAGTGGTTCTCAACCTTCAATTTAGTTCCTCGTGTTGTGGTGAGCCCCAACCACAAAATGATTTTCATTGTTGCTTCATAACTGTAATTTCGCTATTGTTATGAATCATAATGTAAGCATCTGTATTTTCTGATCCTCTTGGGTGAAAAGGTCACCTGACCTCCAAGGGTTGCAGCCCACAGGTTGAAAACTAGACAAAGAACTTCAAGCAGCCAAAGTACTTGCTTGAAACCAAAGGGAATGAGAGGTCAAAGGAAGAAGGAAGTTACAAATATTTGCTGAAATCATGTGACCAAGTACAAAAATAAGCACTAACTTATTTGAGCACTGCTTTGCTCAAATATATGTATATATGCTTTATATATGTATAGGTATTTAAACAGCCATCTTTTTTTCTTTCTGACTACTAAGCATGAAAGTATGATAATATCAGATAATGTTAATAAGAACCAAATCTACATTTCAATTTTAAGTTAAGGTTTGTCAGAGGAAGAGTGTTATTCAGATAGAGAAAAATAAATATTAATTAAATTTGAATAATTTTTTTATCTTCTTTGGGAAAAGTTTCAATATATGTTTTAGTTACATATCTGACATTTGTATCATATAAATAAACACTTTTACTATTGCTTTTTAAAAAGATTTATTTATGTTTTACGTGCATTGGTGTTTTGCGTACATGGATGTCTGTGTAAGAATGGTGGATCCACTAGATCCTCCTGGACAGTTGTGAGCCTTCATGAGGGTACTGGGAATTGAACCTGGGTTCTCTGGAAGAACAATCAATGGTCTCAAGCACTGAGCCATCTCTCCAGCCTGTTACTATTGCTTTTTGTAGGATGACAAACATGGCTAGAGTGCAGTATACATGGAAGCACCACGTTATGAAGGGGCAGACTCTGGTACCTGTCGTGGATCACTTTAGTTAAACTGGTGATGCTTCTCAGAATCAATTAACTGTGTGGCCTCGGCTTAAGAATGGCTTCCACAGAAACCTGTGTGGGATTGGGAAAGCAGAAATGAACTTACAACCACACTTTACAGTGGTTGGTATGGTACCAGGCACTGCTGCAGAACACGCTTGTCTTTACTGGGCATAATTTGCCAATGTACCTTTCACAGGCCGCTTAACTTTTCATAAAATCAAATCCTTAAAATAAACCCTCCATTACATACCCCTCAGCAGTTCTGCATGTCTGCTCCCACCTAGCTGGCATAGTCTTTGTGTTTATCCTCTTTGGGTTTTATTGAGTCTCTTAAATCTGCTTAGAAATGTGTGATTGGTCACTCAGATCCCAGTATTATTCTTCAGCTTTATCTTCTTTCTATATTTTAGTTTGTATAACTTCCATTGTTTTCTGTTCAAGTTTACTGATAATTGGTTCAGTTTCCAATCGATTGAGCTCTTTTTTTTTTTTTTTTTAATTTCTAAACTTTGCTGTTGCATTCATTGTCACTGGCATTTCCTTTTCATACTTTCAGTTTCTTGGTGGAGATTTCTTAACTTTTCTTCTCTATTTCTTTGAAATCAAAACTCCCAAATACAATAGATCCTCTGAAGTAATGACAGAATTGTTTCATAACCTCTGTGATTTCTGAGTCTGTTCTTTTGGAATGAACTGCTGCTGCTCAGGTTGTGGATCACAGTGTTCTACCTCTTGGGGTCAAAGGGAAAGCGTTGTCCTTGTCTTAGCATAATGGGTTGTTAAGAGACAGCTTAATGAGAAAGGGCACGTTTGTTACAGGAGCACAGAAGCACTGCAGAAAGGCACGGTCAGGTGATGAAATGTACACATTCAAGGAGAGGGAGAGATATGTGGAATATAGCATTCTTTTGAGAGGTACATATCATTATTAGGAAGATGAGTGTCAATAGGACAGAAATAGTTGCTGTCTTTAGAAGACTGAATGGTACTAAGGACATATGATAGTGTATGACAAAGTTTCCCGATATGGTGACATTCTTCAACCTTCTTAAAAATTGATATATATTCTTATGTTTAGTTCTGTGTTTTTATTTATTGTTCTTGTTCATGCATGTATTTCCACACATGCACTTGGTGTGTCATGGTCTATATGTGGAGGTCAGAAAATAACTTTTGAGAGTCTGTTCTCTCTGTTATGTAGATTTGGAGAATCTAGCTTGAGCCATCATCTGTTATTCACTGAGCCACCTCATCTGCTCTTGATTCCTCCTGTGATAAAAATGTAGTAAGGGAAACTCCACAGAGAGACCAAAGGCAATCAGTTTTCTCTTTGGTAGGTTCAGGTTTGCACCAGATGAGAAACTATCAAAGCATCTTCCAATGCCCATGCATCATTGAAAGCCTTTGATTTAAAATAATTAGAATATCAGGGTGATATAATTTAAGGTGAAATTCCTCATTTGCAAACCTAATAGGATTTTTTAAACCTAAATACTGGACAGTAAGGAAGCTTCCTTACTAAGTAGACTTTATCAGCATCTTTAAAAGAGTATTAAAGCTACTCCCGTGAAGATACCATACCCTGAACCTTCCTAGAGCAGCAGATAAGAACCCAACAACCCTAAGACCCAATGCTGCAACCCACCCAAACCCTGCCCCACTGGCATACCATTCCCCTTCCACCCCTCGCTTGGTCATTTTGACTGGGGCAGACACCTGGATGGTCTGCTCTGTGAAGACATTCTTATCCTGAACCTTCCTAGAGCAGATGGTGAGAACCCTCTCTCCACAACCCTATGCCCCAGAACTACAACTGGGAGCCTGGAGCACTCTGGACCCACCACCCACCCAAACTCCTACTCTGCGGAATACTACTCCCATCCCACCACTTGCTTGGTCCATTTGGCTGGGGCAGACCAGCTAGGAGTCTGGTCTGCCCCTGTGAAGAAACCATATCCTGAACCATCTTAGAGCAGTGGCAGAACCACTGTACTCAGAGCAGCAGGATTTCAGGATCCCAGAAAAAGCCTGAGTCCCAGGAGCTCTTCCACCCAGAAGCTCAGGATCACAGGATCATCTGGACTCTGAGGAGTTCTATAACAAGCAAGATAACTGGAAAGACAGTCTTCAGTCAGAGACAGTGACTGCACGTAGCACTAGAGTTAACCAGATATCGAAAGGCAAGCACAAGAATATAAGCAATAGAAAGCAAAGTTACCTGACATCATCAGAACCCAGTTCTCCTACCATAGCAAATCCTGGACAACCCATCATACCAGAAAAGCAGGATTCAGATTTAAAATCACTTCTCATGAGGATGATAGAGGACTTTAAGAAGGACATAAACAACTCCCTTAAAGAAATACAGGACAACACAGGAAAACAGGTAGAAGCCCTTAAAGAGAAAACACAAAAATCCCTTAAAGAATTGCAAGAAAACAGGTAAAGGAATTAAACAAAACCATACAGGATCTAAAAATGAAGTAGAAACAATAAAGAAATCTCAAAGGGAGACTAGAGATAGAAAACCTGGAGATAGAAAACCTAGGAAAGAAATCAGGAGTCATAGATGCAAGCATCACCAACAGAATACAACAGATAGAAGAGAGAATCTTATGTGCAGCAGATACCATGGAAAACATTGACACAACTGTCAAGGAAAATGCAAAATGCAAAAAGCTCCTAACCCAAAACATCCAGGAAATCCAGGACACAATGAGAAGACCAAACCTAAGGATAATAAGTATAGATCACAGTGAAGATTCCCAACTTAAAGGGCCAGTAAATATCTTCAACAAAATTATAGAAGAAAATTTCCCTAAAAAAAGAAATGTCCATGAACATACAAGAAGCCTACAGAACTCCAAATAGACTAGAGTAGAAAAGAAATTCCTCCCTTCCCATAATAGTCAAAACATCAAATGAACAAAACAAAGAAAAATACTAAAATCAATAAGGGAAAAAAGTCAAGTAACATATAAAGGCAGACGTATAAGAATTACACCAGACTTCTCACCAGAAACTATGAAAGCCAGAAGATCTTGGACTGATACCATACAGACCCTAAGAGAACACAAATGCCAGCCCAGACAACTATACCCAGCAAAACTCTCAATCACTATAGATGGAGAAACCAATATATTCCATGACAAAAGCAAATTTATACAATATCTTCCCCCAAATCCAGCACTTCAAAGGATAACTGATGGAAAACTCTAACACAAGGAGGGAAACTACAACCTAGAAAAAGAATGAAAGCAATCATTTAACAACCCCTAAAGAAGATGGCTACACAAATATACTTCTACCTCTGATAACAAAAATAACAGGAAGCAGCTATCATTCTTCCTTAATGTCTCTTAACATCAATAGATTCAAATACCCAATAAAAAGACGTAGACTAACAGATGGGATAAATAAACAGGACCTAGAATTTTGCTGTATACAGGAAATGCATCTCAGTGGAAAAAACAGATACTACCTCAGAGTAAAGGGCTGGAAAACAATTTTCCAAGCAAATGGTCCTAAGAAACAGCTGGAGTAGCCATTTAAATTCGAATAAAATAGACTTTAAACCAAAAGTAATCAAAAAAGATGAGGAAGGACACTTCATACTCATCAAAGGAAAAATCTACCAAGATGAAATTTCAATTCTGAACATTTATGCCCCAAATGCAAGGGCACACACATACATAAAAGAAACTTTACTAAAACTCAAAACACACATTGTACCTCACACAATAATAGTGGAGGATTTCAACACCCCGCTCTCAGCAATGGACAGATCATGGAAACAGAAACTGAACAGATACACAATGAATTTAACAGAAGGTATGAACCAAATGGACTTAACTGACATCTATAGAACATTTCATCCTAAAACAAAAGAATATACCTTCTTCTCAGCACCTCATGGTATGTTCTCTAAAATAGACCATATAATTGGTCACAAAACAGGTCTCAACAGATACAAAAAGATTGAAATAATCCCTTGGATCCTATCAATCACCACAGACAAAGGCTGGTCTTCAATAATATAACAAAAACAATAGAAAGCCCACATAGACGTGGAAACTGAACAATGCTCAATTCAATGATGACTTGGTCAAGGAAAAAATAAAGAAGAAAATTGAAGACTTTTTAGAACTTAATGAAAATGAAGGTTCATCAAACCAAAACATATGAGATTCCATGAAAGCAGTGCTAAGGGGAACACTCACAGTTCTAAGTGTCTACAAAAAGAAACTGGAGAGAGCATACACTAGCAGCTTGACAGCACACCTGAAAGCTCTAGAACAAATGGAAGCAAAGAGGAGTGGACAGCAAGAAATAATTAAACTCAGGGCTGAAATCAACCAAGTAGAAACAAACAAACAAACAAACAAAAACCTATACAGAAAAATCAACAAAACCAGGACCTGGTTTTTTGAGAAAATAAACAAGATAGATAAACCCTTAACAAGACTAACCAGAGGGCACAGAGACAGTATCCATATTAATAAAATAAGAACTGAAAAGAGAGACATAACAACAGAAACTGAGAAAATTCAAAAAATTATTAGATCATTCTACAAAAACTTATACTCAACAAAACTGGAAAATCTGGATAAAATGGACAATTTTCTAGACAGATAACAGGTACCAAAGTTAAGTTAGGAGCAGATAAATTATCTAAACAGTTCCATAACCTTAAAAGAAGTAACAGCAGTCATTAAAAATCTCCCCACCAAAAAACGCCCAGAACCAGATGGTTTTAGTGCAGAATTCTATCAGACCTTCAAGGAAGACCAAATACCAATTCTCTTCAAACTATTCCACAAAATAGAAACAGAAGGAACACTATCCAATTCATTCTATAAAACCACAATCATGCTCATACCTAAACCTCACAAAGACCCAACAAAGAAAGAGAACTTCAGACCAACCTCCCTTATGAATATCAATGCAAAAATACTCAATAAAATTATTGCAAACCGAATCCAAGAACACATCAAAACAATCATCCATCATGATCAAGTAGGCGCTATCCCAAGAATGCAGGGTTGGTTCAATATTCAGAAATCCATCACTGTAATCCACTACATAAACAAACTCAAAGAAAGAAACCACATGATCATCTCACTAGATGCTGAGAAAGCATTTGACAAAACTCAACATTCCTTCATGGTAAAACTCTTGGAAAGATCAGGAATTCAAGGCCCATACTTAACATAGTAAAAGCAATATACAGCAAACCAGTAGCCAACATCAAGCTAAATGGAGAGAAACTTGAAGCAATCCCACTAAAATCAGGGACTAGACAAGGCTGCCCACTCTCTCCCTACCCATTTAATATAGTACTGGAAGTTCTAGCTAGAGCAATTAGACAACAAAAAGAAGTCAAAGGGATACAAATAGGAAAGGAAGAAGTCAAAATTTCACTATTTGCAGATGATATGGTAGTATGCTTAAGTGACCCTAAAACATCCATCAGAGAACTCCTAACCCTGATAAGAATTTCAGCAAAGTGGCTGGATATAAAATCAACTCAAACAAATCAATAGTCCTCCTCTACTCAAAAGATAAACAGGCTGAGAAAGAAATAAGGTAAATGACACCCTTCACAATAGTCACAAATAATATAAAATACCTTGGTGTGACACTAACCAAGCAAGTGAAAGATCTGTATGACAAGAACTTCAAGTCTCTGAAGAAAGAAATCGAAGAAGATCTCAGAAGATGGAAAGATCTCCCAGGCTCATGGATTGCCAGGATTATTTTAGTAAAAATGGCCATCTTGCCAAAAGCAATCTACAGATTCAATGCAATCCTCATCAAAATTCCAAATCAATTCTTCATAGAGATAGAAAGAGCAATTTGCAAATTCATTTGGAATAACAAAAAACCCAGGATAGCGAGAACTATTCTCAACAATAAAAGAACTTCTGGGGGAATTGCCACCCCTGACCTCAAACTGTACTACAGAGCAATAGTGATAAAAACTGCATGGTATTGGTACAGAGACAGGCAGGAAGATCAATGGAATAGAATTAAAGACCCAGAAATGAACCCACACACCTATGGTCACTTGATCTTTGACAAAGGAGCTAAAACTGTCCAGTGGAAAAAGGACAGCATTTTCAACAAATGGTGCTGGTTCAACTGGAGGACAACATGTAGAAGAATGCAAATTGATCCATTCTTATCTCCTTGTGCAAAGCTCAAGTCCAAGTGGATAAAGGACCTTCACATAAAACCAGATACACTGAAACTAAGAGAAGAGAAGGTGGGGAAGACCCTCAAATACTTGGGCACAGGGGGAAAGTTCCTGAACAGAATTACAATGGCTTATGCTTTAAGATCAAGAATTGACAAATGGGCCGTCATAAAATTGCAATGTTTCTGTAAGGCAAAGGACACTGTCAATAGGACAAAACAGCAACCAACAGATTGGGAAAAGATCTTTACCCATCCTACATTCTATAGAGGGCTAATATCCAATATATACAAAGAACTCAATAAATTAGACTCCAGACAACAAAATGACCCTATTAAAAATGTGGTACAGAGCTAAACAAAGAATTCTCAACTGAGGAAACTCGAATGGCTGAGAAGCACCTAAAGAAATGTTCAGCATCCTTAGTCATCGGGGAGATGCAAATCAAAACAACCCTGAGATTCCACCTCACACCAGTCAGAATGGCTAAGATCAAAAACTCAGGTGATAGTAGATGCTGCCCAGGATGTGGAGAAAGAGGAACACTCCTCGATAGTTGGTGGGATTGTAAGATGGTGCAACCACTCTGGAAATCAGTCTGGCGGTTCCTCAGAAAATTGGATATAGCATTACCTGAGGACCCAGCTATACCACTCCTGGGCATATACCCAGAAGATGCTCCAACATATAACAAGGACATATGCTCCACTATGTTCATAGCAGCCTTATTTACAATAATCAGAAGCTGGAAAGAACCCAGATGTCCTTCAACAGAGGAATGGATACAAAAAATGTGGTACATTTACACAATGGAGTATTACTCAGCTATTAAAAACCATGAATTCGAGACATTCTTAGGTAAATGGATGGAACTAGAAAATATCATCCTGAGTTAGGTAACCCAATCACAAAAGAACACACATGGTATTCACTCACTGATAATTGGATAGTAACCCTGAAGCTTGCTACTCAAGATTCAACTCACAGACCACATGAAGCTCATTTATGTAGAAGGAAGACCAAGTGTGGGTGCTTAGGTCCTTAAAAGGAGTAACAAAATACTCATGGGAGCAAATATGGAGACAGAGTGTGGGACAGAAGCTAAAGGAGGGGTCATCTGGAGACCATTCCACCTGAGTATCCATCCCATGTGCAGTCACCAAAGGTAGACGCTGATGTGGTTGTCAGGAAGTGCATGCTGACAGGAGCCTGATATAGCTGTCTTTTTAGAGGTCTGCCAGAGTCTGACATATTCAGAAGTGGATGCTCACAGCTAACCATTGAGCTGATCATGGGGTTCCCAATGGAGGAGTTAGAAGACTGAAGGAGCTGAAAGGGTTTGTGGCCCCATGAGGAGAGCAACAATACCAACCAACCAGAGCTCTCAGGTTCTAAACCACCAGCCTGGGAGCACATAGGAAGGGACCCATGGCTCCAGCTGTATATGTAGGGGAGAATGGACTTTTCTGACATAAGTAGGAGAGGAGATCCTTGTTACTATGAAGGCTGAATGCCCCAGTGTGGGGGAATTTGAGGGTGGGGAGTTGGGTGTTGGGGTGTAGGTGGGGGCACATCCTCATAGAAGCAGGAGGATGGGGATGAGATAGGGTATTCCTGGGTGGGGTGGGGTGGGGTAAGGAGATAACATCTGAAATGTAAATAAAATATCCAATAAAGAAAAGAAAAAGGGAAATGCAATTAAATAAAATAACCAATAAGTTATAAAATATTTTAAAAAAAAGAAATCATGTGTTATCCCCATAGTCAAGTACTTAATTTGCTGGCAGACTTGATTCTTTATGACTAGCTTATCCTTATCCTTATTCAGAAAGGCATGGCCTTTCTGGAGCTTCTATTTATTCTGCAGTGTTTAATGAAGGCTTTTACTCTTGCAGGTGTGACAATCCATAGAAAAACTGAGATAAAAGTGAATAGAGAAGCTAGTTCAAAATAGTCAGGGAGATATTGAGGCCACAGAACCTTTATACAGCTCAGGCTGCTCCTGGGACATGAACTTCTGATGACATCATCCTTAGATTGGGAATAGATAATTACACTGTTTTTAGAGATTCCAGATGCATACACAAATCTCACCTGACTCTGTTTTATGGGTATATTTACTATATATTACATATGCTTTCATTTTCTACTTCTATGGCTTCTGGGCTTTAATCACTCAACATAGGTAACTACAGCAATATTTTTTTTGCTTTTAAATTGTGAGACTTCAACTGACATGTCTTTCATTCTTGTTCTCTTTCCACCAAAACTCTGTAAGTTTAAATTTTCAAAACCTATTATTAATGATGCTTCTTAAATGCTTTAACCTCCCTTTGTAGCCCACCGCCCAGCAGGGGTAGTAGGAAAAAAAAAGGATAGGGGGGAAGTGGACCTGTTCAGAAAGGTTCTTTGGAGCAAATGTTATCTGTATTGTCAGGAAGTCAGCAGTTCAGTTTACAGGAGTCAGCAGCAGCAGCTTGATCCACTTGCAAACACTTCACAGATACACCAGCAGCCCAGTTCAGAAGAGTCAGGATAGCAAACATGAATCAGTGGCACTACCTAGCAGAGACAACCAGGCCTCAACCTCAGCATGAGAGACCAGCAGGAATGCGAGAAAAAGTTCTCATCTGTGCCTCTCTCAGCAAAGAGAAGATAGCAAAGACTTGAGACCAACAAACATTGCACAGTTAGCTCTATAAACAAGCCTAGCTCAGCCTCTATCACCGTCCGCCCAATCCTTGTTATACTCCCTCTAAACATCACGTGTCCTCTTGTGGGTCTTGCCTCAGCATATGTCTCATCTCAGCACGTGTATCTGTCTCAGCTGACATCACTCTGCTAATCAGCCGGAGTCCATAGAATTGGCAAGAAACTGTAGCATAGCACCAGAAGTTTTTTGATGTGTTTCTCTCTATGGAGCTCCAACAAAGGTAGCTCAGCTATATAACGTAAGGCGGACCAATACATGCATCGCTAGTGAGGAATCCTTCATCACGTGTCCTTTCATGTGCTTGCTTTAGCAGAACATCCTTTCACTTGTGTCTGCTTTAGCTAAACGTCCCTTCATGAGTCTGCCTTAGCCTTTCACCTGTGTCCACTTCAGCTAAATGTTCCTTCATGTGTTTACTCCAGCAAAATACTATCCAACCATCTTTCCAAAGAATGCTTACGTTTCTACTTCAAAGTTCTGCTTCAGAAAGTTTGTCTGCATTTGCACAGCCTACTGGTCAACCAGGTACTCCTAGGGTAGGGAAGATGCATCTCTGCACAGATTTCAGAAGCTCCTCTGCTTTCCACACTTTACTCAATATTGTCAAATCCCCACATCTCATTGGCTCTGAATTCAAACGGAGGGCTGCTGTATTGTGTTGGGGCCTCTTCCTAAAGTATAGCCTAAGAAGCGATGCCAGGTGAGATGCTGGTACCATTAAAGAGCTCATCCTGTGTTTCTGTCCTTTCAGGGATTAAAGTCCTGTTGTGCTTTTTCTTTGGTTTGCGAACGTAATAGTCCACATATTTTGCCAGTTTTATAGCTGCTTATGGTGGGAGGCTGACTGTGCCAGAGTTCCCTGATTGTAGCTAGAAACAGAATTTATTTGCTCCATTCTCATTTAATCCCCAGCAACAAACAAATCTATTTACATATATTGTACTTTTAGGGCTTGATGTTAAACCAGAGGAACAAAGTCCACAGCAAGCCGAATCTCTTTAATCTCTCTTAACTCTGTCATAGTCCCCAACACCACATACTGCTTAGAAGCTGATGGTTATCTTAAAAGTAAAATCATTTGAACACTCGGTTATTTGCATGCGAGCTTTCTTTTTGTTCTTCTATTCAGCTCTGGGAATATCAGAATTTTCTGTACATTAGTACTAGTATATAAATCAATGATCCCCTGCTTAATGAGATATTTAAAGGTTCCTTTAAGTCAAATTTGATTATATAATAATTTATTCTATATAAACTAGATAATAAAGCCTTATTGCTAAAGACTGTAGGAGGCAGAGCTGACACTAAAATCTGGTTCTCTAATTGCCTCATGATTATGTCAATTAATAATAATAATAATAATCTAATCTCTGGGCTAAGAGAAAAAGGTGAGATTTCTGGGTCCCAGGAGGAAGAGAAGGGGATGAAGAAAGGATTGGGGACTCGGACCAGGCTGTGGAGTAGGTAGGAACTGGCAGACATGTAGGTCTATTGGGGCACCTATAGTGTGTAGCCTCTGCCACCAGTTGAAGCCAAGGAGAATGGAAAAGGCTACTGTTAGGATTAGGACAGGAAATTCTTTGCCAAGTTATGGAGTTATCTGGTCACTTTTAAAATAATAAAAGTCTCTAGTGATTTCCTTCCTTGGGGCGAAAGGGGGCTGGAGAAGAGAGCGGGCAGCTGGGCAGTTAGGTAGTAGCAAAGCCAGTTGGAGGAATGGGCAGTGTTCTCAGGAAACACCAGCTGGCAACTGGTGGGGCTGAGTGAGATGGCAGCAAGGCAGCAGCTATTCTCAGAGCATAGCCAGGAGCTTAGGGAGAGCTCCCAAGAAAGAGCACATGTGTTTTTAAAATTGCCCACAACAAAAGTCGCCATATACAGGATACGGAAAGCATTCTGGAACTGAACTGGAAACTTCCTCCCTGCTGGCTATGTCTTCAGTGTCACAAAGTTTTCAATGGTCTTCACAAGTTGTGGCCTGCGCATGCTGTAATAAAACCTTGACACGTAAGCTGTGCTTACTAGTGCAGTAGTGGCATTGATGTTTTAGGGGTAGCTCACTGATTGCTAATTGTATTTGAGGCCCGCTCAAGAGCAGGAAATTAATGGCTGGTGCTATAAATCTGGTTTAAAACAAAAGCAAAAGAGAAATGACTAAGGAGGTCAGAGGAATGTACTATGTGCTTCACTCATTGGACACGTAGTTCCTGTGCCTTCTAAATATTTATATTGAGACCTTTATAGAAGTTCTACTTCCAGCATTGGTCAGAGAAGCTTATTTTTGTAATGGTTGATGGTTACTCTGGAGAGTCATAACTGGTCATAGTGCTGAGAATAGGTGAGTACTCAGCCCTATGTGAGACACCATAATCTGTCTTCCCAGGGACCAGTGGGCAGTATGGAAGAGGGGCAGAAAGGTTTTGTGAAAAGCAGAAGTTGAAGCAGAATGCTATAAAATGGTGTCTCCTGTATTTGACACAGCACTGATGGATATCTGCACAATACTACACCTAGAGAGAGAGAGAGAGAGAGAGAGAGAGACAGAGAGAGAGACACAGAGGAAGGACAGGATAGGAAAGGAAAGGAAGGAAGGAAAAAAGAAGAAAGGGAAAGAAGAATGGGAAAGGAAAGAAGAAAGGGA